>NC_041229.1:47697870-47767861 GCF_002837175.3 Physeter macrocephalus
TGTGGTCAGAAAAGATGCTTGATATGATTTCAGTTCTCCTAAATTTACTGAGGCTTGATTTGTGACTCAGGATGTGATCTATACTGGAGAATGTTCTGTGTGCCCTTGAAAAGAAAGTGTAATCTGCTGCTTTTGGATGGAATGTCCTATAAATATCAAGTACATATATCTGGTCTGTTGTGGCATTTAAAGCTTGTGTTTTCTTATTCATTTTTTGTCTGGATGATCTGTCCACTGGTGTAAGTGAGGTGTTAAAGTCCCCTGCTATTATTGTGTTGTTGTTGATTTCCTCTCTTATAGCTGTTAGCATTTGCCTTATGTGTTGAGGTGCTCCTATGTTGGTTTCATATATATGTATAATTGTTTTATCTTCTTGGATTGATCACTTGATCTTTATGTTGTGTCCTTCCTTGTCTCTTGTAATAGTCTTTTTTTTAAAGTCTATTTTATCTGATATGAGTATTGCTACTCCAGCTTTCTTTTCATTTCTAAACGTATTTATTCATACAAAATTTAATAAGACAGTCTTTTCTCTTAAAAAGACCTAAACTTGTATGTGAGTCAATTAATAAATACAATGCAATATGGCACATTTTACTAGAGAGGAGTGAACAGAATGTGGTTAAAACACAGAGACAGTTGAGCCTTCAAAATGATTAGAAGTTTGATTCACAAGAGAAGGGGAAAGAACATTCTTTATAGAGGTAAAAAGCATATGCAAAAAGCCTAGGGTTATGAAAGAGAATGGTGTGTTTAGTGAACGTTGACTCTGTCCAGGTAGCTAGAGAACAGTAGAAATATTTGGTATTTTACAGTTCTTTGTATGTCTCAAAATACATTATGATGTAGTGCTAACCAAGGTGTAGGACTCAGGTTGTGAGAAGGTCTTGAAATTCCATTAAATAAAAAATAATGAAGATTACTTCAAAAGTTTTTGGCTGATATGTGGGATGAAATACAACTTTGGAAAGATATGAGTTATCTTGAAATACTTAAAGAGCATGTAATAAAGGGTATAACTTTTGACTGTATGGTCCAGAAGAAGCAAATAAGACTAAGGGATGAAAGTTATCTTGAGGTATTATCTTAAAATGTGGAAGACTTCCAAATTTAGAGCTGCCCAGTGATAAAACAGTTCACCTCAGTGTGGGTAACCATAGATCAGATAATCTTTTGTTAGATTACTGTAAAGGGGATTATATATTGACTCTAAGATATTATGGTTCTGTTGATTCTGGGAAGTACTGTAACATGAACTCTTTAAATGGACTGTGTGGATTTGAATCCAGGCTTGGCAACTTTCTATAGCTGTGGCTAAGGGCAAGTGATTTAAACTTTCCACATCTGTAAATAAGGATATTATAGCACTGTCCTCAAAGAGTGTTTGTGGGCTTCTCTGGTGGCACAGTGGTTAAGAATCTGCCTGCCAGTGTAGGGGACACAGGTTCGAACCCTGGTCTGGGAAGATCCTATATGCCACGGAGCAACTAAGCTCGTGCACCACAGCTACTGAGCCTGAGCTCTATAGCCCATGCTCTAGAGTCCGCGAGCCACAACTACTGAGCCCACATGCCACAGCTACTGAAGCCAGCACACCTAGAGCCTGTGCTCCACAACAAGAGAAGACACCACAAGGAGAAGCCTGTGCACTGTAACAAAGAGTAGCCTCCACTCACTGCAACTAGAGAGAGCCCACGTGCAGCAATGAAGACCCAACACAGCCAAAAATTAATAAATAAAATAAATAAATTTATATAAAAAAGAGTGTTTGTAGAAGTTAACTGAGATAATCTATGTAAAATGCTTGGCATGGTTCCTGGCAAATGGTAAACATACTATAAATATTAATCCTCATTATCACCATGTTGTGGCTCAGCACAAGCCTCCCCCAAATATTCCACAATGGCATATTGATTATTTTGAACTGATGTTACCTGAGAAGTAGCCAATGCAAGAAGAAAACTCTGACCCTTCTCTATCCCTCTGAAAGCAGGAAATAAATCTCGCAGGTGAAAGGCACCCGCCATGTATCTGGAGGTAGAAAGATACCCTTATTGCCAGAGATGGGGAATTCTGGGCTGAGAAGCCTATATAAACAAGCTTTGTTACTTTAATTCAGTGGTCCCCAACCTTTTTGGCACCAGGGACTGGTTTTGTGGAAGACAATTTTTCCACGGATGGGGGCAGAGGGGGGGTGGATGGTTCAGGTGGTATGGAGAGAGATGAGGAGCGATGAGGAGCAGCAGATGAAGCTTCGCTCACTCACCCGCTGCTCATCTCCTGCTGTGTGGCACCGTTTCCAACAGGCTACAGACTGGTACTGGACTGTGGCCTGAGGGTTGGGGACCCTTGCCTTAATATACTAACCCAAACCCAAACTCTCTTTAGATTCCTCACTAAGTAAGCATCCAAAGCCTAAGTTTCCTTCTCCTGTCAATTCCTCACATAATTAAAAAAATTTTAATTTAATTAATTTATTTTTTGGACAACAGGTTCTTATTAGTTATCTATTTTATACATATTAGTGTATATGTGTCAATCCCAATCTCCCAATTTATCCCACAACCATCACCATGCCCCCCCCCTTGCTTTCCCCCTTGGTGTCCATATGTCTGTTCTCTACATCTGTGCCTCTCTTTCTGCCTTGCAAAATGGTTCATCTGTACCATTTTTCTAGATTCCACATACATATATTAATATACGATGTTTGTTTTCCCTTTTCTGACTTACTTCACTCTGTATGACACTCTCTAGGTCCATCCATGTCTCTACAGATGACCCAATTTCCTTCCTTTTTATGGCTAAGTAATATTCTATTGTATATATGTACCACATCTTCTTTATCCATTCGTCTACCGATGGGCATTTAGGTTGCTTCCATGACCTGGCTATTGTAAATAGTGCTTCAATGAACACTGGGGTGCATGTGTCTTTTTGAATTATGGTTTTCCCTGGGTATATGCCCAGTAGTGGGATTTCTGGGTCATATGGTAATTCTACTTTTAGTTTTTAAGGAATCTCCATACTGTTCTCCATAGTGGCTGTATCAGTTTACAATTCCACCAACAGTGCAAGAGGGTTCCCTTTTCTCCACACCCTCTCCAGCATTTACTGTTTGTAGATTTTCAGATGATGCCCATTCTAACTGGTGTGATGTGATACCTCGTTGTAGTTTTGATTTGCATTTCTGTAATAATTAGTGATGTTGAGCAGCTTTTCATGTGCCTCTTGACCATCTGTATGACTTCTTTGGAGAAATGTCTATTTAGGTCTTCTGCCCATTTTTTTGATTCGGTTGTTTGCTATTTTAATACTAAGCAGTATGAGCTGTTTATATATTCTGGAGATTAATCGTTTGTCCGTTGATTCATTTGCAGATATTTTCTCCCATTCTGAGGGTTGTGTTTTCGTCTTGTTTTTAGTTTCCTTTGCTGTGCAAAAGCTTTTAAGTTTCATTAGGCCCCATTTGTCTATTTTTGTTTTTATTTCCATTACTCTAGGAGGTGGGTCAAAAAGGACCTTGCTGTGATTTATGTCATAGAGTGTTCTTCCTATGTTTTCCTCAAAGAGTTTCATAGTGTCCGGTCTTACATTTTGGTCTTTAATCCATTTTGAGTTTATTTTTGTGTATGGTGTTAAGAAATGTTCTAATTTCATTCTTTTACATCTAGTTGTCCAGTTTTCCCAGCACCACTTACTGAAGAGACTGTGTTTGCTCTATTCTATATCCTTGCCTCCTTTGTCATAGATAACTTGACCATATGTATGTGGGTTTATCTCTGGGCTTTCTATCCTGTTCCATTGATACATATCTCTGTTTTTATGCCAGTACCATATTGTCTTGATTACTTTAGCTTTGTAGTATAGTCTGAAGTCAGGCAGTCTGAGTCCTCCAGCTCCGTTTTTTTCCCTCATGATTGCTTTGGCTATTTGGGGTCTTTTGTGTCTCCATACACATTTAAAGATTTTTTGTTCTAGTCCTGTTAAAAATGCCATTGGTAATTTGATAGGGATTTCATTGAATCTGTAGATTGCTTTGGGTAGTATAGTCATTTTCACAATACTGATTCCTCCAATCCAAGAACATGGCATATCTCTCCATCTGTTTCATCTTTGATTTCTTTCATCAGTGTCTTATAGTTTCTGAGTACTGGTCTTTTACCTCCTTAGATAGGTTTATTCCTAGGTATTTTATTCTTTTTGTTTCACTGGTGAATGGGATTGTTTCCTTAATTTCCCTTTATGATCTTTTGTTGTTAGTGTATAGGAATGCAAGAGATTTCTGCACATTAATTTTGTATCCTGCTACTTTAGCAGATTCATTGATTAGCTCTTGTAGTTTTTTGGTGGCATCTTTAGTATTATCCATGTATAGTATCATGACCTCTTCAAACAATGACGATTTTACTGTTCTTTTCCAATTTTGATTCCTTTATTTCTTTTTCTTCTCTGATTGACATGACTAGCACTTCTAATTCATGCTGAATTATAGTGGTGAGAGTGGACATCCTTGTCTTTTCCTGATCTTAGTGGAAATGCTTTCAATTTTTCACCATTGAGAATGATGCTTGCTATGGGTTTGTCATATATGACCTTTATTATGTCGAGGTAGGTTCCCTCTAGCCCACTTTCTGGAGAGTTTTTATCATAAATGGGTGTTGAATTTTGTCAAAAACTTTTTCTGCACCTATCGAGATGATCATATGGTTTTTATTCTTCAGTTTGTTAATATGGTGTATCACATTGATTCACTTGAGTATATTGAAGAATCCTTGCATCCCTGGGATAAATCCCACTTGATCATGGTGTATGATCTTTTTAATGTGTTGTTGGATTCTGTTTGCTAGTATTTTGTTGAGGATTTTTGCATCTATATTCATCAGTGATATTGGTCTGTAATTTTCTTTTTTTGTAGTATCTTTGTCCAGTTTTGGTTTCAGGGTGATGGTGGCCTCCTAGAATGAGTTTTTGAGTGTTCCTTCCTCTGCAATTTTTTGGAAGAGTTTGAGAAGGATGGGTGTTAGCTCTTCTCTAAAGGTTTGATAGAATTCACCTGTGAAGCCATCTGGTCCTCACCTTTTGTTTGTTGGAAGATATTTAATCACACTTTCAATTTAATTATTTCTGATTGATCTGTTCATATTTTCTATTTCTCCCTGGTTCAGTCTTGGAAGGTTATGCCTTTCTAAGAATTTGTCCATTTCTTCCAAGTTATCCATTTTTGGGGCATAGAGTTGCTTGTAGTGCAACTCTTATGCACTACAAGCATAAGCATCTTATGATGCTTTGTATTTCTGTGGTGTCCATTGTAACCTCTTGTTTTTCATTTCTAATTTCATTGATTTGAGGCCTCTTACTCTTTTTCTTGATGAGTCTGGCTAATGGTTTATCAATTTTGTTTATATTCTCAAAGAACCAGCTTTTAGTTTATTGATCTTTGCTATTGTTTTCTTTGTTTCTATTTCATTTATTTCTGCTTTGATCTTTATGATTTCTTTCCTTCTACTAACTTCGGGTTTTGTTTGTTCTTTCTCTATTTCCTTTAGGTTTAAAGTTAGATCATTTATTTGAGATGTTTCTTGTTTCTTGAGGTAGGATTGTATTGCTAAAAACTTTCCTCTTAGAACTGCTTTTGCTTCATCCCATAGGTTTTGGATCGTTGTGTTTTCATTGTTTGTCTCTCGGTATTTTTTGATTTCCTCTTGTGTTAGCTCTTCTCTAAAGGTTTGATAGAATTCACCTGTGAAGCCATCTGGTCCTCACCTTTTGTTTGTTGGAAGATATTTAATCACACTTTCAATTTAATTATTTCTGATTGATCTGTTCATATTTTCTATTTCTCCCTGGTTCAGTCTTGGAAGGTTATGCCTTTCTAAGAATTTGTCCATTTCTTCCAAGTTATCCATTTTTGGGGCATAGAGTTGCTTGTAGTGCAACTCTTATGCACTACAAGCATAAGCATCTTATGATGCTTTGTATTTCTGTGGTGTCCATTGTAACCTCTTGTTTTTCATTTCTAATTTCATTGATTTGAGGCCTCTTACTCTTTTTCTTGATGAGTCTGGCTAATGGTTTATCAATTTTGTTTATATTCTCAAAGAACCAGCTTTCTCCTAAATTTACTGAGGCTTGATTTGTGACTCAGGATGTGATCTATACTGGAGAATGTTCTGTGTGCCCTTGAAAAGAAAGTGTAATCTGCTGCTTTTGGATGGAATGTCCTATAAATATCAAGTACATATATCTGGTCTGTTGTGGCATTTAAAGCTTGTGTTTTCTTATTCATTTTTTGTCTGGATGATCTGTCCACTGGTGTAAGTGAGGTGTTAAAGTCCCCTGCTATTATTGTGTTGTTGTTGATTTCCTCTCTTATAGCTGTTAGCATTTGCCTTATGTGTTGAGGTGCTCCTATGTTGGTTTCATATATATGTATAATTGTTTTATCTTCTTGGATTGATCACTTGATCTTTATGTTGTGTCCTTCCTTGTCTCTTGTAATAGTCTTTTTTTTAAAGTCTATTTTATCTGATATGAGTATTGCTACTCCAGCTTTCTTTTCATTTCCATTTGTATGGAATATCTTTTTCCATCCCCTCCCTTTTAGTCTGTATGTGTCCCTAGGTCTGAAGTGGCTCTTTTGTAGACAGCATATATGTATATGGGTATTGTTTTGTATCCATTCAGCGAGGCTTGATCTTTTTGTTGGATCATTTAATTTACTCACATTTAAGGTAATTTTTGATATGTATGTTCCTATTACTATTTTCTTAATTGTTTTGGGAGTTTTTTTGTAGGTCCTTTCCTTTTCTTGTGTTTCCCACTTAGAGAAGTTCCTTTAGCATTTGTTGTAGAGCTTGTTTGGTGGTGCTGATCCATCAAATCTGAATGAGATCCTTGCTGTGTAGAGTAATCTTGGTTGTAGGTTCTTCCCTTTCATCACTTTAAATATATCGTGCCACTCCCTTCTGGCTTGCAGAGTTTCTGCTGAGAAATCTGTTGTTAACCTTATGGGAGTTCCCTTGTATGTTATTTGTCATTTTTCCCTTGTTGTTTTTAATAATTTTCCTTTGTCTTTAATTTTTGTCAATTTGATTACCATGTGTCTCGGTGTGTTTCTCCTAGGTGTAACCTGCCTGGGACTCTCTGAACTTCCTGAACTTGGGTGGCTTTTTCCTTTCCCATTAGGGAAGTTTTTGACTATAATCTCTTCAAATATTTTCTCGGGTCCTTTTTCTCTCTTCTCCTTCTGGGACCCCTATAATGCGAAAGTTGTTGCGTTTAATGTTGTCCCAGAGGTCTCTTAGGCTGTCTTCATTTCTTTTCATTTATTTTTCTTTATTCTGTTCCACGGCAGTGAATTCCACCATTTTGTCCTCCAGGTCACTTCTCCATTCTTCTGCCTCAGTTATTCTGCTATTGATTCCTTCTAGTGTATTTTTCATTTCAATTATTGTTTGTTCATCTCTGTTTCTTTCATCTTTAATTTTTCTAGGTGTTTGTTCTTTAATTCTTCTAGGTGTTTGTTAAACATTTCTTGCATCTTCTCAATCTTTGCCTGCATTGTTTTTCCAAGGTCCTGGGTCATCTTTACTATCATTATTCTGTGATCTTTTTCTGGAAGGTTGTCTTTCTTCACTTCATTTAGTTGTTCATCTGGGGTTTTATCTTGTTCCTTCATGTCAGACATAGTCCTCTGCCTTTTCATTTTGTCTATCTTTCTGTGAATGTGGTTTTCGTTCCATAGGCTGCAAGACTGTAGTTCTTCTTGTTTTTGCTGTCTGCCCTCTCCCTCACAATTTTTTTGTTTGTTTGTCTAATAAGTATTAAAAACGGATTGCTTTTGCCACTTCTTAAGTTCCATTTCTGTGAGACCTCTGTGCACATAAATTAATTTCTTTTTCTCATGTTTATCTGTCTATGTCAATTTTATAATTATTCCAGCCACAAGAACTCAAGATGGGTAGAGTGGGAAATTTCCCCCTCCCCAACAATGATCGTTATCAAATGCTGGATAAATTAGCCTTCCTTTTGTTTAATGACTTATGATCTGTAATGGACAGTGTTTTTATAGTGCAAGGGTTGGCAAGCATTTTCTGTAATTGACCTGACTGCATATATTTTAGAATCTGTGGGTCACTAACAGTCTTTGTTGAATATTCTTTTTATGTTTGTAGTTTTACAACACTTTAGATATGTAAAAAGCATTCTAGTTCATATGAAACTGTCAGACAGATTTGGTGTATGGGCTACTGACCTCTCTGATATACATGAATGGAGAAATTAACTGAATAAATAAGCAGCATGGAATTAAGAGTAAGCATCTGTGTTCATTAATAAGTTAAGGTGAAAATGCTGATATTTATGGAGCATAATGTATGAGTGGGATGTTTCATGTCCAGACTTGGAAAAGGAAAGGAGTGCTTGCATGTTGGAGCTACTTAGATGGAAGAGGAAGAAAGTAGAATCACAAAAATGCCTATTATAGCATCAGATATAAATGTTATGTAAGAGCCCCAGAATAGCATGATGGCTGTAAACATGTCAGATATAAAAGCCAAGAGCCTAATTACAGTTCCCATCTAGTCTAATCCTGTTACCATTAGCAACAGGGAGGACAGCATCTGGGTTTGCTATCCTACTAGTCTGATTTTTTTCTAGCTTTTCTCCCCCCCAGCAATTGCTACCACTGTAGAGTACTGTAGGGAAAGAGATATCCAAAGACGTCTGCTGTCTGTTTTAGACCACGGCTCCTGGGGTGAAGGGACAGTCTCTTGGTGGACTTTTTATAGGTCATGATTGGTTCTTTGCTTTGGAAATCCTACAATAAATTTTTAGTTCATTCATTCAAAACAGATTAACTTCTGGAAATAGATTCATGCTAATCTATTTCTATAAAGTGTGCTTGGCTCCAGAATAAGACATTGATTGTTTTCACTATTCCCATCCGCCTGCCCCCGACCTCCTCCTGTTGTCATCAATATTATTTCCACTCAGGAAACCAATTTGGCACGAGGTTGCTTAGTTAGCAAAGAATTAGACAACGAGGATTAGATATTCTTAAGGAATGTGTACCTCAAGCTAAGGCAGCCTGATGGATTGCTTTTCTCTACTCTTGAGATATTTGTATCAAGAACCAGGAATCAAAGAACTTTTCTTTCTAGATAGTGCTGAATTAAGACTGACAAACTCTTACTCTCCAATTCTCTTTTCTGTTAGTCACCAAATCACTATTTCCTCCAATGTAACTGGATAGTTTATAGCTTTCTAAAATGATTATGTGAACATTTCAGAGCCTACTATGTGCCAGGTTATATAGTGGGAATATGGTGATGAACAGAAAGCAAATTACTGGCCCTCAAGGAACTCACAGTTAAATTTAGTACTGTAATGACTATGAGAGTGGTAAGCTTAGACATGCACAGAACACTGAACAAGGACACCAGACTCAGCCTGCAGGAGTAAAATGATGCTGGAGGATTTAGGAAATAAGAGGTAGAAGAACTTTTCAGGCAGAGAGAACAGTATGTGTAAAGGAAGACCGTATATCATGCCCAACTAGCTATAGATAATTTTGTGTGGCTCAAGTGATGGGTGGGAGCAGGGAAGATGCCAGATTGGAATAATAAAGACATGAGCAGGGGCCAGGTTATGAGGTCTTATATATTATTGTAATGAGTTTATGTTTCATCTGAATGGCAGTTGGGAATCTTCTCCTGGGGTAAGTTGTTTCTGCAGATTTGTGTTCTAATGGTTTATAACTTCATTTTACTAGAGGATGACTTTTTATTGACCTAGTGCTAATTTGTTTTGGGTAGAAAACCCTATTTGGAGCTTATGGTCACTTCTATATAAATTGGTATTTTATCGGTTTGCAATTAGTATAAAACTGCTGCATAACAGGCCATCCAAAAACTCAGTGGCTTAAAACAACAATTTTTTATTCTCATAGGTCTGTGGGTTGGCTTGGGATTATCTGATGTCAGCTTAGATTGTTTAGGAGGTTCTGGTGACCTTGAGTGGGCTCATGCTACAGTTCTCTGGGGGTGGATTGATTGTGTTGTCTTTGAGTAGGATGACTTTTGCACATGTGCCTCTTAGCCTCCTCCTGAGATTAAGAGGCTACCCTGGGCATGCCCCGCTCATGGTGATGGTAGAGGTGTTGGGGAGTGAGAACCATTTAAGACCTAGGCTTAGAATTGTCACACCATTACTTCCTCCCTCTCTATAGACCAAAGCAAGTAACAAGACCAAGCTCAACATCCATGGAGTAAGTATATTAGTCCCGTGGAAGTGAAGTGAGGAGGATGGAGTGAATATGTCTTAAAAATAATCTATCATAGGAATAATAATAATAGTATTTTTTTGTGTGAGGATTAAATGAAAAATAATCCATGTAAGGTACTAAGCATAGAGTCTGTCATATAAAAAAAGCATTCAATAACTGCTAGCTACTATTATTATTATTATTTGTTACATAGTAAAGTTAAATGATTTTGTGTATTTGTCACTTCTGGCAGGAAATGAATGTCACTACCAAAGGTTGGGTTGAAGATGATTTATTGGAGGTATTATTTACAGAGATGGGCATGGTTAAGGGAAATCAAAAAAAATTGGAAGCCATTACCACCCTTATGCCTGAGAGACAAGATTTTACCTGGATTCAATAACAGCTTCAGCTACGGGAGAGGTACTGCCTGATAGGAGCTGTGGCCTTAGAGAAAAGAACATAGCTACTGCCAAAACCTTGGCCTAGCACGGAGGGAGCTGGTGGAATAAATACCTTGACCTTTCTCTTCTCCTACTCTCTGGTTTTCTGCCACATCCTCACATTAGCTGATCCCAGCCAGAAGCCAAAAGGCAAGGAATCTTAGTGACTTAGCCTGTAGAAGTCAGCATCCCGGGTTGCAGAATAAGGAAGAGAAAGGTGGGGAATGGATGTGAAGGGGTAAACAGGATAACCAGCATGCTTTCTGAGTCAATGAGTTTTCAATTAAAAAATATCCCTTTTCTTCTCTTTAGTATTTTTTTAATTAGAATCTGGCTTTCCAGAAAAGTTTGTTGCTTTCTCTTCCTTTTTTATTTTGCTGTGAGCACATGTCACTACCAAAAACATTATAAGCCTAAAATGTCAGTGGTTTCATTGTTCAACTAAGCACAAAGAAAACTGTGCCTAAATAAGGGGACCAGACCAAACAGCACATGGATAAGGGATTGAATCGGTGTCCTGAATCAGTAGAGAATCTATTTTCACAGTTTTGAAATTGGATCATTGCTGTTGCAGAATCAGAAAACACCTCTTTCCTCATTGCTTTTCGAAATTATTTTATGCTGTGCAGTGATTCAACATTCCTGTGAAATTGAGTGGAGAGATCATCATGGTTTAGAGAAATATGACCTCATGGTGAATTTGGCCCATCTCTGCTGTCAGCTAGCCAAAGTCTTCTGAAAACTGCTAGAAAAAGTATTTCCATATAAAGTAGTTCTCATCATAATTAAATTCTCTACTAACTAAAAGGAATTTTTTTTTTCATATGTTTAGAATCTGGGCAGGAATTCTGATTTTTTCTCTTTCTTTTTTTTCCCCTCTATAGGCTGTCTTTCTTCTGTTTCTTATATTTCTGTTTTATGTATTTTTCGTTTCTCTGTTAGTTTTATTCTCTTCTTTTTTGTGGGGGGAGGGTCATTCATTCTGACAGATCATAGTCACAGGCATTCATTCATCTGTTTAACAGATGTTTGTGAAGCACTCCTTGTGATGTGGAGACAGAGCAGCCTCTCCTTTCATTATATTATATGGATGACCAACCTGTCTTTACCTGTAATGTTTAATTCAGTTCTGTTTTGCTCTTTTCTTGTAGTATTTTTTATTCTCCCCCTGCAGTCTCTGAATTTCTTCTTGTGATTATATTTACTTTGTCATGAATTCCCAATTCCCAATACTTTGTCTTGACTCATTAGTATAAAACAGCCCATTTATTTACCTGTCAAATTTGGAGATGGGGACCCTTTTGCCTTCCAGGTTGAAGGTAATGCTAACATTTAAAAAGACCAACTACTGACCTGCCTGTGGCCAAGTTTCTACTTACAGTTTCCAAAGGGTTGGAAGGTTTGTTCAGACCCACGGAACTGGCAGCAAAGTAAATTTGGACAGTTTTTGGTTAATCTCAAAGCCCAGAGTCTGGGACTAACCATATTTTTTCAATATCCATCTCAAATGTTTATCTTATATCTCCTACTTGGGTCAAGTATTTCATAGACTATAAGCTCCACGAGAGCAGGGCCCTTGTTCTTTGCCATGTCCATAGTACATAGAGCAATGACATAGAAAGTGCTCAATAATAAATGTTTGTTTGTAGAATAAATGTATTATCCATGTCAATGGTATAGGAGAGACTTACAGAAGAGGAACCAGGAGTGAGGGAAGTAAACTCACATTTCATGAACTATTATGTGCCAGTTACTATTCTGTATATAATTTAATTTATTCTTACAATAATCTTATGAGATGATTGTTATTTCCCTATTTTATGTGAGGAAATTGAATCTCATAGAAGTTAAGTAACTTGGCCAAAGCTACACAGCCAGTTTGTGGCAGAAGTGGAATTCAAACCTGTTTGTCTGATTCTAATGTGTATCTTCTTCCCCCTCTATATTCCTTACTTGTGATCCAGGAATATATGTAGATGAAGGAACTGGATCCATGGGTGGAGGGGGAGTTAGATATATACCAAGGGCTGCAAATTTTCTATGACATTTAAAACATTTTTGTGTTTTTCTTTCAAACATAGTATAAAAGAAATAAATTTAAAGCCTATTTGGGATCATTTGAATAACCACTTTATAACTAAGCGCTGCTGCATGATTTCCTGGAAGACCTGTACTTGTGTTTGTGTTTATAGTTTCACTGAAGCCAAGTGGTACTCTTTAAATGTCGCAGCCTATTGTAAAGAGAACAGAGGTGGACTTAATCCATAATCACTGCTTTACACCAAGCTAAGGCCAAGTGACATCAAGGCATGGTTAACAAAAGAATTTGCATAGTAATAGTGAGTATCCTTTATGCTGGAAGTAGCAGCTTAGCTTCAGCAAAACATTATCATTCATCACATTAGATTAATGTTAATTTGAAGTTTATTGGTTTAGGAGTTTTGATTTATTCAATTTATAATTTTCCATTTTTATAGTTGTATAGGAGTTAGAAGCATAAGTAATTTATACCTAGTTTTATTTTTGTATATTCTTAAATGATTCTATAATAAGATGTATTGCCAACATGATAGTATTTCCTATTTCAAATTTTCTCTTTTAAAATACGTAACACTTTATTCAAGTATGAAAAAGTGATATAGCTGCTTGTGAACGAGTATATGTCTCTCATTTGATTGTAAGCTTCTCAAAGACAGAATTCATGTGATACTCATTTTGCAATCCCTACTCCACACCCTGATACCTAGCATGTGGATGGTGTCAGCATGCAGGAGTAGGGAGTGCATGGTGTCAGGGGTAGGGAGTGATGGTGCCAGGGTGCAGGGGTCATTCAATCATCCAACAATAAGAACATCCAACAACTGAGAACCTACAATTCCAGACACTATTTTTACAGGAGTGAATGTGACTGGCAAGGTCCTTGCCCTCATGGAGCTTATATTCTGATGCGGGGAGACAGACAATATATAAATAAACTCATATGGAAATAAAATGCTTATATATTGAATAAATGCTGTGGGGAAATAAATCATTTCCATCTTCAGCACTCCACTGATGCTGCCATTGTTAAGGTCAGCAATGACCTCCTTGTTGCCAAATCCATTGGCTGCTTTAGTGTCCTTAAATATTTTGTCCAATAGGCATTTTGTACTAAAATCTTTTTTGTTTTAATACTGAGTTGTGTTAAATAACATTCTTGGACCTTGAGTCATTCTCTCCTGTGCATTTCCTCAGAACCTAGGTTTATGTTCTTTACCCAGGTGTGTTTTTTTTTTTTTTTTTTTTTTGCTTTATGGTTTTCTTAAAACAGTTCTCAAATTTATGCCAGATTTCTTCATGGAGACCATACTCACCTTGAGAGCAGAGGCTCTCTTTTACTTTTCTATATGTTGTATATTGCTCTACACATAGTGGATGAACAATACCTTTTGACTTGACTAATTGGGCTCCACTCTCGGGTTCGCTATAGTTTTTAAACTATGTTCCCTGGAATTGTAAGGGTTCACAAATCTGACCTAGGTAGGAACTGATGTGTCTGATGGCTAGGCTCCCTCCACCCTCTCTTCAACAGAACTTCCTTCCCTTCCTTTCCTTTCCCTGTTCTTCTCTTCTCTTTCCTTCTCCTTGATTAAGTTTATTCCTAGGTATTTTATTCTTTTGGATGTGATTTTAAAAGGGATTTTCTTGCTTTCTCTTTCTGATAATTCATTAATGTATAGGAAAGCAACAGATTTTTGTATGTTAACCTTGTATCCTGCAACTCTACTGAATTCATTCATTAGTTCTAATAGTTCTATGGCGGAGACTTTAGGGTTTTCTATATATAGTATTAGGTCATTTGCAAATAGTGACAGTTTTACTTCTTCCCTTCCAGTTTGTATGCTTTCTATTTCTTTTTCTTGCCTGATTGCTGTGGCTAGGACTTCCAATCCTATATTATATAGAAGTGATGAGACTGGGTATCCTTGTCTTGACCCTGATTTTAGTGGAAAACCTTTCATTTTTTTACCACTGAGTGTGCTGGTAGCTGTGGGTTTGTCATAAATGGCCTTTATAATGTTGAGATATGTTCCTCTATGCCAACTTTGATAACAGTTTTTATCATGAAGGATGTTGAATTTTGTCAGATGCTTTTTCTGAATCTATTCAGATGACCATGTGGTTTTTATCTTTTGTTTTTTTTAATGTGCTGTATCACATTGATCGATTTGCAGATATTAAACTGTCTTTGCATCCCTGGAGTAAATCCCACTTGACTATATTGTCTGATCCTTTTCATATATTGTTGAATTCAGTTTGCTAGGATTTTTGCATATATATTCATCAGAGATATTGGCCTATAATTTTTTTGTATGTGTAGTTTCTTTGACTGATTTTGGTATCAGGGTAATAGTGGCATTGTAGAATGAATTGGGGAGTGTTGCCTCCTCTTCAGTTTTTTTTGAAATAGTTTAAGAAGGGAGGTATTAGCTTTACTTTCTATAAGTGGTAGAATTCCCCTGTGAAGCCATCCAGTCCTGGACTTTTGTTTGCTGGGAATTTTTGATTACTGATTCAATTTCACTACCAGCGTTTGGTCTGTTAGGAACTTTCTGATTCACTTTTGGAAGATTGTATGTTTCTAGGAATTTATCCATTTCTTCTGGGTTGTCCAATTTGTTGGCATATATCTGTTCATAGTAGTCTCTTATGACTTTTTGTATTTCTGTGCTTTTGGTTGTTATTTTTCATCTTTCATTTCTTATTTTATTTGGGTTCTCTCTTTTTTCTTAATGAGCCTGGCTAAAAGTTCATCAATTTTGTTTATCTTTTCAGGAAAAAACAGCTCTTGGTTTTAATGATCTTTTCTATTTTTTTAAATTTCTATTTTGTTGATTTCCTCTCTGATCTTTATTATTTCCTTCCTTATCCTGACTTTGGGCTTCGTTTGTTCTTCTTTTCTAATTACTTTTAATGGTAGTTTAGGTTGTTTATTTGAGATTTTTCTTGCTTATTGAGGTAGGCCTGTATTGCTGTAAATATCCCTCTTTGAATTGCTTTTGCTGCATCTCATAGATTTTGGAAAGTTGTGTTTTTATTTTCGTTTGTCTCAAAGTATTTTATGATTTCCACTTTGATTTCTTCACTGATCCATTGATTTTTTTAGTAGCATGTTGTTTGGCCTCCACTTGTTTGTGTTTTTCCCATTTCTTCTCCTATAATAGATTTCTAGTGTCATACTGATGTGGTCAGAAAGAATGCTTGATGTGATTTCTATCCTGTTAAATTTGGAGACTAATTTTATGGCCTAGCATGTGATCTGTCCTGGAGAAAATTCCATGTGTGCTTCAAAAGAATGTGTTTTCTGCTGTTTTTGGATGGAATGTCCTGTAGATATTTATTAAGTTCAACTGGTCTAATGTGCATTTAAAGCCACTGTTTCCTTAGTGATTTTCTGGCTGAATGATTTGTCCGTGGATGTAAGTGGGGTGCAAAAGTCCCCTGCCATTATTTGATCATTGTCAGTTTCTACCTTTAGGTATGTTAATATTTGCTTTATATACTGAGGTGCTCCTATATTCAGTACATATATGTTGACGAGTGTAATATACTCTTCTTGTATTGATTCTTTTATCATTATATAATGCTTTTCTTTGTCTTTTGTTATAGTTTTTGTTTTAAAGACAACTTCGTCTGATATGATCAGCTTTCTTTCTATTTCCATTTGTGTGGAATATCTTTTTCCATCCCTTCACTTTCAGTCTAGGTTTATCTTTAGCTCTGAAGTTATAGTCTCTTGTAGATAGCATATAGATGGGTCTTACTTTTAATCTAATCAACCACTGTAAGTCTTTTGATTGGAGCATTTATTCCATTGACATTCAAAGTGATTATTGATAGGTATGTACTTATTGCCATTTTCCTGCTTGTTTTCTGGTTGTTTTTGTAGTTCTTCTCTGGTTTTTTTTCTTCTTTTAGTTTCTTCCTTTGTGATTTGATTATTTTTTTAGTGTTATGCTTGTGTTCCTTTCTCTCTACTTTTTATGTATCTATTGTGGTTTTTCATTTGTAGTTACCATGGGGTTAATATTTGTTGACCTATAACTATATCTACCTGTTTTAAACTGATAGTCACTTAAGTCGAAACACATTCTAGAAGATCCACATTTTTTACTCCCCTCTTCCATGTTTTGTGGTTTTGATGTCCTATTTTACCTCTTTATGTCTATCCCTTAACCATTTATTGTGGTTATAGTTGCTTTTTGTCTTTGTACTAGCTTGAGTGGTTGATCCACAGCCTTTACTGTATATTTGCTATTACTAGTGGGTTTTTCCTTTCCTGTAGATACTTACTTCTTGTTGTATAGCCTTTTCTTTTCCACTTACAGTGTTCCTTTAACAGTTTTTGTTAATATTGATAAACTCTTAGTTTTTGCTTCTCTCAGAAGTTCTTTATGTCTTCTTCAATTCTGAATGATAACCTTGGTGGGTAGAGTATCCTAGGTTTTAGGTTTTTCCCTTTCAGCACTTTAAATACATCATGCCACTCCCTTCTGGCTTGCAATGTTTCTGCAGAAAAATCAGCTAGTAGCCTTATGGGGATTCCTTTGTACGTGACTCTGTTTTTCTCTTGCTGTCTTTAGAATTTTCTCTTTAACTCTTGCCATTTTAATTATGATATGTCTTGGTATGGGTCTTTTTGAGTTCAACTTATTTGGGACTCTCTGTGCTTCCTGCACCTGGAAATCTATTTCCTTCTTCAGCTTTGGGAAGTTTTCAGCCCCAATTTCATCAGATACATTTTCTGTTCCTTTCTGTCTCCCATCTCCTTCTGGGACCCCTATAATGCAAATGTTAGTATGCTTGATGTTGTCCTAGAGGTGCCTTAAATTATCTTCAGTTTTTAAAATTTGTTTTGCATTTTGCTCTTCTGATTGGGTGATTTCCATTATCCTATCTTCCCAATTGCTTATGCATTCTTCTGTATCACCTAGTCTGCTATTAATTCCTTCTAGTGTATTTTTCATTTCACTTTTTGTATTCTTCAGCTTGACAGGATCTTTTTTATATTTTCTAGTTCCTTATTAAAATCCTCACTGTGTTCATCTGTTCTTTTCCCAAATTCAGTAAGCATTCTTATTTCTAATGCTTTGAACTCTTTATCTGGTAAATTATTTATAGGTTTTTTCAGCATCTTTTTTTCTTTTGTTTGAAACATATTCCTGTCTTCTTATTTTAACTTTCTCTGTCTCTATGAAATTAGGTGAAACAGTCTCCCAGTCTTGAAAGGGTGTCCTTGTGTGGGAGCATCCCTATGCAGTTTGCACGTACCCAGTGGCTTTGGTGGGAGAACTGGATCTGAAGTGAGCATGCGTCACGTCTTCCCCTGGAGTGTGCTGGAAGCTACCATCTTAATGGGAGGTAGGGCTAGAGATGGAGGGGCTAGAATCAGAGCCAGGTGTGAGCCAGGGCTTCTCCTGTGCTCACTGGCTGTCACCTCCCTTTTGGGAGTGGGGTTGGGGCCCAAGATGCTGGTGCAGAAGACCTAAGGGTTAGGTCCAAGCTTATTCAATTCCTTCTAATTGTGTGCACTTTCCTTGGCAGTGGTACCTCTGCTCTAGTGCAGAGCAGCACCAGAGCCAGAGGGACTGGAGCAGGCATCTGGTGCAGGCTGGGGTACACCCTGGGACGGTCGTGGAAAGCCAGCCAGAGTCCAGGCAGTTTTCAATCTGCTTCTTCTGTGCTGTTCCTGAGAGTGAGCAAGCTTGTACGTGTATGCTTCATGAGCAGAGGCTTGGTTTCTTACAGCCTTCTGGTAAGTCCCACTGGGTTTCAAACCAGCTAAAGGGACTTGTCTTCCTAGTGGTGGACCCCAGGGTTGGGGTGCCCAATATGTGGCTCAAACCTTTCACTCCCTGTGGACGATCCCTGAGCCTGTGATATTCCCTTCCTCTTCTGTGTTCCCTGCTAGGGATGCAGTGCAGTTTCTGGGCAGGAGTCACTCCATATGTAGGTGTGTTTTTGATGTGTATGTTGGGGGAAGTGAGCTCAGAGTTCTCCTACTATGCCATCTTGATCTCCCACTTGCGTTGTGACTTTTGTATCAACCTGGGTAATAATATAGCCTAAGTAGAGGAGGTGATACATAGGGATTTGTGTACATTTACATGCGTGTAGATATCACTTAATATTTATTGAATTGCATAGACCAAGATATTTACATATATGTCCTTATACTCTAACTTTCTTCTCTCCTCCCTCTACTATTATTACAACTCCCCATGGTCAAAATTCATAAAGAAGGATTATGAAGCTAATGCACAGTAAGATACCAGGGATGTGATTAAAATAAGTCTGAGTATCACTTCAAAGGTTTTTAGAAAACATAACTTTAGGCCTTAGGATTCCAATATCAACCCTGAGTGTACTTTTTAGGTCCAGATCCCCACCTTTCCTGTGTTCAGTTTTCCTTAAGTAATGAGGATTTCCTGTACAAATTCAGGTGCAAGTAAAAAAGGCCAGAATCTCAAACACTGTATTAAGCCTGAAATATCATTCGAGACATAAATCAAACTCTAATTCGGATAGTGGGTAAGAGCAGGGATTCTAGGATCAAACAAATCTGCGTTAGAATCCTGATTCTACCATATAGGAGGAATCTCCTTAACTTCTTAACTTCTCTCTGCCTTAGTTTTTTCATCTGTGAAATGGAGATAATAATGGAAGCAAACTCATAGGTAGTTGTAAGGTTTGGTGGAATAATATGTGTGAATTTCTTACCATATCTGGAACACAGTGAGGGCTCAATAAGTGTAAGCCCTTATTATTATTGTTGTTGTTGTTATTAACTACTAGGTTATCCTGCCATACCCTCAGCTGTAATACTCTCAACTCTAATCTCTACCACTATGCTAACTCTCTGTTTTGGCTTCTGTTCCTCCTACCATTATATTAAGTGACTTTTTCTGCTTTATTAAAAAAAACTTCTCAAGTGAAAGGAACTGATTCATTTAGTCTATCACCACCCTTGTAAGGCGGAGTTCTTATACCAGGCCGTTTCAGAGCCTACCATGCAGTCTAGCAATGGACTGATCTTGGGTCAGGTGCTCAGCAATCACCAGGCAGGCTGGTATAGCTTATGAGTAGGAAATCCTCAGAAGGGGAATGTAGGTCTGTCAGGCACTCTGGTGCTTCCTAAAAGAGGATGGGGAAGCATGTACCTGCCATGTGGCTTGAAAGAGAGTACAGAAAAGAAGAGCCAAATTGTAAAATTTTAATTAATAACAAATATGGTGCTTAAATGAGTCAAAGTTATATTGTTTGTTTAGGTAACTCATCGTTAGTGAGTTTGGGCAGCCAGGAAAAAGAAGTTTGGCAATAAAACAACAGACCAAACAGGTCACTCAGGGCAAAACCTGTTTTTGTGATGTATGACTAGAGTCTGTCCAAGTTTCTGACAAACATTTGTTACCTAAAGAGGAACAGAATGTGGAGTCAGCCTTTCAGAATCTATTGACTCTAACCTCTTGTGAATTATAGGTAGTTATGCAGCTGTTTGGAGACATTTCTTCCCATGATAGTAGTCTGACCTCAAGTGCTCTCAAGGTCATTTTGTGCTGAGTGTTTCTACTATATCATTTGTATTAATTATTTTAGGCTAAAGGTAGAAAAAGAAATGGTAACACTAATTTTTTTTTTAATGAATCAGTTGGATGACAGGGAGGGATGGGCATTTTTCTTGGATCTACAAAGCTAAGTCCTAAAGCTCCAAATGGAAAAATAGTGACAGCTGTTAGTTGTTATATATCCTTTAGAGATAAGGTTCTGCTGTGCTTGGCATCTGCCTGCATAGTGACTGTTAGAGGCTTATTCTTATATTTCTAGATACAGAACAAGTCATGACTATAGTGGAAATCTTCTTTGAGAATCAGGAGATTCAAGTCCTGGTTTAGTCACTACTAGTTTTATGTTCTTGGAGAAGTCACCTTAATTCACCAGCTCCAGTTTCATCATCTGTACAGTGAGGGGTTAATAAGATGATTCTCATCACTCTCACAGTTCTAGCACGGCATGATTCAGACTCATGGCTTCTTTTCTTTTTTGTATTAGTCCATTCAGCCTTTTGTTTCCAGATCACGCCATGCAGTTTTATGCCTCTATCTTTTGAACCATATATATTTGCTCATTCATTCATTAGCTTCTGTATCCATCCTTCCATTTATTGATTCTCTAATTCCACATTTACTGAGTATATACTATTTTCCTAGCAGTGATGTTACAAAATTTACTGACATGGTCTCTACTCTCAAGATCCTAGAAGTCAAGTCAGAATATAACCATATCTCTGCCTGCTTTTCCAGCCTCGTGTTATACCATTCTCTTTCTTTATTGGATTTCTTTAATGTCTTTGCCATGCTTTCTTCTTCCTCAGGTTTCTGCACATTCTTCATCCCTTCCACTTCCCTGTCCCTAAATTCCCATGCCTGAAAATGCCTACTTATCCTTAGGGCTCAGTCAAAAGTTCTTCCTCCTTTGGGAATTAAACTCCCTAGGTTAGACTTTCTATCATGTGCAGTTGACCCTTGAACAACACAGGTTTGAACTGTGTGGGTCCACTTACATGGATTCTTTTCAATAGTAAAAACTATAGTACTACCCCATCCATGGTTGGTTGAATCTGCAGGTGCAGAACCATGGATAAGGAGAAACCTTGGCTAGGGAGGGACAACTATAAGTTACGCATGGAGTTTCAGCTGTGCAGAGGGTTGGCTCCCCTAACCCCTTCGTTTTTCAAGGGTCAACCATATTCTCATTAATTATGCTTTCTACTTCTAGCCTGACATTCATGACACTATAGTAATAACTTGGTAAACCATTACATATGTCCATAATATGTCCAGAAAGAAAACTTTACTTCTGGATAATATGAATGTACATGTGTCCCCAAGGATGCTTCAGAATTCTTATTTTCCTTTCCCATCTATCTGTTCATACAGAGTCCACCTCTGAAGAACATAATATTTCTTTCCTTTATGGTCTTCCTACCTTTTTCTCCTTTTATTTTCCTTGTCTGATAGCTTCCCCTTCAGAAGGAAATTCCATTTATTGTCCCCTGAGGAGTTGGAGGGAGTGTTGTATTTTCAGGTTTACGTATCTTTGAAGGTTAGTTTAGACCCTCAGGTACTTCAGAGTGAAAAAGCTACAAGACAAACAAATTGTTCTGTGCCTAACCTATTATAATTTAATCTCAGTGTGTTAACTGTGCTAATAAACATTTTGTTTCTTTGCTCCCCAAAAAACAAAAGAGGAGGGAAATAGAGTGAAGGTAAGGAAATTTGTTTTGCCTCATTGTTTAGTATTCTTTTTTCCTGCTAGACTTAGTTTTTGTCAGGGCAGAGACCAATCTGTCTTATTCAGTGCTGTATTTCCAGTGCCAGGCACAAAATACATGCTTAGTAATATTTGTGGGATAAATGAATGAATGAATGAAGGGTGAAAAAAGATATACTAACAAACTGATTTTTACCCTGCAGTGTGAGATGTTCTATAGCATAGATATATGATATCCCTGCTTGGGTATATTATATTTAAAGAAGATAATGTACGTATTATAGTTTTGTAAATCCTAAAACACTATATAGCTACTTTGGCAAGACACTGATAAGCTCTATACTGCAATGGTTCTCAAAGCATGGTCCCTGGATCAGCAATATCAACATCACCTGGAAATTTATTAGAAAAGTAAATTTGGGGCCACATGTTAGAGATACTGAATCGGAAATTCTAGGGTGTGGCCCAGTAATCTGTTTTTTAAATCAGCTCTTCAGGTGATATTGGTGCATGATAAAATTTGACCACCACTGCTCATAAGGGATAAAAAGTGGAGTGTGACTTGGCCTATAACTTTGCAAAGCTTAGATGTAGGGAGATAAAACATATATACCAGTGACATGGGGCTGTAAGAATCACAAGATAAATGCAAAGTGCAAAGGCAATAGAGGTGAGGATGGGAGAAAAGACTTGTGGTGGAAGAGGCTTCAGGGATAAAGAACATTTGAGCTGGAACTGCTGAGTCATGGTCCATAAAACACTCTAGATGAAGAGAAAAACAAAATAAACAAATAAAATCCCTGTAAACCCAGAGCAAAACAAAGAAAATCCTACAATTATTCTAGATATAAAAAATCAGTTTGTAATAGTTAAAACCACAGGCTTTGGAGTTGGACATATGTGGTTCCTATCCTGGATCTAAAAGTTAGGAGCTAAGCAAACTGGGCAAATTTCTTAACTTCTCTCTTTCTGAGTTTCCTCCTTTGTAAAGTAGGTAAAATAATAGTTCTTATGTCATAGGATATTTGGGAATAGTAAATGAGATAATGTATTACATGTAGTGCTTAACGTGCTATGGTAAAGCCTTGATAAATGGTATTTATTATTATTACTAACACAGAAATAAACTATTGAAGTTTAAAAGTTGCATAAGGGGTCTTCATCTAGACAACCAAGAAGAATTTACATCTTCTATTTCCTAGATGTGATTTTCATTCTTCTTTATTTAAAAAAGTTTTTTTCATGTTTATTTTTAAGACATTAGAAGAAACTTTTGAAACAATCTCAAACTTGAACGTTCAATGCAAAAATTTTTATCTTGAACTATTTGAGAGTAATTGGTCAACCTGTTGTTCCATCACGTCCTGATACATTAGTGTGTATTTCCTGTGAACAAGGACATTCTCCTATGTAACTGCAAGGTAACCAACAAAATCAGGAAATTAACAAATGTCCCAATAAAATTGTGTTATAGTGAAGAATTCAGTTTAGAATCACATGTGGCCTTTAGGTGTCATGTCTTTTTAGTTTCCTTATTTCTGGAATAGTTCCTCAGGCTTAACTTGTTTTTTGTGACTTAGACGCTTCTAAAGATAGGAGTATCACAGAAGCAAGGCTGTGTTCTTTTCACTGTCTCCTATCGGGTGGCTCATGATTATATTTGCTCCATTTACTCATGATGTTTACTTTGAATACTCGATTGATGTGTTCCAGGTTTTAGGCTTCTCCACTGTGAGGTTACTCTTTTCCATTTTGTGTATGTTTATACACGTACATGTTTACATCTATATGAATATTTATGTCTATTAAAAACCATGAGCTCACACTAATCCAGTACCACATAGTTCATTATAGTTTTCTTTATTTTCATATTTTGACTCCCTTTTCTGATAAACTCTCATTATCCTTATTTTATTTACTTATTTGGTCAATCTCCCTATATGTAACCAGTCTTCCATTATCACTGCCACAGACACACCTCTTACCAAACTTAGGTTCTCACAACCATCACTAGGCCACGCTTCTGCATAGATGACCTCCTCTCCCTATGTAGCTGTGACAAAGCATCCCAGGCCTTCCCACAGCATGGGCACCCTCCTCATAGAGGTCAGGCTTTGAGCCAATGCTCCAACAATATCTGAACTGTTTGGCCCTCTTCAACTTGTTTTGGTTTCAACAGCTCACATCTGGCTACCTCTCTGTGAGAACTCCTTCCTTAGTCTGTCAGTCTCTGTAACTGCTCTGGGCCGCCTTCACATGTTGATGTCCTCTTCACCCTCCTCGAGCTCTGGCACCCTGCTCTGAGCCAACACAGCTCATTTGCTCAACCTCTCCACCACCAGAATAGGCCTTGCTCTACTTTACCTAATGACTTTAGAACTGAATTGTTCAGTAAGGAAGGAAGGGGAAGGTAGGGTAGGGAAAGAACGGAAACGGAGAAAGGGGATGGGGAGGGGAAGAGGAAAGTAAGAGGAGCTCATAGATGTATTTTTCGATAAAGCAAGAGTAAGTATTACTATTTTCCAAAGATGGTGAATAGAACTATTATCATGAAGTTTTTCTCATCTGAGAATAGGTAAGATGGCCTTCTTTTTTCTTTTTTTTTTTTTTTGCAGTACTCAGGCCTCTCACTGTTGTGGCCTCTCCCGTTGCGGAGCACAGGCTCCGGACGCTCAGGCTGAGCAGCCATGGCTCACGGGCTCAGCTGCTCTGCGGCAAGCCGCTCCGCGGCATGTGGGATCTTCCCGGACCGGGGCACGAACCCGTGTCCCCTGCATCGGCAGGCGGACTCTCAACCACTGCGCCACCAGCGAAGGCCAAGGTGGCCTTCTTGTTTGATTATGGGGTCTGTGTGGCTTTCTAGCTGTTTCAAGATTATTGCACAACATTAGCTCATCTAAAAGAGAACAGCAAAGCTTCCTGTCACACTTGTAGACTGCAATGGATTGGATAGTTCTTGTACCATAAAAACCATCTATCTGTAGGCTGGCTTTCCACTCTCACTTCAGAACAAAAGGTAGTATACTTTATTTAGCCAATATAAAGGTAAGCCACTAATAGCTTTAATATATAGGGTAGCATATTTTCTAACCTGTACTTTTGTATTTGGGCTTATGATTTTCCCTCATGCAAACCTTTTAGATATTGGGGAAGTTGGGAAGAAAAGGAGGTGAAATGTTCAATGGCTCTAGACTTTCTTTTTCTACAATTTTATTTAAGCAGTATGTTTTAGTAAGTTGAGTTAGCACGGTAGATTGTAAGCTTAATATAATGTAATGGATATGATTATACCTGTGCTATAAGGATATACATAGGATAATTTTACATAATTAATATAATCTATCAACTCGAATCAATTATAATATAATGTCATTTATGTATAATAATGTAATTATATATAATGCAAATTATACCATAATTATAATAAAATATTATCATAAATTTTATAGGAGTATATTTTCAATAATTTTTACAATCTAAAATTGGTCTTTCAGATAAATTGGTACACTGATGCTGCAGAACAGTATTCTTTTTGAGATTAGCCATCAACTGTCACTTCTTGGACCAGTTCCAAATGAAGTGATTACAGACTATCATTTAAATCAGTCCTTTTGGAGTAGTGGAATGTGACACTTTTCTCAAGTGGTAGTTGACATTAGGTGTTTAATCTGCCAAAGAAACACCCTTCACCTCATGTTACATGTAGAAAAGACTAAGCTTTTGGTATTCATCAATAAAGCTCTATGTAGTCTTGTGTTATAATTCAGAACTATATGTCCAAAATAAGAAAAAAGTAAAGAACAAAGTGAAACAAATTGAAAACAAAAAAGAAAATATTTTGGCAAGTTGTAATAAGAGTACCTGTGTACCAGATTCAAGGAGATGAGAGAGACACTGTCTTTTTGCATATCAGAGACAGAATTTTATTTTCCTACTTAACACATGGCGCTATCTCTAGGTATAACTTCTCTCTGTAGACTGAATACTATTCTGGCCTCATCTGAGTTGTAGTTGGATTGATCATAAAATTGCATAAAATCACCATTAAACAGAATATTAAGTAAATCTGTACTTACGTGCATGACAGTAAAGTTTCCCCCACAGTCTGGTTTCTTATTTCATACCTATCTTGTCATCTTTTTATCTTCTGCTTCTTATTTTCTGTTAAAGTCATCTCCAATTCCACAGAAAAAATTGTTACAATAGTATTGCATAACTAATATTTATTGAATACCCTGTATTCATGGCATGTGTAAAGCAAACCTGAATTGTTGATGCCAATTATGCCATCTGTAGTAACCTCTTTATTTTTTTATTTTTTTATTTTTTTGGCTGTACTCACTGCTGTGGCCTCTCCCGTTGCGGAGCATAGGCTCCAGACGCGCAGGCTCAGCGGCCATGGCTCACGGGCCTAGCCGCTCTGCGGCATGTGGGATCCTCCCGGACCAGGGCACGAACCCGTGTTCCCTGTATAGGCAGGTGGACTCTCAACCACTGCGCCACCAGGGAAGCCCTAGTAACCTCTTTTTAATGTTTAGAATTTAACATTGTCTCCAGGCTTAACTATGCTGCCCATCTGTAGCTACCTCTATGCAGAAGCATCTTTGCCTCCCCTTGGTATTCATCAGCTAGGAAAATATGGTCCCTGGAGCCCAAACTCTCATTCTGTTTGAGTTTCCGCTGATGGGGAGAGAAACTCAATAGCTTCTGCTAAGCACTGTGCAGTTGAGATTAGTTAAAATATTCTTGGTAACAGGCCTTGGAAAGTTTTTGAAAGTTTCTTAGGTTTGGTTTTCCTTCCATCTGGTGATCTGAAAAATTTCCTAAATGATAATTTTAGTCCTGCATTTACAATGAGATATGCTTGTTTTAACATCGATACCATTCAATTAACCCTTAATGTTCCATTAGGCATATTACTGAGCATGTTGTAGCAAAAAGAGTGTAGGCTTTTGTGTCAAATGTAGATTCCAATCCCAGCCTCGCTACTGCACAGCCCTGTGACCTTGAGTAAGTCTCAGTTTCTCCATCTTTAAAATATAGGTGTAATAATAATGCCTCATAATATGATTGCAAGGACTAAGTAAAATAAATGATGTTTCAAAGTGTGGCTGCCTAACATATGGCGGGTAAATGACAAATGCTAATTTCTTTCTTCCTTTCTTCCCTTAACGAGCAATATCAAAACCTAAACACAGACTGGGAGATATGTGGGTTTTTTGGGGGGTGGGGAAGAAATGTGGAATTTATGCAAGAATATGGAGTTTAAAACTAAGATCATACCAGGTTACCTATAGTTTCTTATCTTTCCAGGATTTGTAGAGTTTACATGGTAAACCTTTGTGAGGTTAAAAAGGATGTATAACATTCCTGTATCTTGGATGATTGATGTGAAATTGAAGTTTAATTATCTCTTAGATATAGAATAAGACATACCTGGTGGTAGTTTGGGAATATAAGTGCTTATAAAAGGTAGCTGATTTGCATTAACAATATCTTGCGTTTATTTAGTGCCTGCTTTTGAGCAACTTGAAGTATCATGCTTATTCATCAAAGAGATATTTTGAATTAAAGTTTGTTTTAGGGGTTATATTTTTAAGAACCTTTCTTTTTGAGGCAAAAAAATACTGCATTTTGCTTCATGCACATCTTATTGCATTTCTGTTAACATTTCTGTTTTAATTAGCTATTTTTTTTTTACTTGTAAATAACAGTTTTCTGCCTCCTTTTCTAGTATTAATTCTACTTTGTTGCTCCAAGTGTTCACTCTTAACTGTTCTGGAAGAAATGACTCCTACCTAAGCATATTCTGTGTTCAGGTTTCCAGCATTTAATGGTACCTCCTGTGTACACAGTATTGTTCAAAGATGATGTATTAATCAAAAGAATAATAGCATTTATTGAGTATGTTCTGTGTAACTGTTCAACTGTTTGAAGTACTTATGTATGTAAATTTTTTAGGTGAAAAACTGAGGCTTAAAGAGTTTAAATGTCTTGCCAAAAGTCACACATTTAGTACGTAGCAGAGCCGGGGCCTGTCTGACTTCAGTGCTCGTGCTTTAACTTCTAGATTACTGTACTACTTCACTTTTGCACTACTGATCTACCTCTCCCATCACATTCTGCACTTTATACTTTGTTCCCCTTGGAGTCTTTTTTCTCTAGATATTTCTTAAAATGTTCCTGGATATTTCTGAATGCCATACTTATCCCTAATATCTCCTAGTCACCTTCCCATTTTTTAAAACGTTATATTTTGAAATAAGTTCAATTCTATGAAAAAGTTGCAAGAGTAGTACAGAGAGCTCCTGTATATTTACTTACTCAGATTCACCAGTTGTTTACATTTTGCCCTATTTGATTTATCATTCTTTCTATATGTGTGTCTTTCTTTCTCTGTATATTTATATGCATACATACATACACATGTATATGTGCATATTATTAATGAAACATTTGAGAATGATTTGGGGACATCAGGCCCCATTATGACTAAATAATTCAAGGTCTGTTTCCTAAAAACAAGAATATTTCCTTACATAAATAGTGCAGTTATCAAAATCAGGAAATTTTACATTGATACAATACTATTATCTAATGCACCATCCATATGCAGTTTCAGCAGTAGTCACCAAAATATCTTGTATAGCTATGTTTCCCCCGTCTATCAGGATCTATCCAGGATCACACATTACATTTAATTGTCATGTCTCTTTTTTCTTTTATATTTTGTTTATTTATTTATTTGGCTGTGTTGGGTCTTAGTTGTGGCATGCGGAATCTTTTGTTGTGGCATGCAGGCTTCTCTCTAGTTGTGAGTTGGGCTCCAGAGTGTGCAGGCTCAGTAGCTGCAGCACACAGGCTCCCTAGTTGTGGCACGCAGGATCAGTAGTTGCGGCGTGCGGGCTTATTATTATTGCCCCGCGACATGTGGGATCTTAGTTCCCTGACCAGGGATTGAACCCACGTCCCCTGCATTGGAAGGCGTATTCTTAAACACTGGACCACCAGGGAGGTCCCTGTCATGCCTCTTTAGTCCCGTTTAATCTGCAGTTTCTTGACCTGGATATTTTTGAAGATTCCAGGTCAGGTATTTTGTAGACTGTCCTACAATTTGGTTTCATCTGATGTTTCCTAATGATTAGATTCAGTTTATGCATTTTGGGGAGGAGTAACACAGAAATGATGTTATATCCATCTTGGTGGTTGATAACAGGAGGCTCCCAGTGCCAGTTTGTTCTAATTTGTGGGGAGATACTTTGAGACTATGTAACATGTTCCTCACCAAATATTTACCCACTAGTTGCAGTGTCCATTGATGATTTTCTAATTCCATCATTTCTTGTATATATATATATGTATATATATATATATATATATATTTTTTTTTTTTCTCTGTACACCGGCCTCTCACTGCTGTGGCCTCTCCCGTTGCGGAGCACAGGCTCCGGACACGCAGGCTCAGAGGCCATGGCTCACGGGCCCAGCCGCTCCGCGGCATGTGGGATCCTCCCGGACCGGGGCACGAACCCGTATCCACTGCATTGGCAGGCGGACTCTCAACCACTGCGCCACCAGGGAAGCCCCTCTTCTATATTTTTTAACTGGAATTCTCCTGTAAGGAAGAGCTTTCCCTTCTCTTCCATTTAATCACTCATTTATTTTTATGTCAGGATGAACACATAGATTCTTATTTTATTAAATAGATTATAATCTATTACTATTATTAATTTACTTTAATGCTCAAATTGTTCCAGATTTTGTTAGTAAGAGCCCCTTCAAGATGGCTTTCATGCCTTTTTGATATGTTCCCATGATTTTTCAATACTTCCTTACTTTCTGATGCAAGTCCCAGGTTCATCTTATAGTTTCTCTGCTGTAGCCCTAGAGTGAGTCTTTATCCAAAAAGCCCTGGTTCCTTTTAGTAGGAGAAAGTATTTTGAAACCACATTTCCCTCCCTCATCCCTTTTTTCCTTCCTCCCTCCTTTCCATTCTCCCTCCTTTTCTTTCTCGGCCTCCTCTTCCCTCCCTCCTTCCCTCCCTCCCTCCTTCCTTCCTTCCGTGCTTTGTCCAGGCATAGAAGAAGCTCAGTCATATCAGAATATTATGGAAATTTGTTTGAATCTTTTGTGTGTAAGCATTTCCTAATTCTGTGGTCTTAATTCTTCAATATATATTGGGTTTGATCATGTCCTTGGACTCTGGGTTTCACACTCACCCCTGCTATGGTTTGGACTCCTTTGTTCCCTAACTTGGTACTTGATTTGTACCTACCACTGATGTTGCTTTCACTCTCTTTTCTTGGCTGTAAAATTTAACTTATATTTTCTTTTCATCCACATTTAACTTTAGCCTACTCCTCATATTCATATTTATTCTTCTAGTCCCAGGTAATATACTTAAAGAAACTTGACTGGCTGCCAGACTAAGATAGGACACTTACTCCATTGATAAGGACTTTATTAGAATTTCTGTTACTATGCTTCAGTATCTAGTAGTCTTGGGTTTAAATGGACCAAGACAATAAGTTTTTATTTTGCAGAAGTATGGTATCTGGATGCAGCATAAGGAAATTGGATATGAGCATTTGTCTGGCTACCAAATAGAACCAAATGTTCAGGAAAAGCTAATGGAACACCAAGACTGCACTTTGTAACATCTTTAAATATAGCAAGATCAACTGTGTTATACTGTTTAGATGAATTCATAATCAGGTGTGTGGTATGGGAAATCCTGCAGAGAAAAGGGGATTCTAGAAGAAGCACAAGACATAAGTTTTAAAAGAAGGTACATCTTATGAAGATTACCATTTCTTTATTGAGGATGTATGGTGAGAATCCTCAGCTGATTTTAGTGAATTCTTTGGTGAGTTATAGCCATATCTGCGAATCACAAAAAACCAAATGAACCAACAATAACAAGCTCCAAAGAGGTTTCTGGTTGGCAGGCTGGAGAGATGACTGTAATTGTTCCCATGAATACTGTGTGTAGCAACATGATAGCTGGGATGGGAGGAAGCAAAAAAGAGCCTTTCCCCAGTCACTTTTATTCCAGCCTTTGAGCTAATAGATAAGAAAGTATATAAATATGTTAAACATCTTGCATTCTGGTTACTTTTTTGTTTTACTTTGGTTAAGTAGATAATTGCAGAGCAATTTGTGAGTCATACTAGGAAAAAAAAATCTCATGATTTAAGTCATATTTTCTTTTTTTTTTTTTTGCCGTACGCTGGCCTCTCACCGTTGTGGCCTCTCCCGCTGGGGAGCACAGGCTCCGGACGCGCAGGCCCAGCAGCCATGGCTCAGGGGCCCAGCCGCTCCGCGGCATGCGGGATCCTCCCGGACCGGGGCACGAACCCGCGCCCCCTACATCGGCAGGCGGACTCCCAACCACCGCGCCACCAGGGAAGCCCCCATATTTTCTTAATTTAATTCAAGTTGTGTAAAAGGAAATCCATTTCTCAATCACTCACCATATTCACAGTTTGTCCAGTGAGTTTTGGCATTAAAAAAAATCAAATCTCCTTCAAATGAAGCAAGGTTCGCCACTTCTGAGGATATTAAAAATAAGTTCCTCAGATGCTGGAAGGCATATCTCAAAGAGGATCTCTAAGGATCTTTTGAAGAAAGAGCACCATCACTGAAATAAGTATGTCATGTTGGATTGTCTCTGCTTGGAAAAAGATGAAATATTTTGAGTATATGAGTTTTCAAGGGTGTGCTTAAAAAGACAGTTCTATTTACTATGAATTCCCTTGATCATGCTGTTTGATAGCTGAAGACCCAGCTGCGGCAGAATCATCTTTACAAAGGCCAGATCTCATCTTTATGGAATGTAGGTTAAAACAAAAGAGAGAGATTGGACTGAATAGATACTGTCTCAGATATCACCTGGAAGTTGATTTTTTTCTGTTTTAATGTGTCCTAAAGGCAGAGTACTGAAATATAGTTCCTTTTAGTTGACTTTGTAGGTAACTGAATCAGAATCAATTTAGTCAATAATATTCACTAAGTAATTATTATTATTATTTTTCAATCAACAGGCAGAGTTCTTCTCTTGCCAATTTGCTTCTCTTACTGGGATTTCCCCTGACCCCTCACTCTGAAGAGAAAGAGGATTGTAATAACTCAGTAAGGGATGTGTGAAATGAGAGTATGAAGCCTTGGGTTCTAATCACAGAGGTGCTGTTTCTTACATCCAGTGTTGCTGGTGGATCAGAAGCCATTGGCACCACCTGAGAGCTTGTTAGAAATACAGAGATCCAGGTTCCATTCCTGACTTTAGTCATAATTTACACTTTAACAAAATCTCCAAGTGATTGAGATTCATGTGTATGTTAGAGTTGGAGAAGCACTCATCTGTAAATTTGATAATAATGTATAGACTATTTAAAAAATAATTGTGAGGTCAATATGGGTATGCCTTCAAGCATTTGAGGAATTTATTTAGAATGTATCCTTAGAGGTGGCAAAATGTTTTCATTTGAGGGAGGACTGTGCAAAATAAAAAGTGCTTGCAGTTGTGATCAAATAGTCAAGTAGTCAAATCACGTAGAAACATACTCCCAATAATGTGTAGGTTTTCTGCAGTCCTGGGTGTGAAAAGGTTTGACTTTATTCAATGATGTTTCTTCTCTATGAGCCTTAAATAGAGAGGGAATGCAAAGAGGCTACAATTAGTAAGCATTCATTGTGTGCTTACTTGGTGTAAAGAATGATGCTAGGTAGTAGAGAATAGGTGGCTGGCTCTGACACGGTCTTCATTCCTAAGGGCCGTGCCTGACACTTAAAAATTACTTATTGAATTGAATTGTTGAATTGAGGATAGGTGGGTGAACAAGTACTTCTGATATGAGATAGAATGAGAAATGACTGTCAAATAGATGTGAGCAGTACTCTGTGGGAATGGGAGAAAGAAGCATCACTGCCCACCTTCCGCGCCTCCCACAACCTCCAACACAAACATTTTTCTTTATGGTGGTTGCTTCTTGGGTGTTCTTACTCTCCTACGTCCTGCTCAACTGAACTCAGTTTTAGTAAGAGGAATTTCTATTCTGATGGCACTTCGTATTTAGATCTCTGACTTCCAATACCCTTTTTATAAAGGCATAGTACTGGGACTGGGCATTGAAGGAGAGGTGGGATTTCTCTGTGTGGGAAAGGGCATCTGGGCCTAGTGGAGAGTGTGAGAAAGAGATGGTGAGGGCCTGAACTTTGGCAGTGGCGAATGGGTAGAAAGCGGTGGTGGTGGTTTTGATGGTGGGGATACAAGAGGGTACCAAAGAGAGGTGCCTGGAGAATGACAAACATATATATGCTGGGCATTCAAAAATAATGCTGACTAACCAGAAGTAAAATTTGACCTTTGTTGCAGAATTATCTTCAAATTTAAGTAATGTTTGATGTAATTAAGGCTACTTTCTTCCTCTCTAGTAGTTGCTTAGGCAGGGACTATAAATAGATGGAGTGATATAGACTGAACACTTCACCAGGTTTGGGGTAATAAGTTCATTAAGATTTTCAAATTGAGTAGTAAAATACTGTCTAGGGGTTTTTTCTAAATGTGATCAAGTTACTGGTATCCATTATGTTTCAAAGTATAGCTTGTTGGTATAAATCCTTAACATTCATGTGATATACATTCTTCTATTTCTGGGTAATTTATACAACTAATATTTTCAAAACTTGGCAACTTGCAAATGCTGCTTATGAAACAGTGTTTACATCCTTAAAATTGATACAAAGAAAAAGAATCTTGAAATTTGACAATCTGCAAAAATTATTTCACTCATTACAAGCCATTATTCTTTAGACAAAATGTAACTTCAGAAACCTTTATAGAAATTCTTTTTTTCTTTTCTTTTTAATTATTACTTGAGACCGGATAATATAAACATCTTATTTTTTGGATTTTACTTCTTAAAAATTCCTTTTACCTCTCACTTTTGACAAATCAATTAATACCCTACCAACTCTTACAATATTCAAAAATATGGAAAGGATTTGTATGAATTTATATCTGTATGACTTTTGCCTTCTTCTCTTACACATTTTCCATACATGACTTCACAGCCTCTTTATCGCTAGTGGCAGAATAAAGTTGTAGTTGTGCATGAAGTTTGAGGACTGGTAACTTTTTAAAGTAAAACATAATATTTATGAAACCGTCAAAATTTTCTTCATTATTTAAAAAATGTAATATTTAATACATGTAAAAGAATATATGTAATTTATATATAATATATATAACATGATAATAAAATAAACATTTCTGAAATCACCTCCCAAATCTGGAACTAGACTATTACCATTAATTTGCATCTACCTATGTGTTCCTCCTTTATCCCATTTTCTTGCCCATCCCTTGCACTGCGCTAATTACAACTTTTCACATGCTTTTTGCTTTGGTCTCTTTTTTTTTCACATATGTTTGTATGAATGCCTGAAAATCTGTAGTTTAGTTTTGCCTGTTTTTGAACTTTACAAAAATATTTTTATACTGAGACTTGCTTTTTTGCACTCAACATTATGTTTCTAAGATTTGTTCCTGTTATCTCATGATACTATAGTTCATTTTTACTGCTACATAAATTCCATTTTGAGAACATACCACATTTATCCATCTTCCTTTTGATGAATATTAGATTGTTTCTAATTTTTTTCTCCATGATCTTTGCTGCTATGGACATTTGGTTTGTTTCTTTGTGCATATATGTAAGAGTTTATCTAGGATATGTACTGACTAGTAGAAATGATGCATTATAAGAGAAATGAATGTTCAATTTCACAAGACAATACAAGATTGTTTTCTAAAGTAGTCATGGCAATTCAGACTCATCAGGAATAAATAAGTTACCATTGATCCATATTTTGTTTTTTTCTTCTTTTTTTAATTGGAGTGTAGTTGACATACAGTATTATATGTTACAGGTGTACAATATAATGATTCACAATTTTTAAAGGTCATACTCAATTTATAGTTACTATCAAATATTGGCTATATTCCAAGTGTTTTAAAATGTATCCTTGTAACTTATTTTATACATAATAGTTTGTACCTCTTAATCCCCTACCCATATATTGCCCCTTCCCTCTTTCCTTTCCCCACTGCTAACCACTAGTTTGTTCTTTATATCTGTGAATGAAATGCCTAGGAATAAATTTACTTAAGGAGGTAAAAAACCTGTACTTGGAAAACTGTAAGACACTGTTGAAAGAAATTAAAGATGACACAAACAGATGGAAAGATATACTGTGTTCTTGGATTGGAAAAATTAATATTGTTAAATCACCATACTACCCAAGGCAATGTACAGATTCAATGCAGTCCCTATCAAAACACCAATGACATTTTCCACAAAGCTTGAACAAATAATTTAAAAATTTTTATGGAAACACAAAAGACCCTGAATGGCTAAAACTATCTTAAGAAAGATGAATAGAGCTGGAGGAATCACTCTTTCTGATATCAGAATATACTAAGCAACAGTAATATTTTAGCCAATATTATTGGTGTAGATGGTGTTTGGTTATGATCTTAGTTTGTATTTATCATCACTAATGAGGTTGAGAATCTTTTCCCTTATCAAACTTATCAGTGATATATGTTTACTGTGAAATGCCCTGTTTATACTTCTTACCCATTTTTTTCTTTTGGTTTGCATGTCTTTTCCTTTTTGGTTTGTTGGTCTTTACATATCTGGATACTGTTCCTTTGCCTATATGTTATGAAATTATCTTCTCTCAATTTGCATCTTGTCTTTTTTGCTTTCTTTATTGAGGTGTAATTGATACATAATAAACTGCACATATGTGAAATAGATGATTTAATATGTTTTGACATATGTATACACCAGTTAAACTATTAGCACAATCAAGATAGTGAGTGTATCCATTACTCCTTAAAGTTTCCTCTTGTCCCTTTATAATCTCCCCTACTCACACTTTGCTGCCAACCCTCACATCCCCATTCCCAGGCAACTACTGAATTGTTTTCTATCAATATAGATTAGTTTGCATATTCTAGAATTTTATATAACTGGTATTATAAAGATGCATTCATTTTTGTCTGACTTCTTTTACTTGACATATTATTTTGAGTTTCATCCATGTTGGGTGTATCAATCTTTGCTTTTTTTTTTTTAAATTGATGAGTAGGAGTCCATTGTATGTGTATACCAAAATTTGTTTATTCATTCACCTGTTGATGGAGATTTGTATTGTTTTCAAATCTGACCTTTTCTTAAAAAAATTTTATTGGGGTATAGTTGATTTAAAACGTTGGGTTAGTTTCAGGTGTACAGCAAAGTGAATCTGTTATACATATACATATATCCACTCTTTTTTAGATTCTTTTCCCATATAGGCCACTACAGAGTACTGAGTAGAGTTCCCTATGCTATACAGTAGGTCCTTATTACTTATCTATTTTATATATAGTAGTGTGTATGTGTCAATCCCAGTCTTCCAAATTACCCCTTCCCCCTTACATCCTGGTAACCATAAGTTTATTTTCTACATCTGTAACTCTATTTCTGTTTTGTAGATAAGTTCATTTGCCACCTTTTATTAGATTCCACATATAAGCGATACCATATGATATTTGTCTTTCTCTGTCTCGCTTACTTCATTCTGTATGACAATCTCTAGCTCCATCCATGTTGCTGCAAATGCCATTATTTCATTCTTTTTTTATGGCTGAGTAATATTCCATTGTATATATGTACCACATCTTCTTTATTCATTCCTCTGCTTCCATGTTCTAGCTATTGTAAATAGTGCTGCAGTGAACACTGGGGTGCATATATCTTTTCGAATTATGGTTTTCTCCGGATATATGCCCAGAGTGGGATTGATAGATCATATGGTAGCTCTATTTTTAGTTTTTTAAGGAACCTCCATACTGTTTTCCATAGTGGCTGTACCAGTTTACATTCCCACCAGGAGTGTAGGAGGGTTCCCTTTTCTCCACATCCTCTGCAGCATTTATTGTTTGTAGGTTTTTTTGGTGATGGCCATTCTGACCGGTGTAAGGTGATACCTCATTGTAGTTTTGATTTGTGTTTCTCTAATAATTAGTGATGTTGAGCATCTTTTCATGTGCTTTTTAACCATATCTATGTCTTCTTTGGAGAAATGTCTATTTAGATATTCCACCCATTTTTTTGATTGGGTTGTTTGTTTTATTTGATGTTGCTCTACATGAGCTGTTTCCATATTTTAGAGATTAATCCCTAGTTGGTTGCTTCGTTTGCAAATATTTTATCCCATTCTGAGGGTTGCCTTTTCCTTTCATTTACAGTTTCCTTTGCAGTGCAAAAGCTTTTAAGTTTCATTAGGTCCCATTTGTTTATTTCTGTCTTTATTTTCATTACTCTAGGAGGTGGATCAAAATACATATTTCTGCAATTTATGTCAGAGAGTGTTCTGCCTGTTTTCCTCTAAGAGTTTTATAGTATCCAGCCTTACATTTAGATCTTTAATCCATTTTGAGTTTATTTTTGTGTATGGTATTAGGATGTGTTCTAATTTCATTCTTGTGCATGTAGCGGTCCAGTTTTCCCAGCACCACTTATTGAAGAGACTGTCTTTTCTCCATTGTATATTCTTGCCTCCTTTGTCATAGATTAGGTGACCATAAGTACACGGGTTTATCTCTGGTCTTTCTGTCCTGTTCCGTAGTTCTATATTTCTGTTTTTGTGGCAGTACCATACTGTCTTGATTACTGGTAGCTTTGTAGTATACTCTGAAGTCAGGGTGCCTGATTCTTGCAGCTCCATTTTTCTTTCTCAAGATTGCTTTGGCTATGCTGGGTCTTTTGTGTTTCCATACAAATTGTAAAATTTTTTGTTCTAATTATGTGAAAAATGCCATTGGTAATTTGATAGGGATTGCATTGAATCAGTAGATTGCTTTGGGTAGAATAGTCATTTTCACAATTGATTATTCCAACCAAAACATGGTATGTGTCTCCATCTTTTTGTGTCATCAGAGTCTTATGGTTTTCTGAGTACAGGTCTTTTACCTCCTTAGGTAGTTTTATTCCTAGGTATTATATTCTTTTTGATGCAATGGTAAATGGGATTGTTTCCTTGATTTCTCTTTCTGATTTTTTGTTGTTAGTGTACAGGAATGCAAGAGATTTCTGTGTATTAATTTTGTATCCTGCAACTTTACTAAATTTATTGATAAGCTCTAGTAGTTTTCTGGTGACATCTTTAGTGTTTTCTATGTACAGTATCATGTCATCTGGAAACTGACAATTTTACTTCTTCTTTTCCAATATGGATTCCTTTTGTTTCTTTTTTTTTAACATCTTTATTGGAGTATAATTACTTTAAAATGTTGTGTTAGTTTGTGCTGTACAACAAAGTGAATCAGCTATATGTATACGTATATCCCCATATCCCCTCTGTCTAGCACTTCCCTCCAACCCTCACGATCCCACCCCTCTAGGTGGTCATAAAGCACCGAGCTTATCTTCTGGTGCTATGCAGCTGCTTCCCACTACCTATCTATTTTACATTTGGTAGTGTATATATGTCAGTGTTACTCTCTCGCTTCATCCCAGCTTATGCTTCCCCCTCCCCATGTCCTCAAGTCTATTCTCTACGTCTGCGTCTTTATTGCTGTCCCACCCCTAGGTTCATCAGAACCATTCTTTTTTTTTAGATTCCATATATATGTGTTAGCATACGGTATTTGTTTTTCTCTTTCAGACTTACTTCACTCTGTATGACAGACTCTAGATCCATCCACCTCAATACAAATAACTCAATTTCATTTCTTTTTATGGCTGAGTAATATTCCATTGTATATATGTGCCACATCTTCTTTATCCATTCATCTGTCGATGGGCACTTAGGTTGCTTCCATGTCCTGGCTATTGTAAATAGAGCTGCAATGAACATTGTGCTACATGACTCTTTCTGAATTATGGTTTTCTCAGGGTATATGCCCAGTAGTGGGATTACTGGGTCATATAATAGTTAGTTCTATCTTTAGTTTTTTAAGGAAACTCCAATCTTTTCTCCATAGTGGCTGTATCAATTTACATTCCCACCAATAGTGCAGGAGGGTTCCCTTTACTCCACACCCTCTCCAGCATTTACTGTTTGTAGATTTTTTGATGATGGCCATTCTGACTGGTGTGAGGTGATACCTTATTCTGGTTTTGAATTGCATTCCTCTAATGATTAGTGATGTTGAGCATCCTTTCATGTGTTTGTTGGCAATCTGTATATCTTCTTTGGAGAAATGTCTATTTAGGTCTTCCATCCATATTTGGATTGGGTTGTGTTTTTGATATTGAGCTGCATGAGCTGCTTGTATATTTTGGAGATTAATCATATGTCTGTTGATTCATTTGCAAATATTTTCTCCCATTCTGAGGGTTGTCTTTTTGTCTTGTTTATGGTTTCTTCTGCTGTGCAAAAGCTTTTAAGTTTCATTAGTCTATTTGTTTATTTTTTTTTCTTTATTTGTTTCTTTTTGTTTCTTTGTTTATTTTTGTTTTTATTTCCTTTTCTCTAGGAGGTGGGTCGAAAAGGATCTTGCTGTGATGTATGTCATAGAGTGTTCTGCCTATATTTTCCACTAAGAGTTTTAGAATGTCTGGCCTTACATTTAGGTCTTTAATCCATTTTGAGTTTGTTTTTGTGTATGGTGTTAGGAAGTGTTTTAATTTCATTCTTTTACATTACTGTCTTGATTACTGTAGCTTTGTAATATAGTCTAAAGTCAGGGAGCCTGATTCTTCCAGCTCCGTTTTTCTTTCTCAAGATTGCTTTGGCTATTTGGTGTCTTTTGTGTTTCCTTACAAATTGTGAAAGTTTTTGTTCTAGTTCTGTGAAAAATGCCATTGGTAGTTATATAGGGATTGCATTGAATGTGTAGTTTGCTTTGGGTACTATAGTCATTTTCACAATATTGATTTTTCTAATCCAAGAACATGGTATATTTCTCCATCTGTTTGTATCATCTCTAATTTCTTTCATCAGTGTCTTATAGTTTTCTGCATACAGGTCTTTTGTCTCCTTAGGTAGGTTTATTCCTAGGTATTTTATTCTTTTTGCTGCCATTGTAAATGGGAGTGTTTTCTAATTTCTCTTTCAGATTTTTCACCATTAGTGTATAGGTATGCAAGAGATATCTGTGCATTAAATTTGTATCCTGCTACTTTACCAAATTCATTGATTAGCTCTAGTAGTTTTGTGGTAACATCTTTAGGATTCTCTATGTGTAGTATCATGTCATCTGCAAGCAGTGATAATTTTACTTCTTCTTTTCCAATTTGGATTCCTTTAATTTCTTTTTCTTCTCTGATTGTTGTGGCTGACACTTCCAAAACTGTGTTGAATAATAGTGGTGAGAGTGGACAACTTTGTCTTTTTCCTGATTTTAGAGGAAATGGTTTTAGTTTTTCACCATTGAGAATGATGTTGGCTGTGGATGTTGTGATATATGGCCTTTATTATGTTGAGGTAGGTTCCCTCTCTGCCTACTTCCTGGAGAGTTTTTATCATAAATGGGTGTTGAATTTTGTCAAAAGCTTTTTCTGCATCTACTGAGACTATCATATGGTTTTTATCCTTCAGTTTGTTAATATGGTGTATCACATTGATTGATTTGTGTATATTGAAGAATCCTTGCATTCTTCTGGTAAACCCCACTTGATCATGGTCTATGATCCTTTTAATGTGTTGTTGGATTCTGTTTGCTATTATTTTGTTGACGATTTTTGCATCTATGTTCATCAGTGATATTGGCCTGTAGTTTTCTTTTTTTGTGACATCTTTGCCTGGTTTTGGTATCAAGGTGCTGGTGGCCTCGTACAATGAGTTTGGGAGTGTTCCTCTCTCTGCTGTATTTCCTTTTATTTCTTTTACTTCTGTGATTGCTATGGTTAGGACTTCCAAAACTATGTTGAATAATAGTGGTGAGAGTGGACAACCTTGTCTTGTCCCTGATCTTAGAGGAAATGCTTTCAGTTTTTCACCATGGCTAATGATATTTGCTTTGGTTTTGTATGGATATATATTTCCTTTTTCTTAGATAAGTATCTAGAACAGTGATGGCTGGATTATATAGTACCTGTATATTTAACTTTTCAAAAAGCTGCCAAGGGGCTTCCCTGGTGGCGCAGTGGTTGCGAGTCCGCCTACCGATGCAGGGGACGTGGGTTCGTGCCCGGGTCCGGGAGGATCCCACATGCCGTGAAGCAGTCCGCCTGCCGATGCAGGGGACACGGGTTCGTGCCCCGGTCCGGGAAGACCCCCCATGCCGTGAAGCAGCTGGGCCCGTGAGCCGTGGCCGCTGAGCCTGCGCGTCCGGAGCCTGTGCTCCGCAACGGGAGAGGCCACAACAGTGAGAGGCCCGCGTACCAAAAAAAAAAAAAAAAAAAAAGCTGCCAAACTGGTTTTCGAAGTGTTTGTACCATTTTCCATTCTCACCATCAGTGACTGAGAGTTCTAGTTCCTTCAGATCACTCTCAGTGCTTGGGATGATCAATTTTTATCATTTTAGCCATTCTAATAAATATGTATTAGTATCTCATTGTGGTTTTATATTTTCCTTTCCCTAATGATTAGTTGAATATCTTTTCATGTGCTTATCTGCCACCTTTTATTTTCTTTGGTGAAGTGCCTCTTCAGTACTTTGCCCATTTTTCTATTGTATTCTTTGGCTTCTTTGTGTTTTGAGAGTTCTTTATATATTCTAGATGCAAACTTTAAAAAAATAAGATATATGATTTGCCAAGGAAGGCAATTCTATGGTAATAGTTATTTTCTCTAGAAATTTTGAAGTTGTTCTGTCATCTAGCTTCCATTATTGCTACTTAGACGTCTGATTGATCTTTTCTCTGTGTTTGCATTTAAGGACTTTGCTTTGTCTTTGATATTCTGCTAATTATGCTATGTCTATTCCTAGGCATAGGTTTTATTTATTCTCTTTTTTATAAACTGTTACTTTCAGGACCTGATAATCCACATTTTTATAAATTCTAAAAATTTTGTATCCATATCCCTTTAAATATCGCTTGTTATTTATCATATTTTTGCTTGTAGACATCTATCAGAAAAATAATGGACCTTCTTATCTATCCTCTTTTACATTCTGGGTAATTTCTTTCCCAGTTCTTCTTTGTCTAATCTGCTGTTTAACCCATCCATTGAGTTTTCTAAAAAAAATAATGACACATTTTAATTAATTAATTAATCCATTCATTCATACCAATATAAATTCTTGGATATTTATTTAATACTTTGTGTATTAAATAACATAGAGAATCCTATGTTACATACATATTTGTGCAAATTGCTCCAGTTTTGGCCATCTTTGGTTGCTCTTTCATATAAGTTCTGTGTTGGTTTTTTTTAGGGTTCTTTTTTTAAATTAAAAAGTTTTTTAAACATCTTTATTGGAGTATAATTGCTTTACAATGGTGTGTTAGTTTATGCTTTATAACAATGTGAATCAGCTATACGTATACATATATCCCCATATCTCCTCCCTCTTGCGTCTCTCTACCACCCTCCCTATCCCACCCCTCTAGGTGGTCACAAAGCCCTGAGCTGATCTCCCTGTGCTATGTGGCTGCTGCCCACTAGCTATCTGTTTTACATTTGGTAGTGTATATACGTCCATACCACTCTCTCACTTTGTCCCAGTTTACCCTTCCCCCTCCCCATGTCCTCAAGTCCATTCTCTACATCTGTGTCTTTATTCCCATCCTGCTCCTAGGTTCATCAGAACCATTTGTTTTTAGATTCCATATAAATGTATTAGCATACAGTATTTGTTTTTCTCTTTCTGACTTACTTCACTCTGTATGACAGTCTCTAGGTCCGTCCACCTCACTACAAATAACTCAGTTTCATTACTTTTTATGGCTGAGTAATATTCCATTATATATATGTGCCACATCTTTATCCATTCATCTGTCGATGGACGCTTAGATTGCTTCCATGTCCTGGCTCTTGTAAATACAGCTGTAGTGAACATTGTGGTACATGACTCTTTATGAATTATGGTTTTCTCAGGGTATATGCCCAGTAGTGGGATTGCTGGGTCATATGGTAGTTCTATTTTTAGTTTTTTAAGAAACCTGAATACTGTTCTCCATAGTGGCTGTATCAATTTACATTCCCACAAACAGTGCAAGAGGGTTCCCTTTTCTCCACACCCTGTCCAGCATTTATTGTTTGTAGATTTTTTGATGATGGCCATTCTGACCAGTGTGAGGTGATGCCTCATTGTAGTTTTGATTTGCATTTCTCTAATGATTAGTGATGTTGAGCATCCTTTCATGTGTTTGTTGGTAATCTGTATATCTTCTTTGGAGAAATGACTATTTAGATCTTTTCCCATTTTTGGATTGGGTTGTTTGTTTTTTTGATATTGAGCTGCATGAACTGCTTGTATATTTTGGAGATTAATCCTTTGTCTGTTGATTCATCTGCAAATATTTTCTCCCATTCCTAGAGTTGTCTTTTCGTCTTATTTATGGTGTCCTTTGCTGTGCAAAAGCTTTTAAGTTTCATTAGGTCCCATTTGTTTATTTTTGTTTTTATTTCCATTTCTCTAGGAGGTGGGTGAAAATGGATCTTGCTGTGATTTGTGTCATAGAATGTTCTGCCTATGTTTTCCACTAAGAGTTTTATAGTGTCTGGCCTTACATTTAGGTCTTTAATCCATTTTGAGTTTATTTTTGTGTATGGTGTTAGGGAGTGTTCTAATTTCATTCTTTTACATGTAGCTGTCCAGTTTTCCCAGCACCACTTATTGAAGTGGCTGTCTTTTCTCCATTTTATATTCTTTCCTCCTTTATCAAAAATAAGGTGACCATATGTGCATGGGTTTATCTCTGGGTTTCCTTCCTCCCTCCCTCCCTCCCTTCCTTCCTTCCACAACTTTTGAATTCATATAGATACCCCCAATTCTAAGCTAATATCAACTGTACTTATTCATTACCCTCTACCATTTGGTGGAGAAGGCTGTATAGAGGCCAAAGTCATTACTTGTAGGCCCTTTCAGCAGACAGATGTAGGGAATATATGTGTTTATACTAACCTGTGTGTATGCATATCTGTAAGTATTTCTATATGTATCTATTCATATCTCTGTTAAGCCAAACAGGAGTTTGTAATGCTGTCTTCAAATCTAATCCAAAATCATATGAATCAGTCTAGTACGACACCCCACCCACTTTCTTTTTTGTAACTTCCTACTCCAACAGTGAGAAACCTGCCTCCCACTATCTACCATCTATTTATTTAATTGTTCAGTTCTAGTTATATATGTACAGTGGCTTCACAGTTGTTGACTTGGATTCCATGAGAAACAATTTTACCAACTAGAGTATAGACTAGGATGCTTTTGTGTAGTTTCTTTGTCTTTGGTTTTACAGTCTCTACTCATTTTTAGGTTTTCAACTTTTTCTCCTACTGCCTTCAGTGAGGTTATTTCATTCATTTGTAATATAGTTAGATTCTTTTGTCACAGTCTGTACATCTTGGGATTCCTTGACCTCCTAAATGATTTTTTAAGTTTGCATGCATTTGGTTTACTCTTTGTGCTGTAAAATTCTTTGGGTTTTGACAAATGCTTCTTGTTAGGTGCCCACCATTACAGTATTATTACAGAATGTTTTCATCACCCTGTGCTTTACCTATTCAACCCTCCTCTCCTCTCCCAGAGCCTCTAGAAATCACTGACCATTTTATTGTCTCTTTAGTTTTGCTTTATCCACAAATTATATAAATGGACTCATACAATATGTAGCCCAGCTACATGCCTGGCACTTTTAAACTTAGCAATATATATTTAAGATTCATCCATGTTTTTACATGGTTTGATAACTCATTCATTCTTATTGCTGAATAGTATTACATTAAATGAATTTACTACAGTTTGTTTATCCATTCACTAATTGAAGGATATTTTGATTTCTTCCCATTTTTGCAATTCTGAATAAAGTTGCTATAAGAATTTTCATGCAGGTAAAAATGCAATTTTTAGGATTTCCTCTATTTTTGTTTTTTTCTTTGAATACATATTTATGTAGTTTTTTTAAGCAGCAAAATTTTCCATATACATGTACATGGAGAAGCTATCTGTGAAGTGGTATATGACATTTTGATTTTTCCCTTGCATTTCTTTACAGATATTCAAGAATTTTATGAGACGACATTGCTAAATTCTCAGAAAAGTTGTGAGCAGAAGATAGAAGAAGCCAATCAAGTTGCACAGAAATGGGAGAAGACATCCCTTCTTGCTCCATGCCATGATAACCTTCAAGAGTCTGTAGAGGTATATTACTGAAATTTTTGAAAGTACTAAATATTTATTTATACCAGTAAATACCAAAATTATTTATACCAGTAAAGAAGTAGTAGTTGTTAGTAGTGGTAGTTGTTGCAGTAGTAGTAATCATTATCAACAAATGTGAACAATAATAACAGAAACTTAGTTACATACCATACTGCCAATATTACATACCAATATTACATACCATGCTGTATGTAATATTTACATTTTAAAATCCAGATTTTGCCAAAAGATAAAATAGGCATAGGAAGGACATGGTTTTTCATATTATATAAGTGAGTTCTGTTATGAATACTGTCATAGTTTGAGCTGACTCAAGTATTGGGTGGGCCAAAAGTTTCATTCAGTTTTTTCTGTAAGATGACTCTAGTAGCACTTAGCTGTCTTTAACTTCATTCGAAACAATTTTGTTAGATTGTATGTGACAGCTGTCATATCAGTGTGCATTATAAAGACTTATCAAAATTGGTGAATTTTTGTTTAGCCATTTTAATATTCAATATGGAAGAAAAAAAGCAACATTTTTGGCATATTATGCTTTATTATTTCAAGAAAGGTAAAAATGCAACTGAAACGCGAAAAAAGATTTGTGCAGTGTATGGAGAAGGTGCTGTGACTGATCAAATATGGCAAAAGTAGTTTGCAAATTTTGTGCTGGAGATTTCTCTCTGAACGATGACCCACAGTCAGGTAGACCAGTTGAAGTTGATAGTGATCAAATTGAGACCAATCAATGTTATACCACGTGGGAGTTAGCCAACATACTCAAAATATCCAAATCAAGTGTTGAAAATTATTTTGTACCAGCTTGGTTATGTTCATCGCTTTGATGTTTGGGTTCCACATAAGTAAAGGGAAAAAAAACCTCTTCACTGATTCTCTACTTAAACGTAATGAAAATGTTCTGTTTTTAAAACAAATTGTGATGGGCAATGAAAAGTGGATACTGTACAATAATGTGGAACGGAAGAGATTGTGGGGCAAGCAAAATGAACCACCACCAACCACACCAAAGGCTGGTCTTCATCTAAAGAAGGTGATGTTGTGTATATGATGGGATTAGAAGGGAGTCCTCTACTATGAGCTCCTTCCAGAAAACCAAACAATTAATTCCAACAAGTACTGCTCCCAATTAGACCAACTGAAAGCAGGACTCAGCGAAAAGTGTGTGAAATTAGTCAATAGAAAACACATAATCTTCCATCAGGATAATGCAAGACCGCATGTTTCTTTGATGACCAAGCAAAAACTTACAGCTTGGCTGGGAAGTTCTGATTCATCCGCCATATTCACCAGACCTTGCACCTTCAAATTTCCATTTATTTCGGTCTTTACAAAATTCTCTTAATGGAAAAAAAATTTCAATTTTCTGGAAGGCTGTAAAAGGCACCTGGAACAGTTCTTTGCTGAAAAAATTAAAAAGTTTTGGGAAATTGGAATTATGAAGTTGCCTGAAAAATGGCAGAAGGTAGTGGAACAAAAGGTTGAATACATTGTTCAATAAAGTTCTTGGCAAAAATGAAAAAGATGTCTTTTATTTTTACTTAAAAACTGAAGGCACTTTTTGGCCAACACAAAATAAGGCATTCCTGAATTTCAGAACATGCTTCTGATGCAGTGGGGGAAGGAGATGGATAGTGGGATTGGAGAGTGTGGTCTAAGGCTGTGGTGTCTGTAGAAGAGCCATATATACTGGGGCAAATAAAATGATTCATTGGGGTATAGGAACAAAATAATAGAACTCCCATTTATATTGCTTTTTATCACATTCTTTATAATCTTTTATATTTAGGTAATTTATAACATATATTTAATTATTTATAATATATAACAGTAGTATGTGTATATTTAAAAATAAATATGAAGCTATTAGAGAGACATCTCGCAAGATGGTGGAGTAGAAGGATGAGCCCTTACTCCCACTTGTGAGAGCACTGGAATCACACCTAACTGCTGAACAATCATCAACAGGAAGACCCTGGAACTCACCAAAAACAAAGACAAAGGAGAAGCCACAATGAGACAGACTTTGACAGGACTGGGAGAAATAGAGACTTCACTCTTGGATGGCACACACAAAGTAATGTGTGCATCGGGACCCAAGGGAAGGAGCAGTGACCCCATAGGAGAGTGAACCAACCTACCTGCTAGGGTTGGAGGGTCTCCTGCAGAGGCGGGGGGTGGCTGTGTCTCACAGTGAGGACAAGGGCACTGGCAGCAGAAGTTCTGGGAAGTACTCCTTGGCGTGAGCCATCCCAGAGTCTGCCATTAACCCCACCAAAGAGCCTGGGTAGGATCCAGTGTTGGGTCACCTCAAGCCAAACAACCAACAGGGAGGGAACCCAGCCCCACCCATTAGCACACAAGAGGATTAAAGTTTTACTGAGCTCTTCCCACCAGAGCAACAGCCAGCTCTACCCACCACCTATCCCTCCCATCAGGAAACTTGCACAAGCCTCTTAGATAGCCTCATCCACCAGAGGGCAGACAGCAGAAGCAAGAAGAACTACAGTCCTGCTGCCTGTGGACCAAAAACCACATTCACAGAAAGATAGATGAGATGAAAAGGCCAAGGGCTACGTCCCACATGAAGGAACAAGACAAAACCCCAGAAAAACAACTAAATGAAGTGGAGATAGGCAACCTACCAGAAAAGAATTCAGAGTAATGATAGTGAAGATGATTCAGGACCTCAGAAAAGGAATGGAAGCAAACATCGAGAAGATGCAAGAAATGTTTAACAAAGACCTAGAAGAATTAAAGAACAAAGAAACAGAGATGAACAAAGAATAACTGAAATGAAAAATACACTAGAAGGAATCAGTAGCAGAATAACTGAGGCAGAAGAATGGATAAGTGATCTGGAAGACAGAGTGGTGGAATTCACTGCCACAGAACAGAATAAAGAATAAAGAGTGAAAAGAAATGAAGACAGCCTAAGAGACCTCTGGGACAACATTAAACACAACAACATTCGCATTATAGGGGTCCCAGAAAGAGAAGCGAAAGAGAAAGGACCTGAGAAAATGTTTGAAGAGATTATAGTTGAAAACTTCCCTAACATGGGAAAGGAAATAGCCACCCAAGTCCAGGAAGCACAGAGAGTCCCATACAGGATAAACCCAAGGAGAAACATGCCGAGACACACAGCAATCAAATTCGCAAAAATTAAAGACAAAGAAAAATTATTGAAAGGGAAAAACGACAGATAACATACTTTACATACAAGCAAAAGCTAAGAGAATTCAGCACCACCAAACCAGCTCTACAACAAATGCTAAAGGAACTTCTCTAAGTGGGAAACACAAGAGAAGAAAAGGGCCTACAAAAACAAACCCAAAACAATTAAGAAAATGGTAATAGGAGCATACATATCGATAATTACCTTAAACGTGAATGGATCAAATGCTCCAACCAAAAGACACAGACGCGCTGAATGGATACCAAAACAAGACCCATACATACGCTGTCTACAAGAGACCCACTTTAGATCTAGGTCCACATACAGACTGAAAGTGAGGGGATGCAGAAAGATATTCCATGCAAATGGAAATCAAAAGAAAGCTGCAGTAGCAATACTCATATGAGTTAAAATAGACTCTGAAAGTGAGGGGATGCAGAAAGATATTCCATGCAAATGGAAATCAAAAGAAAGCTGCAGTAGCAATACTCATATCAGTTAAAATAGACTTTAAAATAATGATACAAGAGACAAGGAAGGACACTACATAATGATCAAGGGATCAATCCAAAAAGGAGCATCTCAATACATATGGCAACTGCTAACAGCTCTAAAAGAAGAAATCGACAGTAACATAGTAATAGTTTAAGAAAATTGAAATCATATCAAGCATCTTTTCTGACCACAATGCTATGAGATTAAAAATCAATTACAGGGAAAAATACATAAAAAACACAAACACATGGAGGCTGAACAACATGTTATTAAACAATCAAGAGATCACTGAAGAAATCAAAGAGGAAATAAAAAAATACCTAGAGACAAATGACAATGAAAACACAATGATCCAAAACCTATGGGATGCAGCAAAAGCAGTTCTAAGAGGGAAGTTTTTAGCAACACAATCCTACCTCAAGAAACAGCAAACATCTCAAATACACAATCTGACAAGTAATGAAATTGAAACTGTAATTGAAAATCTTCCAACAAAGAAAAGTCCAGGACCAGATGGCTTCACAGGTGAATTCTATCAAACATTTAGAGAAGAGCTAATACCCATCCTTCTCACACTCTTCCAACAAATTGCAGAGGAAGGAACACTCCCAGACTCGTTCTATGAGGCCACCATCTCCCCGATACCAAAACCAGACAAAGATACTACAAAAAAAGACAATTACAGACCTATATTACTCATGAATATAGATGCAAAAGCCTCAACAAAATACTAGCAAACAGAATCCAACAACACATTAAAAGGATCATACACCATGATCAAGTGGGATTTATCCCAGGGATGCAAGGATTCTTCAGTATACGCAAATCAATCAGTGTGATACACCATATTAACAAATTGAAGAAGAAAAATCATATGACCATCTCAATAGATGAAGAAAAATCTTTTGTCAAAATTCCACACTCATTTATGATAAAAAACTCTCCAGAAAGTGGGCATAGAGGGAACCTATCTCAGAACCTATCTCAGATGCCACCAGTAGTTTTCTGGTGGCATCTTTAGCATTCTCTATGAATACTATCATGTCATCTCCAAACAGTGATAGTTTTACTTCTTCTTTTCCAATTTGTATTCCTTATATTTCTTTTTCTTCTCCAATTGCCATGGCAAGAACTTCCAAAACTATGTTGAATAACAGTGGTGAGAGTGGACATCCTTGTCTTGTTCCTGATCTTAGAGAAAATGCTTTCAGTTTTTCACCATTGAGAATGATGTTGGCTGTGGGTTTGTCATATATGGCCTTTATTATGTTGAGGTAGATAAATAGATAAACTAAAAATAGAATTACCATATGACCCAGCAATCCCACTACTGGGCATATACCCAGAGAAAACTATAATTCAAAAAGACACATACACCCCGATGTTCATTGCAGCAGTATTTACAATAGCCAGGTCATGGAAGCAACCTCCATGCCCATCGACAGACAAATGGATAAAGAATATGTGGTACATATATGCAATGGGATATTACTCAGTCATAAAAAGGAACGAAATTGGGTCATTTGTAGAGACATGGATGGACCTAGAGACTGTCATACGGAGTGAAGTAAGTCAGAAAGATAAAAACAAATATTGTATATTAATGAATCTATGTGGAACCTAGAAAAATGGTACAGATGAACCAGTTTTCAGGACAGAAATGGAGACACAGATGTAGAGAACAAACGTATGGACACCAAGGGGGGAAAGCGGCCGGGGGTGGTGGTGGTGGTGTGTTGAATTGGGAGATTGGGATTGACATATATACACTAATATGTATAAAATAGATAACTAATAAGAACCTGCTCTATAAAAATCCAAAGTTTGGAGACTGCTGTTGGGGTTAACAGTTACAAAGGAGTAAGGGAAGTTGAGGTATGTCTCATTTTCATAGCTGAGGTTAATATGGAGGCAGGGGCTGATCAATGATGTTTTTAAGTGGCAGTCAGTACTTTGAAGGCAGGTGGTAGTATGTGTGCGTGTAACACACACACACACAGTCTGTTAAAATTGGGGTTGTGTAGCTGATTTGGAAGGTACATGGAATCCTAGTGCTAATCAATGGCACTTTGATTGCCGAATCTTTGAATTGTTAAGATTGAGGCCTCTGATGTACTTTCCATCCTGCTCAGAATTGATTTGGAAACTGAGTAAGACTGAGTCTAATGATTACCTTGATTCCTTGAAGAAAAAGTTAACAGTGACAATAATGTGTTAATTCATAGATACCAACTATGTGACATTTATAAAATACTTAAAAGCATTAAAACATCTTAATTTCAATACCTAGAAGTAATTATTTTGACTTCTTCAGTCTTTTTTTCTGTGCAAATATATGTACATAAAATTGGGACAACAGCATGTAGGGTGTTTTTATGACTTATAAATTTAATGCAGTACTAATATTATTTACCCATATCATGTCGTTAAATATTTTTTTGAAAATATTTTAATGGCTGTATTATATTCCACCATTTGGAACTTACTTGAGCAGTTCTCCATTCAGAATTGAGGCTGTCTCCAGTTTTCTGCTCTGAGCAATGTGTAATGGCCATCGATGTATATAAACCCTTGTGCTTTTTTCAATTATTTCGTTAGGGTTGATTTTATAAATGAAACTACTGAGGCCAAGGATATTGACATTTTTAAGACTCTTGTGACAAATTGTCAAAGTGCTTTGTGGAAAGGTGTTACCAGCAGTGTTTGAAAAGGCATATCTACCTATACCCTTAGTAGCATTAATTATTTAAAGTATTTTGTCATATTAATAGACAAAATTTGTTACTTAATGCTTTAGGTTGAAATTATTTATTTATTATTGAGACTGAACTGTATTTTCCTATGATTATTGGCTATTTATATTTCTTTTGTGATTTATTCAAGTGCTTTGTCCATTTTTCTAAGTGGTGCTAGAATTCTTTTGGTTTTGCAAGAGCATTTTATTTATGAAATATGCCTTTTGTCATAACTGTTACAATATTTTTAGTTTGTGGATTACTATTAATTTTGCTTATAGTGCTTTTTGACATTCAAAATATTTAAAATTTTTATGTGACAAAATTTACCACCTTTTTTAAAAAATTCTTTTTGCTTTGTGCTTCCTCATTCCAGGATTAGTTAGTTAACTATTCTCCTATATTTTTTGTAGCCTCTTATTGCTTTGATATTTTCTCTTTTTGAATTTTTAAAAATTATTTTTAGTAAATTTCTAGATGCATAGTCACAGACATATACCTAATTTTGTATAAATTATCAAATATATGCTTTTTATTCTAAATGAAGTTCTTTTTTTTAAACTTTCATTTTTGCATGTCTCTTCTTTTACTTGTTTCCTTCCTATGCTGCATTAGCTCTACCCTCCTCACGTACAAGGTACAGATTAATGTGTTTAATCTTTCTTCACTCATATAATATGTATTCATATATAAACTATATGCATGTATATTGGAGATAGATATATATATGTGTGTGTGTGTGTGTATATATATATATATATATATATCTCCATACTGGAGCATGGACACACATATACACACAGAATTTTGCACAGTAATTGTTTCTCAGAAAATGTTCATATTATTTGAATGTTTCTTCAAGTTGTCTGGTATAGCTTTAGTTCATTCTTCTCATGGATGAATAATTTCATATTTAATCTATCATAATTAATTTAGTCATTCCCCTCTTAATGGGAATTTACTGTTTCCAGTTTTCTGCCACTATGAATAGTGCTGCAATCTAATGATTGCATGTTCATTCAAACTTACTGATGCTTTTTATATCTATAGGATAGATTCTCAGGGGTGGTATTACTGGCTTCAAGGGTATGCAGATTTTTAATTTAAGTAAGTGTTGCCAGACTTATTTCACCTTTCACATTTCTGCTGACACTGCATGTCAGTACAATTTTATCTCATATCTATCCCAGCCATAGGTGTTACTGCTCTTCTTAATTTTTGCCAGTTTAATAAGCTTAGTGATGCTTCATTTTTAACTTAAATTCCTGTTTCCAGACTATTAGTGAATTTGAGCATTGTTTCATATGTTTGCTGGGTATTTTAATCTGCTCTTCTGTGAGTTTGTTCATATTCTTTTCTCATTTTTCTATTGTATATCTCTTTGTTGTCTACTTTTATGGGCTTTTTGTATACTCAAATGATTCAATTTACGTGATCTTGCTATATGTAGATTTTCTTAGGGATAAAGATTTTCCATGAATTGATATATACATGTAATGACTTCAGTTTATGATTAGTATTCTTTCAACAAATATGTCAGCTAGAAAGCTCATTAAAAAAATCCTTTAGGCTATTTACTCAGTGGTTATCTAAAAGATTACTTGATTGAATCCATATAAATCAAGACTTTTAATTGGTTTATGAACAGATACCAGCAATATAAGGAAGAATGATGAGAAAAAAATTCACGTGGTTATTAGCTTATTTATTTTTCAACATCAAAATGAGGCTAGGCAAAATATATTTAATGTAATCTGGGTTTTTCCACGTGCAATTTAGGGTTTCTTTAACTCTATTCTATACATCTTAAAATTCCTTGTTTGGGAAGTCGTCAGTCTATGATGATTTAAATATTGGCCAGTTATACCCAAAATATAAGAACATGAATGCACACTAACTCCAATCAATATGCTTCTGAAATAAGTCTCATTGCTCTTCCTTAATGGGCTATGTGAGGCAAAGAGACAGTTCTGGCTGGTTTATTTCACTGAAGATAGAAGTGGACACAGGGGAAAAGCACCTCTTATTTGGGGTCTCAGTGACCTGGGCCAGGACAGCTGAGGATCTTGTCCTGTGGGAGTCGGCTTTCTAAAGTCAAAGTTTGGAAAGTGAGTCCAAATTAAGTTGTTGCTAAAATGGCCTAAGTGAAGAGCAGTAACTGAGAAGTGAAGTGAAAATGAAGTTCATAACCAGAAAAGCTTAGAATAACATTAGCCTAGGTTGATTCTGAAGATGTAGTACAAATGCTTTTTATGTTTTTTAATTCTCACTTTGTATCCCCTCCTTGGAACAAACTGAGCTTATTTAAAGCAGCTGGGAAAGGCATGTAAGCTCTGTAAGGGCAACAATCATAAATCTCCCTTTTCTCTGATTCCTTAGCACCCACAAGAGTGTTTGTCACATAATAGGCTCAAGAAATATATGTTAAACCAGAAAGAAGTCCCTCTAAGCATCCTCTGGTTCCCAACTTCAGTCTGGTCTTAGGACTCCTTGACTATCCCATTATGCTTCTCCTTTTCTATTCTCTTAGCTAAGTCTCCCCATGATGTAAACTAGAGTGTAGAATAAATTGGTATGCCTTAGTTGATCAAAGCTGGCAAAGGATGTCATGGATAATATCTTCTGAATCAACAAGAATGATATTCTTATGTGACTGGTACAGTGGCTCTGGAAACAGAAGTTTCAAAAACACTAAGGCAATGGTTGTGCCACTGGGATATTACTTTCTGGTGGGTTATATATGTACTAGTACCTTTATTTTTAAAAAGGTTTTGTTAAGACATCCATAGCTTTTAAAAATCGTTGATAATGCAGGAAAATGCAAAAGGAGGTATCCTCTGACAACTGCAGTCTACTAGTCTGAGGAAAAAGTCAAGAATAGTGGTTGAAATAATGACTTTATTTTATGGATTCAGGATTTAACTTAGTGTTCTGGTGTTTTTGTTTTTTGTTTTAGTAGAGTCAAGTCAATCTCTTGAAGTATTTTGGCAATGTAAAGACAAAACCTGATAGCATAAGAATGAACATTTCAGGGCAAGTAACCATTGGACTGGATATTTTAAAGACAGATAGGCATCAAATGTGTTCTGGCTGCAAGATGTCAGTGTTATTTTAATGCCAAGGAGGTGTTGCCACCCCAGCAGAAGGCTCCACAAGGAAGGGCACCATTGTACACTCAGTGTCTAGCGTAGTGCCTGGCGCAGATGAATAGTAAAGAACTATAATAGTGCATAGAAATTTTAACTTTATTTTTCTGTAAATCAGCATGATCTTGGTATGAAGCCTTGAATCTTAGTCAATTCTGGGTTTTCTCAAAGCATTTCTGCTTTATACTTAATCACTCCCCCACTTTTCCTGTACCATACTTTTTTCTCAGAGGGAACAATTCCCTGGGGCACATATTCTGCCACTGCATCTCAGTGAGAGCAGAGACATTGTGTAATACTGTATATCACTGTGTTGAGGACAGTGCCTCAATTACTATTGATGGACTGAATAATGTTGCTGGGAGAGACATGCAAGGAAGTGATACCGAGCAGGACCACATGGGGCCCCTGGGCACAAAAGCCTTCCTATGTCCCCCATTTCTTTGATTACAGGTTTTAGTCAGCCTCCACACATCCTTCTCTGAGTTCCAACGGGCAGTTTCAAAGAGTTGTTAATTCGGGAAGGGAGGGGACGTGAGACAAGGGAGGAACAGTCAAAGAGAAACAATAGTGCAGCTTTGGGGCAAAGTCCTGGTTCCCCCTCAAGGGATATACACAGTATCTTTGAGCTGTTTTGCAGATATTGAAAGCCCCACCAGGTGGGAGAAGTTAACTATATGCTGCCCACAAGCACATAGACCCCAGATGGTTGGAACCAGAAGGTTGATGATGCTGACTCCCACTTACCTCACTACCAGCCAATCAGAAGAATGTCCACGAGCTGATCACGCCCTCTTTGAACCATTTCTATAAAACTTCTCACTACCCCCTCCAGGTTGGGGCACAGTTTTGAGGGCATTAGCCTGCTGTGGCCCCCTTTGCCTGGCAACGCAATAAAGCTGTTCTTTTCTACTTCACCCAAAACTCTTTCTCTGAGATTTAATTCGGTGTTGGGGTAAAGAGGCCAGATTTGGCTTCAGAAGCATGATGGTCATCAGTCAGCATCTACTGTGAGATAACTCCTATTGGGACATTTCCTTCTTAATCTTCAGTAGTCATCACTCCTTTAAGTTGGCATTTGCAGCTGAGATGCATGTTTCCACCTGGTCTCTAGCTTTAAGGTCCACTCCACCATCTGCTCCTCCTCTTCATTCCAACCACAAAGCTTCTTCACTTTAAAAAACAAAAAACAAAAAACCTCCATCTGTGTTATCTCATAGCTATTGTATATGGGCAAAAACTAGCAGCAAAATGAGCATTTGGCTGCTTCCTGCTCTTCTTGGGGTATGACGGGGTCTTGTGAAGCTGTTCAGGATTTGCTATCTGGATATACCTTTACCCTTGTTTCCCCTTTATTCTCCTGTGCCGCACTGGTGCCAGGGAACTTCTTTAAAGGCTTAGGGTTGGGAGAAGGATGCAAGCTGAAATAATTCTCATCAAAGTTTTCTTTTTCTCTTCTTTTACTCTTTTTATCTCACTCTTTAACATGAGTTTTTTGGTCAGAGAGAGGTGGACCACGTATATATAGTTGGGGAGAAACAGATTCCATTTAACTGCATATTCTTATAAATCTTTCCAGTCTTATACCTGGACTATAGTTTTTGAATTTAAAAGCAAAAATATGGTGACTGTGGTTTCTGTTCTTATGCCCCTTGGAAGGTCTGGAGACCTTTAATACAGCAACTCAATTGTAGGATGGTAGGGTAAAAAGGATTTGCAAGGAAAACCCATTTTTAATAAGTCATTAGGTCTTTCTGCAACAGATGCAGAAAGATTTGCTGTAGTAGCTTATATCCTGCAACTTGAATTTTAATGCCTGGCTTCCTACAGGAAAATTTACTGTAAAGGAAAGAGGACAGTAGATAGAAATCTCTTAATCAGCTTCTGAAAAATAAGAAAAAATAAAGTGAAGCTTAAGTCTCAACAAAACCTTTTTTTTCCCCCTTGTTTTATTGAAACATAATTGATGTACAGCACTGTGTTTAAGTTTAAGGTGTACAGCATAATGACTTCACTTACGTATATTGTGAAGTTATTACCACAATAAATTTAGTTAACGTCCATTAGTTTATATAGCTACCAAAAAGAAAAAAAAGAAAAAAAAAGTTTTGTTCTTATGATAACTCTTAGAATTTATTCTCTTAACAACTTTCAAATGTACCATACAGCAGTGTTAACTGTAGTCATCATGTTGTACATTACCTCCCCAGTACTTATTTATCTTCTAACTGGAGGTTTGTACCTTATGAAACCTTTGTTTTTAAAAGATACTTGTGAAAAATGCTGTACATCTTGCCTTGCAATTCAACTGAGTAGTTCTTTGATATTTTTGATTCTGTGGTAGTGTCTCTCTACTTTCAGTTTTTGCTATAAAATAAATCAGAAGTGATGGAAAAATGAGATTGGAATTTTGTACCATGTAGTATGACACTGTATCATACTTAATATAATTTTAAGTGACTGGTTTTCTACTGCCCTGTTTTCAAACAGTGTACGTGCAATCTAGAAACCTTCACAGAGGAGAGGGTTTTAGCATTTCTGGTGGTACATAAGGCAGTGTGACTCCTTTGTCAAAACCTGCCGCTATCTTCCCACTCAAAGTGAAGGTTAATTTCCTCACAGTGACCTATAGAGCCCTACAACTTGTGGCCACGGTTACCTCTCAGATCTAAATCCTAGTCCTCACTCACTCCTGTCCTGCTTCTCTAGCCTCCTCACTGCTCCTCAAACACTTAGAACCTTGAATTTTTGCACTTGCTTTGTCCTTGGCCTGAAATGCTATTTCTCCAGATAGCTGCATGGGGAAGGGGAGTCATCTCTTTCAAGTCTTCAATGTCACCTTCTCAGTGATTCCTACCCCATTCTACTTAAAATATCCTTCTCACCTGCCCAGAACCCCTGTTATCATGCCTTGCTTTGTTTTTATTCATTGCACGTTTCTTTATCTATCAGAGGAGCATTACGTTGTTGTTAAGAGCAAGCCCTCTAGAGTCAGACCATTTGGGTTTGACTCCAAGCTCTACCACTTACTAGTTGTGTGAATTTTGGGGAAATTACTTAATCACACTATATCTCAGCTGCTTCTTCTAAAATGGAATTGTCACAAGAATTAACCTTTTTTTTCCCCTCACAATGAACTATTAGCTGCATGAGGGCAAGGATTTTTGTCTGTTTATTGCTTTTACTCTAGCACCTAGAATATTTCTCCCATTTTATCAATTACTTGCTTAGAGGTTTAATTATATGATTTTGGCTTACAGCAAGTTTCCTAAGAACAAATATTCTAAAGTTTGATCCACCTTTTTAGCCAGGACCATTTGAATCTTCTGTGACAGTGAGCTATATTTTTAAAACAAGGGCATAGCCCAAGTGACAGTTAATAGAATGATTCACTCATCCATTACTTCTTTCATTTAAATATTTATTGTCTAAGCTACTGTTTTTTGTTAGACTCTGTGCTAGATACATTCACTGGGAGATGCTGAAATTTAAAACATATATTTTTTTCCATTGACCCTGACCTCAAGGAGCTTGTTTTCCAGTTGAGAGTCTGGGCTTTTAAGGATGAGTGCATGGGGATGGTGACTAAAATACTAACCTTGTAGTCAAATATATCTGGTTTATATATTTTATTCCTGCCACTCGCAAGCTATATTACCTTGAATAAGTTATTCAATCATTCTAAACTGTAGGTTCCTAATCAATGAAGCAGGCAAAATAATTGTACCTACCTCAAAGGGCTTTGAAGTTATTATATGAAATTATCTATGTAATGTGCTTAATATAGTGCCTGGTAAATAGTAGGAACTCAATAATTTTTATCTACTATTACTGTTGCCTTGAAGGATGGATAGAGTGTGTAGAAAGAGGCAAAAAGGGTGCTCCAGGCAGAGAGAACAGCCTGATTTAAGTCAGAAAAATGGTAAAGCATGGGATGTATATGGGAGATTACAACTAGTTCTGTTTGACTGAAATGTGGAATACATTAAAGTAGGTAGGGAATGTAGAAAGACCAAAGCTCTGTCATGTAATTCTTCACCATGAAGTAACCACTGGTAACATGTTGGCATATTTCCTTCTAGCTATTTTTTTTAATACAGTGTAAATTTGTGTAAAAGAGTGCTTATTATAGAATTGAGATTAAAAATACAGGTAATACTAGTAAACATTTATACAGTGCTATTTATTTGCCAGACACTGTTCTCAATGTTTTAGTTGTATTAATCCCATTGCTTCCCATCTGGCTCTTCTTAACAGATCAATTATGTCTTCTAGGGTTTTGATAAAAGAAAAGAAAAAAAAAAAAAAAGAAAAACTCACTCTGAAATACTCCCAAGGTAGTGTGTATCTCTATGTAGAAGATAATCCTGGTTTGATGCTCCACAGCTGATCATTTGGCAGTATTTCTCCAGCTGTCTTCTAATATGACTGTGCCTGGTTCAGTCTACTTCCATTTCCATAATAGGAGTTATTTCTCTGAGTACAGATTTCTTTAGAATCTTTCTATTATTAAAAGGGGAAAGGAGAAGTTGGCTAGATCAGGAGTTATCCATTACATAGAGTTTTAGAATGAGTTCATGTTGTTTCAGTTGGTTGTCCCTCCGAGCCTTATTTGGTAGCATGGACCTTCCATATTACTACTTTCTGAAGAGATGGAGAAAACTTCTTTTCATCTTCTGCCTCCTGCATCCCCACACAAACTGAGGGAAGGCTCTTAAGGTAGACGAAAGTGACACCATCAGCTTCTCTGCTCAGTCCCCTGTCTCTAATTTACCGAGGAGACTATTCTCGTGACATTAGAGTTCCTGAGGGTAGAGTTCCTGAGGGTAGCGTATTCAATAGGCAGGGATTAAGGTATAATGGTAAGTCCCTTCAGATTGTGAGAGGGTCCTAGAGCAGGAAAGATTCCTGCTATTTCCAGCCCTATGAAGCAACATTTTCCCTAAGACTTCTGATGAAAGATCTTGTTTTTCCAGCTATCTTCCTCTTTGTCTGATTCCATTTCTCATAGTCCTAGTTTATGAAAATTGTCCTTTTCTAGCTGATTCACCAAACCTCAGTTCTTAGTGAGGATAACATTATTTATTAATTTATTCTGCCAATATATGTATATACATTTATTTTCAAGTCATCAAGTTTATTTTACTCAACAAATATTTATCAAGTGCTTTTTATGTTCAGGTGCTTTTCTAGGTGATGAGAGTAAATTCTCCTGGGTGTGAGGTGGGGAGCAGACAGAAAGTAAACAGGTAAGAAGAAAAAAAACCACAAGGCAGATTCTGATAATTGCTCTGAAGAGAAAGAGAAAAAAAACCCTCAGGTTGACAAGGAGTCACTAGAAGGCTACATTTTACAAGGTGACCAGAAAACATTTTATGTTGTTTCAGGCCTTTTTCTACTATAAAAGTCATGGTGATAAATATACATTGGACTCCACGAAATTGCTTATAATCAACATTTTTCACCCACAAAAATGGCAATTTTATGTGGTTCAACCTAATAGCTGATAACCCTGAGAACTTCTATCTGAGCAGATAGAATTTTAAGAGCTAAGATATTTATATTAAAGTTTTATTTCAAATGCATAATTGCTCTCTACCAATATTCATTGAGTATACTATTATATGTCAGAATAGATATATATCAACAAACAAAAAACATTTTTTTGATTGCATGCCCATTATAATCTAGTGGAGGGGACAAGCAATAAGTAATTATCAAAATTAAATAAAGTATATAATACATCAGTATATGATGACTGCTATGGGAACAATAAATATGGTTGAAAGGCATTAGGAATGCTGGTTACAAGGGATAGCAATTTTAACTGAGTGGTCAGTGTAGGCCTCAATGACAAGGTGATATCTGAGCAAAGAACGTGAAGGGTGGTAATGGAATTATCTGTGAGATTATCTGGAGAAAGACCATTACAGGTGGAGGGATCGCTAGTATGAAGGTCCTATAGTGGGAGCATACTTAGTATATTCACGAATAGTGGGGCCAGCCTGTTTGGCTGCAGCTGAGGGGAAAAATGGAAGAAGAATAGAAGGAGAGGTGAAAGAGGTAATAGGGGACCGGATTATGTACAGTCTTATAGGCTACTGGAAAGATTTTACTCTGAGAGAAGTGAGAAACTATTGGAAGGTTTTGAACATATGAATGACTTAATCTGACCTTCCCAAAAGGCATGCAGAATCTTATGTTTTTAGGAATTAGAAATATTTTATTTTTGCCTGGGTTGGCTTGACTTGCCATTATTTTCCACAGGCTTCTTTACTGTAGGTCTATATTTAATGTCTACTGAAGTGGATAGCAAGGATAATGGAGTCATTGTTTTGGATCCTATGAAGTCCCTGTAGTGTGCCCCCCAATGACTGATTTCTCCCTTGAAACAAAATCAGATGAATCCTCAAAGTAAAAGCTTTGACATAGTTTTAGTAGTATGTAGTTTAAAAAGACCTTGAGGTCATGGTTTTAGACTTTTCTTGTCTTGACAGAAAGTGACATTTACCTGTTTGCATTCAGCCTGGGATGATTTTAAACATAAGCTCCACCTACTAGTTCTTGAAATTTCATCTCAGGTGCTTAGAGGGAGAGATCTCTCTTCTCACTTCCTCAGCATGTGTATGATAAAATTCTAACTGTTTAACTAAAAATCTGATTTATATAAGGTTTTTGGAAAATGTAGATCAAAAAGTTTTTTGCCACCCCATTAAAACATTTAACCTGTAATATGTTGTTGATATCACAAGGTGGCAGCAGCAGGGTCATAACAGAGCTGTTCTGTGTTGAGTTGTTGAAGTTTTGAAACAAGTTGGAAATTATTCATTCAGCCTTTACTTTAGGAATAAAACAAAAGAAATTCCTTGTTTTAAACATTTTAAAGTAAGCATACAATTTGAAGTTAGATTTTGTTCATTTGTTTGTTCTTTAGGTGATTTTTCCTGAGCTATAAGTGATTTATCTTTCTCATCTATTCTGGTCTTTGCTGAGGCACATATTGTTCTTCTTCTATCTGCTAACACTATTTTAACTGATTTTAGCTCCCAGGTATGGTGAGTTTTCTTTTATTCTTTTGTGAAAGAAGTGGACATAGCATCCTCCCCACCTCTGCTTTAAGAATTTATATATATTAGTCTGTTTTTTCCACAGAGCTTGAGTTGCTGAGCTGAATCCTGCAATTCTTACTTGGTAACAGAAAGAAAGCATTTTTATATTACTGAACAATTATTAAACCGTGTTGCAGTAACAGCCTTGGGCAGGGAAGGAGGAAGCTTGGCATAACAGAAAAATTGAGCCATCTGAGACCTCTGTGTTTGGATTTTGGTTTTGCCATTTGTAAGATGTGTGGCCACGGCCAAATTACTTAACCTCTGCAAACGTCAATTCCTTTATCTGTAGAATGTTAAAATAATAATAATGCTTACCTCATAAGATTGTTGTGAAGAATGAATAATACATAAGGCATATAAAGTACTTAGTACAGTTCCTGAACCTAATAAATACTCCATAAATAGCAGCTATTTTGATATGATCTTATGGAAAGTCCTTTCACATCTCTGAGTCTCATTTACTTCATCAGTAAATGGAGAAAAAAAAGTCCTACATGTTGGGAAAGAGCAAATGAAAGGATGTATATAAGAAAGTTTTGAAAACTGAATTCTGTAAACTGCATTATATTAAAATGTGTGGTAAAAATAGGATTTTATTTTCCTATTTCATCATTCCTCCCTGGGGATTCAGATCAAATAATAGATGAGAATGCATTTTGCAAAGCTGAAGCATTATGTGAATATAAGATAATATCATCATTACTATATGACGTCCAAATATCTTCCCATATGCCCATTGCTGTTACTTGGAATTCTTTCCATGGGTAGTTTGGTGGAGCTGAACAGGAGAAAGAGAATAATAGTTATTCCTGTTAAAATGTGCATACCTGCTGTAAGACAATACTGCTGTTAGCAGGCTCTTGCATGAGCTTGTCAGAGCTCCATATTGATATTTAAATAAGAGCAGTAGTTTTTGTTTGTTTTGTTTTGTTTGTCTGAGAGAGTGGGTGGATAAAGAGTAATTATTTGGCATGGGGGACCTGGGTAATGGTAGGAAGGAGGTAGGGAATAAATGATGATAAATGGGAGTTGGGAGAGATGTGGAGTGGAGAGAAGAGGCAGAATCAGGGAAAGGGAAACTTGAAGGAGAAGAAGATGGTCTCAAACATAAGCATTAAACTATAGTTAATGTTTTTGTTATACCAGTCTGGCAAGAAGCACAGAAATTAGCCCTTATAAGGAATGATGAAACTGTCTTCCCTTCTGTTCCCCTTCCCTCTTCTCCCTTTCTTTCCCTCACTTTTCTCCTTCCTTCCCTTCCCTTTGCTATCACTTGTAGAATCTGCTATGTGTAGTGTCTTTTTTTTTTTTTTGTGGTAGGTGGGCCTCCCACTGCTGTGGCCTCTCCCGTTGCGGAGCACAGGCTCCGGACGCGCAGGCTCAGCGGCCATGGCTCACGGGCCCAGCCGCTTCGCGGCATGTGGGATCTTCCCAGACCGGGGCACGAACCCGTGTCCTCTGCATCGGCAGGCGGACTCTCAACCACTGTGCCACCAGGGAAGCCCTGTGTAGTGTCTTTAAGCTGCCACCTGCCTTGGAACACAACTGGTTTGTAAAAGCGAACCTCAGGAACACCTTCTTTACAACCTCAGTTCAGTTCTGCCCAGCTCCCTTTGACTTGTCCCTTTCACTTGATTCCTTCTTTCTTCCAGTCTTCTAATTCCTGACCTGAATACTAGTTATTTTCTTCTTCTTGGACCTAATATCTTTCTTTATATCAGTGATAAAGATGCAGAAGACCAAGGCTCCTCTTTTGATCTTATACTTTAGTAGGAGTAACAGTGTCTCATATGTATAGACCATTACATGTTTGAAAATACCACTTATCTTAATTGATTCTCACAACGGTTTAGTAAGCCAGGTAGAGTTGACGTCACTGTCCATATTAGAAATGAGGAAGCTGTGGATAGGCAACTTGTCCAGAATCATATTGTTAGAAAGTGATGGAGTTAGGAGTTTGACTTCAAGGCAGGGATTTTCCCATTACACTACAGGAGAAAAAGAGCAATTTTCACTGGGATATTGAAGATGGGTTTCATGGCTAGGTAGCTTTAGCACTGGTCTTTGTGTGATGCTTAAGACTTTGGTTGAAGAGGCAGGTGTTCCAGATAGAGAAAACTAAGTGAAAGTTTGGAAGAGTAATAAAACCTGCTACCTATAATTGAAGTCTGGGCTAGGCACTTTTCATGATCTCCTAATCTCTATAATAATCCAGCAAGGTAAGCATTTTATTGATTGATTGCTTATCTTTTTTGAAAATAGGATTTGAGGTGGTAGGTAGACATTATTATTTCTAATTTGTAGAAGATGAAACTAAACCTCAGAAAAGTTAAGTAACTTGATCAACATCACATAGTAAAATGTGGTGACATGGGGATTAATAAACATGGGCCTGACATCCCATGTCCCTTCCTAGGAAGAGAGGGGAAAGGCTTTATGGGTAACGAGTAGTCAGGTTCAGCAGGCAGGGGGGCTGAGAATAAGATAGGTGATTTTAGCTGATTGAGAGCTTTAATTACAATACTACAGAGTTTAGACATTCTTCTTTAGGCATTTGTGAGCAATAGAAAGTTTTTGTGTAAGGAAGTAGCATTATCAGCTGTGCTGAGGAAGATTCAGCTGGCAGCATCATGCATGATAGATTGGAGAAGGGAGAAACTGGTGGCAGGGAGACCAATTGTGTGTCTGTCACACTAGAAAATATTCAACTGAGTACCTGGAGAATTATGCATTTCCCTTCTTAAGGATACTGAATAGTGGATTTTTCTTTACAAGTACCATTTCTCCTGGGTAAAAACTTGACTTATAAAGAACAAAATTATGTTAAATTTAGAAAACACAGTCAAACTAACTTGTAAAAGAAAGGAAAATCCTAGTGACCAAATTAATTACCTAGGGAAACCTGTGAGTAACTTAATGGAGCTAGTGGTTACTTTGCTGAGGTTGAAGGTTATCTATGAATAATTTAAAGTAATAATTTTCTTTGGAGTATTTTAGCTAATCTTCTAATAATCTGATCCAAAATAGTTAGAGTACTTTAGTTTTCTACCTAATATTGCTCAAATGTAATGAAAGTGGATCACATTCATACTTACTGGAATCATTGGACCTTAAAGGATATATTATTGAGATAGTGTGTAGATATTTAACTAAAATTCCACTAATTTTAATCACTTTGAAATTTCTCGAAGTTTGACCTTCCTCTTCATCCACAATGCCATTGATCTAATTCAGTCTTTCATAGAATCTTGCTAAGAGATTTGACAACAGGCTTCTAACTGATCCTCATAATCTAGTCTTTCCTCTTTTAACTCAACCTCCATAATCCAACAGTTTAAAAACTACCTATTGATCCTTATTGATTACTGACGTTCCATTTCCTTAACATAGCATTTACCTTGGGCCTTTATAGTCTGGCCCAAACTTAAGTTAAGCCTAACTTAAGCCTTGTTCTTGTTCCTTCTTCTGTCTGAAATATTCTTCCCTTTGTTTTCATCCGGAAATTTCCTGCTTAATCTTTTAAAGGCTTACTTGTCTATCACCAGTCTTCTAGTGACCTCAAGTAGAACAAATTCTGCTCTCCTGTAGAACAAATTCTTTCCTGTGTGCTGCTCAAGGCCTCTGTTAGAGGGTTCATTGTATTTTATTAGAACTAGCTGCTCAAGTGCTTCACCTGTTAGATTTTGAGCAGCCTGATATCAAGTATTAAATTTGTCCATACAGCTGTAATATGGTTTATTTACAGCTCATTAGGCAGTAAGTACTCAATAAATGTTTATTGATGATTGACAATACTTTCCTTGCTGTCTAAGAAAAATATGATGTTTTTCTAAATATATATATATTGTACTAGAAGCCTGTCTTAAAATTTCCTGGTTGACCCAAGGAAAAGGTTCTAGTTCTAGATAAGGAGGTTGTTAAAAGTACAAAAATGAGTCATGGTGGTTAACAGCTTACTCTATCCTTTAAAGCACTTATTATGTGGCAGACTATGAGACAATTATGGGCTTAAAATGATGTCGTGTAGTTCTACATCCTTCCCTGTGCAGGAACCTTATTAGCAGATAGTGTTACTCTCAGAGTCAGAGATGTTACTGGGTCATTAGCAGTCTTGGAGAGAATGGTTAGGGTGGAGGGACTATTTTTCCAGCTACAGAATTGATATGGGTCGATTGCTTACCCATTTTAATAACTTGTTCTCTTTAAAAATTCATTTTTTGCCATTTTTGGAATTATGCAATTTTACAATTCCAAGCCTAATTCAACAGGCAGAGTATCTTGGCAAAAAAGACATAGAAGTCTCACATTCCCTAAAGTTTTCCTCCCATAGAGAAAGGAGCTCGCAGTATATATAAGGGGTCAATCCAACTCTGAAAATATGGTGAGGGAATGAGATTTGTTCATGAGGTAGACCTATCAATAACTTGAAAATAAAAATGTAACTGTGAAAAATATTTCAAATATTCATACTCTATAAGCTCTATGTCATGCCACCTGTATGACATGGGAGTAGGTCTAAGGAAGTCTACCTGCCTTAGACTCTGTCCATGGAGAGTTTATATGGTAACCTCAAAAGGACTTGATTTTTTTTTTTTTTTTCCGGTATGCGGGCCTCTCACTGCTGTGGCCTCTCCCGTTGCGGAGCACAGGCTCCGGACGCGCAGGCTCAGCGGCCATGGCTCACGGGCCCAGCCGCTCCGCGGCATGTGGGATCTTCCCGGACCGGGGCACGAACCCGTGTCTCCTGCATCGGCAGGCGGACTCTCAACCACTGCACCACCAGGGAAGCCCAGGACTTGATATTTTTATCAAGAAGTATTGTCTTGCTTTGAATCAGCTTAGTATTTTTTCTCTTAGGGAGATTAGCACTTTCCACAATGTATTGGGTTGGCCAAAATGTTCTTTTGGGTTTTCCATATCTTACGGAAAAACCCGAGTGAACTTTTTGGCCAACCCAATATTATAGTTATTTGTGAGCAAGGTAGAAGTCCCTTACAATATTATAGACTCAGGAACTGTTCCATGTGTATATGGCTTACATACCCTCAGTACTAGCCCACATCCCTACATATAGTAGCCACTTACTGAATGTTCATTGGATAAATAAATTGATTATATTATTGTCTTATCTAAAAGTACTATATAGTTTTCAAACTATATAAAAATATGAAACTGGGCACAGTAATTGAAATTGGGAGTGTTACAGAAAACTTCTGATGTATGATTATCCAACTTGTAACACTGGTTCAGGAACACATTCCACATTTTAAGTGGAGAATTTCGTTGTAAAATGAATGATATGCACCTTCCTTTCTCTCCACCATACTTTTGTTCCATTAATTTTTGTTTGTTTTTTATTTTTTTAACGACCTTATTGGTGTATAATTGCTTTACAATATTGTGTTAGTTTCTGCTGTATAACAAAGTGAATCAGCTATACGTATGCATATATCCCCATATCCCCTCCCTCTTGCATCAACCTCCCACCCTCCCTATTCCACCCTGCTAGGTGGTCACAAAGCACCGAGCTGATCTCCCCTTGTGATGCAGCTGCTTCCTGCTAGCTATCTATTTTATATTTGGTAGTGTATATATGTCAATGCTGCTCTCTCACTTCATCCCAGCTTACCCTTCCCCCACCCCGTGTCCTCAGGTTGATTCTCTAGATCTGCATCTTTATTCTGGTCCTGCACCTAGGTTCATCAGAACCATTTTTCTTTTAGAGTCCATATATATGTGTTAGCATATGGTATTTGTTCTTCTCTTTCTGACCTCACTCTGTATGACAGACTCTAGGTCGATCCACCTCACTACAAATAACTCAGTTTCATTTCTTTTTATGGCTGAGTAATATTCCATTGTATATATATGCCACATCTTCTATATCCATTCATCTGTTGATGGACACTTAGGATGCTTCCGTGTTCTGGCTATTGTAAATAGAGCTGCAGTGAACACTGTGGTACCTGACCCTTTTTGACTTGTGGTTATCTCAGGGTATATGCCCAGTAGTGAGATTGCTGGGTCGTATGGTAGTTTTATTTTTAGTTTTTTAAGGAACCTCCCACGTGTCTTTTTGAATTACGGTTTTCTCTGGGTATATGCCCAGTAGTGGGATTGCTGGGTCATATGGTAATTCTATTTTCAGTTTTTTAAGGAACCTCCATACTGTTCTCCATAGTGGCTGTACCAATTTATATTCCCACCAACAGTGCAAGAGGGTTCCCTTTACTCCACACCCTCTCCAACGTTTATTGTTTGTAGATTTTTTGAAGATGGCCATTCTGACCAGTGTGAGGTGATAACTCATTGTAGTTTTGATTTGCATTTGGGGATTCAGTTGTTTGTTTTTTTAATATGGAGCTGTTTATATATTTGGGAGATTAATCCTTTGTCCGTTGATTCATTTGCAAATATTTTCTCCCATTCTGAGGGTTGTCTTTTCGTCTTGTTTATGGTGTCCTTTGCTGTGCAAAACTTTTTAAGTTTCATAAGGTCCCATTTGTTTATTTTTGTTTTTATTTACTTTTCTCTAGGAGGTGTGTCAAAAAGGATCTTGCTGTGATTTATGTCACAGAGTGTTATGCTTATGTTCTCTAAAAGTTTTATGGTGTCTGACCTTACATTTAGGTCTTTAATCTATTTTGAGTTTATTTTTGTGTATGGTGTTACAAAGTGTTCTAATTTCATTCTTTTACATGTAGCTGTCCAGTTTTCCCAGCACCACTTATTGAAGAGGCTGTCTTTTCTCCACTGTATATTCTTGCCTCCTTTATCAAAGATAAGGTGACTGTATGTGTGTGGGTTGATCTCTGGGCTTTCTATCCTGTTCCATTGATCTATATTTCTGTTTGTGCCAGTGCCATACTGTAGCTTTGTAATATAGTCTGAAGTCAGGGAGCCTGATTCCTCCACCTCCATTTTTCTTTCTCAAGATTCCTTTGGCTATTCTGGGTCTTTTGTGTTTCCATACAGGTTGTGAAGTTTTTTGTTCTAGTTCTGTGAAAAGTGCCAATGGTAGTTTGATAGGGATTGCATTGACTCTGTAGATTGCTTTGGGTAGTATAATCATTTTCACAATGTTGATTCTTTCAATTCAAGAACATGGTATACCTCTCCATCTGTTTGTATCATCTTTAATTTCTTCATCTGTGTCTTATAGTTTTCTGCATACAGGTCTTTTGTCTCCTTAAGTAGGTTTGTTCCTAGGTATTTTATTCTTTTTGCTGTAGTGGTAAATGGGAGTATTTCCTTAATTGCTCTTTCAGATTTTTCATCAATAGTGTATAGGAATGCAATAGATTTCTGTGCATTAATTTTGCATCCTGCTACTTTACCAAATTCATTGATTAGCTCTAGTAGTTTTCTGGTAGCATCTTTAGGATTCTCTGTGTATAGTATCATTTCATCTGCAAACAGTAACAGCTTTACTTTTTCTTTACCGATTTGGATTCCTTTTATTTCTTTTTCTTCTCTGATTGCAGTGGCTAAAACTTCCAAAACTATGTTGAATAATAGTGGTGAGAGTGAGCATCCTTGTCCTGTTCCTGATTTTAAAGGAAATGGTTTCAGTTTTTCATCACTGAGAACGATGTTGGCTGTGGGTCTGTCATATATGGCCTTTATTATGTTGAGGAAAGTTCCCTTTATGCCTACTTTCTAGAGAGTTTTTATCATAAATGTGTGTTGAATTTTGTCGAAAGTTTTTCTGCATCTATTGAGATTATTTTATGGTTTTTATCCTTCAGTTTGTTAATATGATGTATTACATTGTTTGATTTGCATATATTGAAGAATCCTTGCATTCCTGAGTTAAACCCCACTTGATTATGGTGTATGATCCTTTTAATGTGCTGTTGGATTTTGTTTGCTAGTATTTTGTTGAGTATTTTTGCATCTACATTCATCAGTGATATTGGCCTGTAGTTTTCTTTTCTTGTGACATCTTTGTCTGGTTTTGGCATCAGGGTGATGGT
>NC_041229.1:47771409-47774520 GCF_002837175.3 Physeter macrocephalus
TTTTATTTCTATTTCTCTAGGAGGTGGGTCAAAAAGGATCTTGCTGTGATTTATGTCGTAGAGTGTTCTGCCTATGTTTTCCTCTAAGAGTTTGATAGTGTGTGGCCTTACATTTAGGTCTTTAATCCATTTTGAGTTTATTTTTGTGTATGGTGTTAGGGAGTGTTCTAATTTCATTCTTTTACATGTAGCTGTCCAGTTTTCCCAGCACCACTTATTGAAGAGGCTGTCTTTTCTCCACTGTATATTCTTGCCTCCTTTATCAAAGATAAGGTGACTGTATGTGTGTGGGTTGATCTCTGGGCTTTCTATCCTGTTCCATTGATCTATATTTCTGTTTGTGCCAGTGCCATACTGTAGCTTTGTAATATAGTCTGAAGTCAGGGAGCCTGATTCCTCCACCTCCATTTTTCTTTCTCAAGATTCCTTTGGCTATTCTGGGTCTTTTGTGTTTCCATACAGGTTGTGAAGTTTTTTGTTCTAGTTCTGTGAAAAGTGCCAATGGTAGTTTGATAGGGATTGCATTGACTCTGTAGATTGCTTTGGGTAGTATAATCATTTTCACAATGTTGATTCTTTCAATTCAAGAACATGGTATACCTCTCCATCTGTTTGTATCATCTTTAATTTCTTCATCTGTGTCTTATAGTTTTCTGCATACAGGTCTTTTGTCTCCTTAAGTAGGTTTGTTCCTAGGTATTTTATTCTTTTTGCTGTAGTGGTAAATGGGAGTATTTCCTTAATTGCTCTTTCAGATTTTTCATCAATAGTGTATAGGAATGCAATAGATTTCTGTGCATTAATTTTGCATCCTGCTACTTTACCAAATTCATTGATTAGCTCTAGTAGTTTTCTGGTAGCATCTTTAGGATTCTCTGTGTATAGTATCATTTCATCTGCAAACAGTAACAGCTTTACTTTTTCTTTACCGATTTGGATTCCTTTTATTTCTTTTTCTTCTCTGATTGCAGTGGCTAAAACTTCCAAAACTATGTTGAATAATAGTGGTGAGAGTGAGCATCCTTGTCCTGTTCCTGATTTTAAAGGAAATGGTTTCAGTTTTTCATCACTGAGAACGATGTTGGCTGTGGGTCTGTCATATATGGCCTTTATTATGTTGAGGAAAGTTCCCTTTATGCCTACTTTCTAGAGAGTTTTTATCATAAATGTGTGTTGAATTTTGTCGAAAGTTTTTCTGCATCTATTGAGATTATTTTATGGTTTTTATCCTTCAGTTTGTTAATATGATGTATTACATTGTTTGATTTGCATATATTGAAGAATCCTTGCATTCCTGAGTTAAACCCCACTTGATTATGGTGTATGATCCTTTTAATGTGCTGTTGGATTTTGTTTGCTAGTATTTTGTTGAGTATTTTTGCATCTACATTCATCAGTGATATTGGCCTGTAGTTTTCTTTTTCTGTGACATCTTTCTCTGGTTTTGGTATCAGGGTGATGGTGGCCTCATAGAATGAGTTTGGGAGTGTTCCTCCCTCTGCTGTATTTTGGAAGAGTTTGAGAAGGAATGGTGTTAGCTCTTCTCCAAATATTTGATAGAATTCACCTGTGAATCCATCTGGTCCTAGGCTTCTGTGTTGGAGGATTTTTAATTACAGTTTCAATTTCAGTTCTTGTGATTGGTCTCTTCATATTTTCTATTTCTTCCTGGTTCAGTCTTGGAAGGTTATGCCTTTCTAAGAATTTGTCCATTTCTTCCAGGTTGTCCATTTTATTGGCATATAGTTGCTTGTAGTAATCCCTTCTAATTCTTTGTATTTCTGCAGTGTCAGTTGTTACTTTTCCTTTTTCATTTCTAATTCCGTTGATATGAGTCTTCTCCCTTTTTTTCTTGATGAGTCGGCCTAACGGTTTACCAGTTTTTTTTATCTTCTCAAAGAACCAGCTTTTAGTTTTACTGATCTTTGCTACTGTTTCCTTCATTTCTTTTTCATTTATTTCTGATCTGATCTTTATGACTTCTCTCCTGCTAATTTTGGGTTCTTTTTTTTCTTCTTTCTCTAATTGCTTTAGGTGTAAGGTTAGGTTGTTTATTTGAGATGTTTATTGTGTCTTGATGTAGGATTGTATTGCTATAAACTTCCCTCTTAGAACTGCTTTTGCTGCATCCCATGGGTTTTGGGTTGTCATGTTTTCATTGTCATTTGTTTCTAGGTATTTTTTTATTTCCTCAGTGATCTCTTGATTATTAAGTAGTGTATTGTTTAGCCTCCATGTATTTGTATTTTTTACAGATTTTTTCCTGTAAATGATATCTAGTCTCATAGCGTTGTGGTAAATATCAATTAAGTCCATCTTGTTTAATGTGTCATTTAAAGCTTCTGTTTCCTTATTTATTTTCATTTTGGATGATCTGTCCATTGGTGAAAGTGGGGTGTTAAAGTCCCGAACTATTATTGTATTACTGTCGATTTCCCCTTTTATGGCTGTTAGCATTTGTCTTATGTATTGAGGTGCTCCTATGTTAGGTGCATAAATATTTACAATGGTTATGTCTTCTTCTTGGATTGATCACTTGATCGTTAGTTAGTGCCCTTCTTTGTCTCTTGTAATGGTCTTTATTTTAAAGTCTGTTTTGTCTGATATGAGAATTGCAACTCCAGCTTTCTTTTGATTTCCATTTGCATGGAATATCTTTTTTCATCCCATCACTTTCAGTCTGTATGTGTCCCTAGGGTTTGAAGTGGGTCTCTTGTAGGCAGCATATGTATGGGTCTTGTTTTTGTATCCATTCAGCCAGTCTGTGTCTTTTGGTTGGAGCATTTAATCTTTTTACATTTAAGGTAATTATTGATATGTAGTTTCCTATTTCCATTTTCTTAATTGTTTGGGGTTTGTTTTTGTAGGTCTTTTCCTTCTCTTGTGTTTCCTACCCAGAGAAGTCCCTTTAGCATTTGTTGTAAAGCTGGTTTGATGGTGCTGAATTCTCTTACGTTTTGCTTATCTTTAAAGGTTTTAATTTCTCCATCAAATCTGAATGAGATCCTTGCTGGGTAGAGTAATCTTGGTTGTAGGTTTTTCCCTTTCATCACTTTAAATATGTCCTGCCACTCCCTTCTGGCTTGCAGAGTTTCTGCTGAAAGATCAGCT
>NC_041229.1:47774607-47806203 GCF_002837175.3 Physeter macrocephalus
CTTTGTATTTTATTTTTGATAGTTTGATTAATATGTGTCTCAGCATGTTTCTCTTTGGGTTTATCTTGTATGGTACTCTCTTTGCTTCCTGGATTTGATTGACTATTTCCTTTCCCATGTTAGGGAAGTTTTCAACTATAATGTCTTCAAATATTGTCTCAGACCCTTTCTCTCTTCTTCTTCTGTGACCCCTATTATTTGAATGTTGGTGCATTAAATTTGTCCCAGAGGTCTCTGTGAGTGTCCTCAATTCTTTTCATTCTTTTTTCTTTATTCTGCTCCCTGGCAGTTATTTCCACCATTTTATCTTCCAGCTCAGTTAACCATTCTTCTGCTTCAGTTATTCTGTTATTGATTCCTTCTAGAGTGTTTTTAATTTCAGTAATTGTGTTGTTCATCACTATTTGTTTGTTCTTTAGTTCTTCTAGTTCCTTGTAAAACATTTCTTGTATTGTCTCCATTCTATTACCAAGATTTTGGATCATCTTTACTATTAGTACTCTGAATTCTTTTTCAGGTAGACTGCCTATTTCTTCTTCATTTGTTTGGTCCAGTGGGTTTTTACCTTGCTCCTTCATCTGCTGCATATTCCTCTGTCTTCCCATTTTGCTTAACTTACTGTGTTTGGTGGTCTCCTTTTCGCAGGCTACAGGTTAGTAGTTCCTGTTGTTTTTGGTGTCTGCCCCCAGTGGGTAAGGTTGGTTCAGTGGGTTGTGTAGGCTTCCTGATGGAGTGGACTGGTGCCTGTGTTCTGGTGGATGGGGCTGGATCTTGTCTTTCTTGTGGGCAGGGCTGCATCCAGTGGTGTGTTTTGGGGTGTTTGTAAACTAATATTATGTTAAGCAGCCTCTCTGCTAATGGGTGGTGTTGTGTTCCTGTCTTGCTAGTTGTTTTGGCCTGAGGCATCCAACACTGGAGCTTGCTGGCCATTGGGTGGATTTGTGTCTTAGCGTTGTGACGGAGATCTCTGGGAGAGCTCTCACCGATTGATGTTACGTTGGGCCGCGAGGTCTCTGGTGATCCAGTGTCATGAACTCAGCTCTCCCACCTCAGAGGTTCAGGCCTGACACCCGGCCAGAGCACCAAGCCCCTGTCAGCCCCATGGCTTAGAAGAAAAGGGAGAAAAAAAGAAAGAAAGAATCATAATAAAATAATTAAAATTAAAAATATTAAAAAATATTTAAAATTTAAAAAAAGTAATAAAAATAAATGAGAGGAGTAACCAAACCAATGAACACATCCACCAATGATAACAAGCGCTAAAAACTGTACTAAAAATAAACATAAAAATCAGAGACTTGTCGATCTGAGACAGCAAACCCCAAGTCTACAGTTGCTCCCAAAGTCCACTGCCCCAGTTTTGGGTTGATTCGTTGTCTATTCAGGTATTCCACAGATGCAGGGTATCTCAAATTGATTGTGGGGATTTAATCTTCTGCTCATGAGGCTGCTGGGAGAGATTTCCCTTTCTTTTCTTTGTTGACACAGCTCCTGGGGTTCAGCTTTGGATTTGGCCCCACCTCTATGTGTAGGTCGCCCTCAGGCTTCTGTTCCCTCCCAGACAATATGGGTTAAAGCAGCGGCTGATTGGGGTCTCTGGCTCACTCATGCCGGGGGGCGGGAGGGTTATGGTAGTTATAAGTGGAATGAGGGGTGAGTCTGTGGTGACAAGAGGCCGGCATGACTTTGCAGCAGCCTGAGGCACGCCGTGTGCTCCACAACCGCCCCCCCAGGGAAGATCATGGAACCCTGGCAGTGGTGGGCTGCACAGCCTCCTGGGGGGAGGGGGCAGGGGCGGGGGCGTGTGGATAGTGGTCTGTGCTTGCACACAGGATTCTTGGTGGCTGCAGCAGTAGCGTTTGCATTTCATGCCCGTCTCTGGTGTCTAAGCTGATAGCCATGGCTCGCACCTGTTTCTGCATCTCGTTTAGGTGGTGCTCTGCCTTCTTTGGGCAGACAGGGAAGGATCCTCTCTCCTCATGCATCCTGAAACAATGGCCTTTTGCCTCTTAGGTGGTTCCAGACTTTTTCCCGGACTCTCTCCCCGCTACCTGTGGCGCACTAGCCCCCTTCAGGCTGTGTTCATGCAGCCAACCCCAGTCCTCTCCCTGGGATCTGACCTCCGAAGCCCGAGCCTCAGCTCCCAGCCCCCACCCACTCTGGTGGGTGAGCAGACAAGCCTCTCAGGCTGGTGAGTGCTGGTCGGCACCGATCCTCTGTGTGGGAATCTCTCCGCTTTGCCCTCTGCACCCCTGTTACTGTGCTCTCCTCCGTGACTAGAAAGCTTCCCCGCAGCCCACCTGCCATCTCTGCCAGTGAAGGGGCTTCCTAGTGTGTGGAAGCTTTTCCTCCTTCACAGCCCTCCCAGAGGTGCAGGTCCCATCCCTATTCTTTTGTCTCTGTTTTTTCTTTTTTCTTTTGCCCTACCCAGGTATGTGGGGATTTTCTTGCCTTTTGGGAAGTCTGAGGTCTTCTGCCAGGGTTCAGTAGGTGTTCTGTGGGAGTTGTTCCACATGTAGATGTATTTCTGATGTATTTGTGGGAGGAAGGTGATCTCCATGTGTTACTCCTCCGCCATCTTGAAGGTCCATCCCTGTTCCACTAATTTTATACTCTGAAATTTTCAAACACTGTGTTTAAAATTGTGTCTGTCAATATTGCACTTGCGATATGTTTGAGAACACATTCTAGCCTCCTGGAAAATATGGTATTCGATTTGTGGTTGAATTGTTTTCTTTAATTATGATATTTTCAGTACTTTTGGAAGAGAAATTAGTCTCTCAGTATTGGCACCCATGTTGATCACTGTGGAAAGAAATGCTTTAAAAATGTATCTGTAATAAGCTTTCAAGTTTCCTCCATGTCTTTTCATGGATTGATAGTGCATTTCGTTTTTGGTGTTGAATAATATTCCATTGTCTGGATGTACCACAGTATATTTATTCATTCACCTACTGAAGGATATCTTAGTTGCTTCCAAGTTTTGGCAATTATGAATAATACTCTTGTAAACATCTGCAAAAAAAAATAAAATGAACATATTCCAGGGTGTTTTGGGGACTACAAAATCTATATTAATGCACTATCAGGTAAACATTTTATGAAATTTTCACATACAGTACTGTTCTCAGTTATAATTTCATTATTAGTAATTATATGACATATTTGTATGCCTGCAACTGTGATTGAAAGTAAATAACACAAGATCATGGCTTAACGTATGAATAAACCTCTGTTATTTAAGGAAAGGAAGTTGTTTTATTTTGAGATCTGTCATGGTCATCCTCTACAGCCAGATGAAAAATGAATCACTTAATATAATACCAGGTATCATTCCAGCAGGAAAACCTAAGGAGTTCTGTTGTACAGAGCCTAGAAGAGCAAGTGAGTCATAAACCCAAAGCCATTAATGCCTCAAGTCATTGGCTTAGCTAATTTCTTAAAGAAGTATATAATACAAAATATTCAGATTTCTTTATAGTACTGTGATGGTTAATTCTATGTGTCAGGTTATTTAGGTTATAGCACCAAGTTATTTAATCAAACACTAATCTAGATGTTGCTGTGAAGGTATTTTGTACATGTGGTTAACATACAACTGGTTGACTTTAAATAGAGGAGGTTACTCTTGATAATAGATGTAAGCCTCATGCAATTATTTGAAGGCTTTAAAAGCAAAAACTGAAGTTTCCTAGAGAAGGAATTCTGCCTCAAGCCTGCAACACCAACTCCTCCTGAGATTCCAACCTTCTTGCTGGTCTGTCTTATATATTTCAGACTTACCAGTCTCCGTGATTGCAAGAGTCAATTCCTTAAAATCAGTCTCTCTTTGTATCTCTGTCACTCTCTCCTATTAGTTCTGTTACTCTGGAGAACCCTAACTGATATAAGTACTAACACATTTAATAATAGCTAATATTATATAATACTTATGTAGCACTTATTATATTCCAGGCAGTTATCTAAGCATTTTACATATATTAAGTCATTTAATTCTCATAACAGTCATATAAGATAGGTAGTATTACTTTCATTTTACAGAAGAATAAGCTAAGGTGCAGAAGCTTTAAATGATTTGCCCAAGGTCACACAGGTAGGAGGTAGAAGAGCTAGGATTCAACCCTAGGCAGTCCATTTTCTGCTACATACTTCACAAAATGATAGGTTGTGTTCCTGGACACAAATCACAAAACAAATAGATCAAGAACAGACCTTCATTTAATTCTTTTTCTTCTCTGTTTGTGATGAATTCAAGGTTGGAACCAGTACCATTATACTTGCTACTGGCCTAATGTTAACATTACCATGAGCAGTTAACATTTATTAAGCATATTAACTGTATTCTAAACTCTTACATACACTATCTCAGTTAATTCTTTCAATAATCGTGTGAAGTTGGTTCTATTATTTACTATATTTTGCAATGCAATAGAACATTATGAACCCAAACTCAGTTCTCTCTGACTCCACAATCTGTAGTCGTGATTCTTTCTGTTTCATGGGGTATCATGGAATCCTAAGAATTTTAAGGAATCTTATTGTTCAACTAGTTAAAGGAGTTATCCAATGCAGGATGTTTTATGTAGTATCCCATCCAGTGTCATCCCAAATTTCCTCTACCATTGCAGAAGCCTGAGCAGGTCAGCTAAGTGTGAGCTAGTGGACTGAGGACCAGGTCTGACATATTTTCTGAGGCAGTGTAAAGCAGAGAGTGTGGGTGTGGCAGATCCAAGCTGGAGGTTACAAGGAGGAAGTTGAAAGTCAGGACGCTGAGCAACAAAATGCAAATATAATTCCAACAAAGAATCAGTGGGCTTGTAATTGAAAGGATCCAGGTGAGAACTAGACTGAAGCAAATACTTGCTTGGGATACTGTAACAGGCCAGTAGCTGTGTGGCTGGAGTGTCAGGCTACTTTAAAAGTATAGCATTGAGACATAGAGTTTACTGTTTCCATTATGGGACTGTTCTAGTTGTTAGAAGGTTCTCCCATGATGAAATAAAAGCATGCTTTCTTAAAATTCTACCCATTACTTGTAATTCTGCAACACAGAGCAAATATACATTCTTTGCCATCAGTTTGAAAACCATCGATTATCCCCTTTTTCTACTCTCAACCTTTCCTACCAAGTATTTATCTGATATAAGCATCACATAGAGCTTTTTGAGAGACATTAGCAGTCTCAATTATGTGTTATTTTAAACATTAAGTAAGAGTGTAAGAATAGGGTAATAAACAGTGAAGTATCTACCCACATTGTAATGGTGCTAACTGAAATAAAATCATTTGGAAGGGGCTTTCTGAAAAAAGGGATGATAACAATTCAGCCACATTTAGTTATAGCCCAAATATTTAGAATAAACTATACAGCTTTACTCATGAGGAACATGTCAGTAAAAACAGAAAAAGAGCTCTGAGGAGCTAGAGCCAATTCTGCATTCTCTTAGAAATTTGTCAGGATTAAGTTAAATAATGCAAATAAAGTGCTTAGCACACTGCTTGTCAGTAAATACCCCCAAAATGAAATTTACTAAATATAGGGAGCAATTCCTATTGACAGACACATTTATGATCCTGAGGAGTGAAATCTCACAGTTTGATAGTAAAAGAAGGCAGGGAAAGAAAAATTAAAAGCAAAAAGCCAACATAAAAACATAAAAAGTGCCATAGTCTGAGACCATTGTGCATGAGGTAAACTGTCTGAAGCAATTATTCTGCTATAGCAGAGAAATAATTAATGTTCCAAGTAGTTTAAATTATTTTGTGTGATTTCCTTAAGAGAAAAGGAACAAGCATATTTTAGAAAGGCTTCCATGCAAAATAAAATTTTTATTTTAAAGGATAAAGCTCAAAGATACCTGGGAAACTGTTTAGAATGATTATTCCACATGGTTTCAGATAGCTCGATGTTTGTTTGGCTTGGATTGGTTTGGTGTTGCTATGTCAGATTATTTGACAACATCCATTCAACACCCACTGACTAAATGCCTTATGTGGGGAAATGAATGAGACCAGATCCTTGTGCTAAAGTACGTAATTATCTAGAAGGAAGACAGACATGCACTCAAGTAGCACCCAAGTAGATTAATATCAAGTGCTAAAGTAGAGATGGATGCAAAATTTTATGGGAACACAGAGCAGGTTTATTAAATATGAATTATGTAATTGCTGCCAAGGAAATCCTGAACAAAATGTTATAACCTGGAATTGAAAGTTCTTGCTCTCTAGAACTTGTAGTGCAACATAAAATGGCTTTGTTTTCTAACGTTTTGCTGGGACTATGATAAAAATGACTCCCTACTGAGAAAAATATTTTTTCATCACGATTGATTGGTTCTGAATAATAGAAAGCAAAGTGGGCATAAGAAACACTTAAGCAATCACTTCTTCACTCTTTCAACACATTTTTATTGAGTGTTTAGAGTTCCCACTTTGTGTCCCATACTAAGGATACAAGATGAATAAGACCCCAGTGTTTGTAGTAGAAACTGGAGTCCTGCCATGGAAGGAGCACTGGCTTGGAGCCAAAAGGGCTGGGGTAGGAATTCTGCTTCCTCGACTTATAGCAATGTGATTTTGAACCTGTCCCTCTTAACCTGTACAATGAAAATAAAAATATTTGCCTTGATAGTTGTTTTAGAGGTGGAGCTGTATAAGTAAAACACCTAATTTGTTTTGGTTTTGGCACACAGTACATGCTCAATAAATGGAAGCTATGTACATGACAGAGCTTGTCTTTAAGAAGCTCATAGTCCAGTGGGGGTATGCAGAAGTGCAGTCTATAATATAAGATGATGTCACATAATAGGGAGTGCTTAAGCTTGCTGTATAGAAAAAGGAGGGCTTTTTAGAGCAGGCAACTTGAGAAAAATCTTGAAGAATGCAATGACAGTAACTAGAGTGGGAGGAGTTTCTAGCAGATGGAGCAGCATTTGCAAAGGTATGGTGTTTGAAAGAGAAAGCGTATCTTTTTTCCCCCTCGGAGTTGTAAGTAGCTCTGCATGGCTAGAGCACAGGGTTTCTGTCTGGTGGAGCATGGTAGGAGGTAAGACTGGAGCGTGGATAGGATCAGATTAAGAACCTTACTTGATCTCTAAGGATTTAGGTAGTGGGAAGCCATGGGAAGATTTTAAGTACAAAATAATGCAGTTCAATAATAATAGCATGTAGACTGTTAGGAAGCTATACTCATGGGGCCAAAACAAACAAACAAAAAGTAACTTTCCTTGTGAAAAATCCCTGGGGCAAATTCTGATTTTGAGAGGGCAAGTTGTCTAGTACCATGTAGTCTGAGAAGGGCTCCATGTAGTCTGTGCTTTTGGAGCCCTTGAGAGAGTCCATGTGGATACAGTACTGTAAGCTTGGCTTGGCTTTGGTCTTTTTAGCTAAAATGGTATCCATTCAATATCAATTGTCATCAATAGTCCTTATCTATGGATTTGGTGAATATAGGGTAGCAAAACTGAGTATTAATCAGGTTCAAACAAAAAATATACCTAATGATAGAATATAGCTGGCATCCTAAATGCCTATTCTGTTGTAGCTTTCATACCTTTGAAGTTCCTTTGATGGGAGAGATGCACCAAGGACAAGAACAGGCAAATAGACACTTTGTTACTAGATGGGCTTTGGCCCCAGGCTTCAGTTTGTTCTCCTCCTGAGGTGGATAGTACCATGTAGAGTTTGGAGGTCTTCTGTCTTGCTTATAACTAGGCCTAAGGCCTACATAAAAAACTGGCTGAACTCACTTTTTGGTACCTTTGTCTAATAAGGCCTTCATCCTCATCTCAGATCTTGAGATGCTACTATTTTGATGATGGAAAGAGGCAGGATTAGATAAACCTAAGGGAAAAATTGCCAAAGAAAAGGAAAATATGTCTCTTTAAGGCCTAGAACATCAAGCTTAAGATGACATTTTTACCTCCTGAGACTTATCCCTGGTTTCTGCGTGGTTTTCAAGGGCCAAGGGATACGAAGAGGATATTCTTTTCAAGAAGGTGGAGATTACAGGCTTTTTTTTTTTACTGCACTGGATGCATGAGATGAGAGACTCTAAATACAGTGAATCCCCCAAAGGGAAAACCTCAAGAGAGACTTTAAATAGAAAAGAAGACACCATTTGGATCCAACAGCTTTTAATCCCTTCCCTCTGCACTCCATCCCTACCATGACCCATGCGGAGTGGGATGGAACTGTGTCTAGACTGGAGAGATTGATGTGTTCCAGCCTCTAATGCCCTCTTATCCAGAGATCTGTGTAACGAAAAAAATGCTTTACTCATTGTCGGTCAGATGTTGTGCTCCTTTTTGGAAACTTTAGGAGGGAGATAGATAAACTTGAGAGCATTCAAAGAAGAGAGACCAGGAGGGCCAAGAGAGACAAAACCATGTCAGTCTCCTACATAGAAATACATGTGTTGAAGGCTGAAATTATATTTCATTAATCTCTATTTATGTTATCTAGCAGAGTGCCTGGCACATTGTAGGAGCTTAGAAGATGATAGATATGTTTTAATGAGTAAATGGGTAAGTATGTGAATGAATATATATGAAGGAATTTAGAATTTAAATGACTAGGGGTGCATAAACCAAAAAGTAATAGCCATGGAAGCATGAAAGATTTGACCTTCATGTGGAAGAAGATCCTCAAAGGACAGATCTAGAACAAAAGTGTTAGGGATGGGCTTCCCTGGTGGCGCAGTGGTTGAGAATCTGCCTGCCGATGCAGGGGACACGGGTTCGTGCCCCAGTCCGGGAAGATCCCACATGCCGCGGAGCGGCTGGGCCCATGAGCCATGGCCACTGAGCCTGTGCGTCCAGAGCCTGTGCTCCGCAATGGGAGAGGCCACAACAGTGAGAGGCCCGCGTACCACAAAAAAAAAAAAAAAAAAAAAAGTGTTAGGGATATATGGAGGCTGATACAGGCACGATGGAAGAAATAGTTGTCTAATAATCAATTTCATTTTATTGTAGTCATGGATATTCTATCCAAAAAGTGTCTATTAAAAGTCAACAAGTAGAACTCTTTGTGGTCTCAGTTATATGGAACACAAGGTGAGAGAGAGATTCTTCTGAGTGCTTTTAATGCACCAGGCCTGTGAAGATTGTCACATGAATTCTCTCAATCTTCAAAACTTTCCATGATGCGAGTTCCATCATTATCTCCTTTTTAAAAATCAGGAATCTGAAGCAAAGAAGTTAAATGTCTTGCCAAAGGTCATATAGCTCTTGGTAGAGCCAGGATTTAAATGCAGAATTTCTCATTCCGGGGCCTGCACTCAGATAAAGGCAGCAGAAAAACCAGAGAATCAGCCTCAGGAACTTTAGTCCCATGTTTATTGATATATTCATTCACTCACTCACTCACTCATCTGTTAGTTAAAAAAGTATCTGGGGGCCTGCCTGTAGCAGATATTATGTTAGGTACAAAGAATATATAAATGAATATGAAACAGTTCCTCCACTCAAGGAGCTCATCTTCTCAATAGCTGTAAATTGTCTCAAATATGTCTGAGGAGATATAATGAGGGGGAATGTGGGTTTATTAAATAGACCACAATTTACTGGTCAAGGTTTTAAGGAGAAGGTAAAACAGAGCATGTGGGGAGAGAGGTCAAGGTGGGGAGAATCCTGATGGAGGGTGGGCCAGAGTCAGGCAAGGAGAAGAGGTGGGACCCAAACAGGTTGAGGCCTTGGTAGCACCCCAGAAAAAGCAGAGGTGGTGTATGAAATCCACATTAGAATCCAGAGAAACCAAGGAGTTTTTTGGGGAGGGTCGGGGGACTGTTTATAGTTGACATGGTAGAACCAGTCTCGAACTGAGGGGACCTGGAGCTGCGACAGAACCTCAAAGGAGACAGGATGAGCCAATAATTCTGAATTCCAGCTTTGCCATATATTAGGTGTATGATCTTTACTCTCTATGAACCTCAGTTTTCTTATCTGTGAAATAGGGATTATAATACTTACATCAAAAGATAGTTGTGAGGATTAAATGAGATTAACTGCAGGTAAAACTTAACACATTGCCTGAACAAAGCAGGTACTCAAATGTTAGTTCCCTTCTCCACTATTCAGCTTTGAGGGGAGCAGAGCTTGAGCCTCCCTTTCCCCCACGCTGATCCTTCCTGATCCTAAAGAGCTTCTGCCTTCAGACATTTTATAGGTTTCATAAAAGTCAGACTTTTGGATAGAACACAATTGTCTGTTATAGAAGGGATTTAGGGAGGACCCTCTCTTAGAAGTTTTCTAATAACTGTTACATGCCTATAACATTAAACGTGTACAAACGGTTGACCATTTATCTTAAAAGTCAATTCAGTAAACGTGTATTGAAAGTTGTTGTGATAAACCAAGATCCTCGGGGGTTTGCATTCTCACAGCAAAGTCACATATCCCAAGAAATAACATTTCATTTCCTTGAATTTTGTCCTTTCAGCAGAATACTAGATCTGATATCATGGCTTGAATATTTTCCTAAAAATCTATTTGAGATAGTGCCTCAACCATTTCTTGATTTACTGATCCCTGTCACTTAAATATTACTTACACAAATAATAGGAAATACCCATAAGATTACAGTTTTTCAATTTCAGTTTTAAAGGGATAAAGAATAGTAGAGAGGGACCTATTAAATAGGTGAATCAAAATAATCTGTATCCAGTATTTCTACTGCAGGAAAAGACTTTCAGAAAATGCATTTGCTGTGGAAGAAAGTGGTGGAAGGCCCCAAATTACATCTTACTCTAAATTTGGTCTTTTTTTTTTTTTTTTTTTTTTTTTTTTTTGTGGTATGCGGGCCTCCCTCTGTTGTGGCCTCTCCCGTTGCGGAGCACAGGCTCCAGACGCGCAGGCTCAGCGGCCATGGCTCACGGGCCCAGCCGCTCCGCGGCATGTGGGATCCTCCCAGACCGGGGCGCGAACCCGGTTCCCCTGCATCGGCAGGCGGACGCGCAACCACTGCGCCACCAGGGAAGCCCTAAATTTGGTCTTTTGAGGCCTATTTTTTAAAAGGAGGAAGACACTCCTTAGTTAATGTAAGGCAGGTGAAAACCTTTCTCAAACTGTTCGTAAGACCACCACACTATCAGTTCCTGGGTCCTCCGAGTAAAAAGGCATATAAGGGCCCTTGTACAGAACCAGGGTCCAGCTATTCAAAACCTCATTTAGATCCTGACTTCATAATATATTGTCTTGTGGCCTTTGGTAAATGTCTTAATCTCTCCAAACCGCAATTTACTCATTTGTAAAACTCTTCAAAGGATCAAATAATATTATATATGAATGCAGTTTATAAACTTAAATCCTCTACAATATTGTTGTTTTAATCTTCTGGAAGGGTTCCTTTGCTGGGAAGATAAACTCAACCACAGCTTTGAAAGAGTCAGAGTTTAACATGAGATGACATTGGTTCATCTACCACCTTGTACAAATAGATTTAGGAGAATATTGCCTAAATAGTTCCATGATCATTTCTCAGACTTACACGTACAAAATAGCAAGGTTTTCCATCCGTCTTATCCTTACCTTTATTTAAAAAAGCTTTATTGCATTGTTATTTAAAAATTCTAATCACGTTTTTGTCAAAAGGAAAGTCTGATGAATTGTTGTAAGTAACATTTCTCACAGACACACCTCCCTTGTGTTTATCTAGTTTATCTAGTTTTAAAAATTCTTCAAATATAAAAATCTAACATTGATTCTCAAATGACTGTTTTGCTTCTTATGAACAACTGTATCATGTTTCCCTTCTCCATATGCTTCTGTTTAGTAGAAGGCACGTCTAACTCCTTCCATACTATTTTGAAGAGATTTCATTTGACCAAGAAATATTACCCCTCTCAGGCTTGATGTGCATATTTGCATGCCAATAAATGGAATGTGATTTTTACCTTAGGGCTATTTTCAGGGCAGTGATGATTTTTGGGTTCTCAGAACTAAGCAAATGTGCCTAGATGGTCCAGGATCCACTTTTTGTATCATTAGCCATAATAAAATTACTCATTTGCTGTATATAGCATACATCAATCTTTATTTTACATCAAAAATGGCTGAGATCATTTTATTCCTTTCTTCCCTGTTTTTGCTCTTTCATTTTCTAAATTTAGCTCACATGTACGTTGTTTCTATTTTTTTTTTTTCCAGCTGGAGTAATTTATTGTAGTGCATTTTTTAGTCTATTTAATCACCTGAAGGATTTTGAGTTAGGTTTCTGTAATCATTCAGATAATTATAAATTATTTCATATTAGGTAGCTTATCTGAATAGAGATTTTTCTGATTGTCCCTTCACCTGTTGCAGGAACTGTTGCAACTAATAGTATTGAGAACTTTGATGTCAGTAATACACCAAACAGATTACAATACATCCTTTTTTCTTATCTATCTAAAAGGATATTATCTAAATTACCTAAAGGATATTATAATTATAATATTATAATATAATAATTATAATTATAATATAATATTATATATAATATATAATATATAATATATAGATATCTATTAATATATATATCTATAGATATATAGGTATCTATTATATAGATATTATATATATCTATAGATATATAGATATCTATTATATAGATATTATAATATCTAAAGGATATTATCTTATTATCTAAAAGGATATATTACAATATATCCTTTTTTCTTATCTATTTCATACATAGTAGTTTGTATCTCTTAATCCCATAATGCTAATTTGCCCCTCGACCCTTCCTTCTCCCCTTTGGTAACCACTACTTTATTTTCTGTATCTGTGAGTCTGTTTCTGTTTTGCATATACATTCACTTGTATTTTTTAGATTCCACATATAAGTGGTATCATATAGTATTTTGTCTTTCTCTGTCTGACTTATTTCACTAAGCATAATATTCTTTAGGTCCATCCAAATTTTTTATGGCTGAGTAATATTCCATTGTGTATGTGTGTGTATAAATATATGTACACACTACATCTTAATCCATTCATCTTTTGATGAACACTTGGGTTGCTTCCATGACTTGGCTATTGTAAATAGTGCTGCTATGAACATTGGGATGCATGTATCTTTTTGAATTAAAGTTTTCATTTTTTCCAGATATATACCTGGGAGTGGAATTGCTGGATCACAAAATAGTTCTGTTTTTAGTTTTTGGGATACCTCCATACTGTTTTTCATACTGGCTGCATCAATTTACATTTTCACTAACAATGTACTAGGGTTCCCTTTTCTCTACGTCCCTGCCACCATGTATTTGTGATGTTTTTGATGATAGCCATTCAGAAAGGTGTGAGGTGATATCTCCTTTTATTTTGATTTGCATTTATCTGATAATTAGTGGTGTTCAGCATCTTTTCATGTGCCTGTTAGCCATCTGTACGTCTTCTTTGGAAAAATGTCTGTTCAGGTCTTCTGCCCATTTATTGAGTTGTTTGGTTTTTTGATATTGAGTTATATGAGCTGTTTATATATTTTGGATGTTAACCCCTTGTTGGTCATATCATTTGCAAAAATGTCTTTTCATTCTTTTGATGATTTCCTTGGTTGTACAAAAGCTTTTAAGTTTAATTAGGTCCCATTTGTTTATTTTTGCTTTTATTTCTTTTTTCTTGAGAGACAAATCCAGAAAATATTGCTATGATTTATATTAAAGAATGTTCTGCCTGTGTTCTCTTCTAGTAGTTTTATGGTTCCAGTTTTATGGCTTATTAGTTCTTCTTACATTTAAGTCTTTCATTTTGAGTTTATTTTTGCATATGGTGTGAGAAAATGTTGTAATCTCATTTTACATGTAGCTGTCTAGTTTTCCCAGCACCACTTGTTGAAGAGACTGTCTTTTCTCCATTGCATATTCTTGTCTCCTTCCTCATAGATTTATTGACCATAGGTGTGTGAGTTTATTTCTGGGCTCTCTATTCTGTTCCATTGATCTAACTGTATATCTATCTATATATCTCTTTTGAGCCAGTACCATGCTGTTTTGATTACTGTAGCTTTGTAGTATAGTCTGAAGCCTGGGAGGATTATACTACAGCTTTGGTTTTTTTTGGAAGATTGCTTTGGCAATTTGGGGTCATTTGTGGTTCCATGTGAATTTAAGGATTATTTATTCTAGTTCCATGAAAAATGTCATGGGTATTTTAATAGGGATTTCATTAAATCTGTAGATTGTTTTGGATAGTTTGGCCATTTTAACAATACTAATTCTTCCAATCTAAAAGCATGGGATATGGACTTCCCTGGTGGTCCAGTGGTTAAGCCTGCATGCTTCCACTGCAGGGGGAATGGGTTTGATCCCTGGTCAGGGAACTAAGATACCATATGCCATGTGGCACAGCCAAAAAAAAAAAAACACAGAATATCTTTCCATTTCTTTGTATCATCTTCAGTTTTCCTCATTGATGTTTTATAGTTTTCAGAGTATGGGTCTTTCATCTTCTTGGTTAAGTTTATTCCTACGTATTTTATCCTTTTTTGATGCAATTTTAAATAGAATTGTTTTTTTACTTTCTCTTTCTGATAGTTCATTATTAGTGTATAATAAAAGCAACAGATATATGTATATTAATCTTGTATCCTGCAACTTTGCTGAAATCATTTATTCTGATAATTAATGGGTTAGCGTTTTCTATATAAAGTATTATGTCATTCACAAATAGTGACAGTTTTACTTCTTCCCTTCCACTTTGGATGCCATTTCTTTCTTTTTCTTGTCTGACTACTGTGGCTAGGACTTCCAATACCATGTTAAAGAGAAATGGCAATAGTGGGAACCCTTGTCTTCTTCCTGAATTTAGAAGACTTTCAGATTTTCACCATTGAGTATGATGTTAGCTGTGGGTTTGTCATAAATGGTCTTTATTATGTTGAGATATGTTCCCACTATACCCATTTTGATGAGAGTTTTCATCATGAATGCATGCTGATTTTTGTCAAATGCTTTTTTTTTTGTATCTATTGAGATGATCATGTGATTTTTATCCTTCCTTTTGTTAATGTGGTGTATCACATTGATTGATTTGTGAATGTTGAACCATCCTTGTGTCCCTGGAATAAATCCCACTTGATCATGGTGTATCATCCTTTTTATATACTGTTGGATTTGGTTTGCTAATATTTTGTTGAGGATTTTTGCATCTGTAGTCATCAAAGATATTGGCCTGTAGTTTTCTTTTTCTGTAGTGTCTTTGCTTTTGGTATCAGGGTAATGGTGACCTCGTGGAATGAAGTTTGGAGAGTTCCATCCTCTTCGGTCTTTTGGAACAGTTTAAGAAGAATAGGTATTAGTTCTTCTTTATATGTTTGGTAGAATCCTGTGAAGCCATCCAGTCCTGGACTTTTGTTTGCTGGGAGTTTTTTAAGTTACAATTCAATTTTACCTCTAGTGATTGGTCTGTTAAAATTATTTGTTTCTTCTTGACTCAGTCTGTGCAAGTTGCTTATTTCTAGAAATTTGTCCATTTCTTCTAGGGTCCAATTTGTTGGCTTATAACTATTTACAGTATTCTATTACGATTTTTTGTACCTTTGTGGTATTTGTTGTTATTTCTCCTCTTTCATTTCTTATTTATTTATTTGGGTCCTCTCTCTTTTTGTGAGTCTAGCTAAAAGTTTATCAATTTTGTGTATCTTTTCAAAAACCCAGCTCTTTGTTTCATTGATCTTTTCTACTGTTTTTCTGTTGTTGTCTCTATTTTATTGGTTTCCTCTCTGATCTTTATTATTTCCTTCCTTCTGCTGACTTTGGGCTTTGTTCTTTTTCTAATTCCTTTAGGTGGTAGGTTAGGTTGTTTATTTGAGATTTTTCTTGTTTATTGAGGTAGGACTGGATTACTCTAAAATTTCCTCTTAGAACTGCTTTTGCTGCATCTCATAGATGTTGGAGTATAATGTTTCCATTTGCACTTGTCTCAGGATATTCCTGATTTCCTTTTTGGTTTCTTCATTGACCACTGGTTTTTTAGGAGCATGTTGTTTTGTTTCCATGTGTTTGTTCTTCTCTGATTTTTTTTCTTTTATTGATTTCTAGTTTTATACCATTGTGGTTGGAAAAAAATGCTTCTTGTGATTTCTATCCTCTTAAATTTGTTGAGAATTGCTTTTTGTCCTAGCATGTGATCTATCCTGGAGTGTGTTCCATGTGCACTTGAAAATAATTTGTATTCTGTTGTTTGTAGATGGAATGTACTGTAGATATCTATTAAGTCCAGCCAGTCTATTGTGTCATTTAAGAGCACTGTTGCCTTATTGATTTTCTATATGGATGATCTTTCCATTGATGTAAGTGGGATGTTAAAGTCCCCTAATATTATTGTATTGTTGTCAATTTCTCCCTTTATGTCTGTTATTTGCTTTATATATTTAGATGTTTCTGAATTGGGTGCATGTATGTTAATGAGTGTAATATCCTCTTCTTGTATCGATCCTTTTATCATTATATAATGCCCTTCTTTGTCTTTTGCTATGGCCTTTATTTTAAAGTCTGTTTTGTCTGATATAGGTATTGCTACTATTGCTTTCTTGTCATTTCTGTTTGCATGAAATATCTATTTCTATCCCCTCACTTTCAATCTGTGTGTTACCTTAGCCCTGAAATGAGTCTCTTGTAGGCAGCATATTGAAGAGAAGACCTTGTTGTTGTTCTTTTTTTTAATCCAATCAGCCACCTTATGTTTTTTGATTGGAGCTTATATTCCATTGGCATTTAAAGTAACTAATGAAAAATATGTACCTACTGGCATTTTATTACATGTTTTCCAATTGTTTTTGTAGTTCTTTTCATTTCTTCTTTTTGTTTCTTCCCTTGTGATTTGTTGATTTTCTTTAGAAGTATGGTTGTGTTCCTTTCTTCCTAGTTTTTGTGTATCTGTTGTAGGTTTTTGATTTGTGGCTACCATGGGGTTTGTGTATATTGACATATAATTATATCTACTTGTTTTAACTACACCAGACTTTTCTGTAAAGACTCTAATTTTTTTTAATTGGCCAAAAGTTATAAGGCACTTTCCTTATCCATTCCTTTTTAGCTGTAGGTGCTGATAATGTTCCTGAATGTTCTTTGCCCCTAACTCTTGATGACCATTGATGGCAGCTGTAGGACAGCCTGGTCAGATTTCCAGGTTACCTGGTTACTTGCAGCATGTTTTTTTTCTTCTTCTTCTTCTTTTTCTGCTAACTCTCCTTCTTTCTCCCTTTATTCCTCTCGCTCTTTGTATTTCTTTCAGTATTCTGCTTTACTTCCTTCTTCTAGTAGTGAACAAATATAGTTTTAAATTTGTCCTTCAATGCAAAGACATTAGAAATCATTTTCAAGCTTAAAACATATTTTCAAATTTAGAAGCTTAAGAGATGTGTTTGCATTTTAAGTGTTTGATATTGCTCTTCAGATGTACCTAAGATTCTATTAATTTAGACTGCCTGATGTTATCAGGGGCATAAGGTAGTAAAAGATGTAACTAGAAAATTGGGTGGCAGGCTTGAAGTGTTTCTAAATAAATAATAACTCTTTAATTTCCCACTGAGTTCTCTGAAAACTAAATGTTTGGAATTTTAAATGAAAATAATTTAAATGTTTAGGGCCTAGAGTCTGTCATACAGAGTGAAGTAAATCAGAAAGAGGAAAACAAATACCATATGCTAACACATATATATGGAATTTTAAAAAGTGGTACTGATGAACCTAGTGGCAGGACAGGAATAAAGACACAGATGTAGAGAATGGACTTGAGGGCACAGGGGGGCAGGGAAGGGGAAGCTGAGTTGAAGTGAGAGAGTAGCATTGACATATATACACTACCAAATGTAAAATGGATGGCTAGTGGGAAGCTGCTGCATAGCACAGGGAGATCAGCTCGGTGCTTTGTGATGACCTAGAGGGATGGGATAGGGAGGGTGGGAGGGAGGCTCAAGAGGGAGGAGATATGGGGATATATGTATACATATAGCTGATTCACTTTGTTGTACAGCAGAAACTAACACAACATTGTAAAGCATTTATACTCTAATAAAGATGTGGAAAAAAATAATATATAGCATTCTCTGATATAATTTATATACATAATTATCATGTGTGTTAAGAATGTGTGGGTATAAATATCCACATGCGTGTTTGTGTGTGTGTATATAATTTCCTTTCTATATAAGCATTAATTGTGGTAAATATCAAAATAGAATGAAAACACTAGCAAATATTAGAAATGAAAGTGTGTGTTAGTAGTGTGATATCAATGGAACTAAATAGGAATCCTTTTCATTATAAACCCACAAAAGGTTATGTTGGGAATTTTACTTTAAGACTACGTTATAGAAAATGTACTTGAGATATTTAGTGACTATATATAGTGGATGACTTGTACAAAAAGATAGTTACTTAATATAATTTTAGTTTTGTTTTGATTCAATTTCATAAAATTATTTAAGATTCCCCAACCAAATGAAATATAAACTATTATAATTATTAGAAATAAATATGATAACTGATGTTGGAGGAAAAAAATTTGTCAGTAATTAACTGTACCAAGATTCCTGTGAAATCATGCAGTCAAGGGCTAGAGTTAAATATTTTCAACTTTTCAACTATTATTTTGTGACTTTTTTTCCTTTTTTTATGGCTTTTTTCTAATAACAAAACAATAATTCTTAATGTTGATAACTTGGAAAATATAAATGTGCCTAAATTAAAAACAGTATGAAAAAGCAAATCATTAATAATGCCATAACACAGGTAAACTGAGCTTTTTAGGGAATGTCTTTCTAGTATTTTCCCACATAAGCATATGCATATTTTTGTTTATAAAATTGTATACTGCACATACTGTTTTGTAGTCTGTTTTTAACTTAGTAATATATTATAGATATTTTTCTTTTTTTGATAATTTTCCACTTTGATAAATATTCTTTCCTACATGATTTTTAATGAGTAGAGGATAATTGTGATAATATGTACTTTATCTTACCAGTTTCCTATTACATTTAATTTGTTTACAATATTTCACTTTATAAGTAATCCTCCCACAAAATGTCTTATGTATCAATTTTGTTTTGCCACATGTGATTATTTCCTTAAGCAATTCCTAGGAGTGGAATTTTTGGGCCAACCTCCTCTTTGAGTTTTACTTCCATTACTATGCAGATTGTGCTGTTTCTCTCAGATTTTAGGAAACAAGCTAGGCTAGTTTTCATAGTCTCACTTTTCTGGGACAGTTCTTAATTATTGATCTCTGACTCACAGACAACACCTAAGTTCTGTGTCCAGCTATCTTGTTGAGTAAAGCTGCAAATATCTGCAAATCTGCTTTCAGTATTTGACTATTTTAGCTGAGTAATGCTGCTGAGGCCATTGGTCAGGAACTTTATTATTCCAGTGGTGAAAAAACTACATCAGAGAAAACATCAATAAATGTAACAATATTTTATGTTTGTGTGTTTCATAGTAGACTATAGAAAGCTAAGGTTTAAAATAAATCAATATTAAACTAGGCAGTTATATAGGGAAAAATAGAAATTTATTTAGATCAAGAGAAACTAATTTAAATATACTCACAAAGAGAGGAAATAATTGTGTGTGTATAATAAATATGTAATAAATAAATATTACATATGAATAAATAGGTGGTATAAGTTCTGGACAGTTTTCAGAGATTTTTACCAATAGATTTAGACCAGTTTCTTCAAATTTAAGAACCTATGGACTCCTGAGATTACATCCAGGAGTCTCAATTTTAGAAACACTGGTTTAGATTAATTAGTTTTCATTGCTGGAGGGGTAGATTCAATAGATTACCCTAGATATTCAAACTCTGGTATTTGCTAATACTTTTGTGTGTGTGTATATATATATGTGTGTGTGTGTGTGTGTGTGTGTGTGTATATATATATATATATATATATATAATTTGGGGGGGGGCCCTTTTTACCAATTCATGCTTTCCTTTCCTCTTAGTGTTTGTTATTGGGCACTGACTTCTATTTAGCAAATTGATACATAAGAACTTATATTGGAGTGATTTTTCCAGCATCATTCCTTAGCCATCCCTTTCTTCCACCACATCAGAATGAGTTGCAGCAGCTTCTCTGGACATTCACCAAAGACCACCCTCCATCTTATTCAGTTGACTCAGTGCTACTATGCTGATAACCCTGACTCAAAAGCTTTAGTTTTTACATCCATTTGTGAATACTTTCTTGTGTTGTCTGTGTAGTTGGGTTGCCTTCCCCATTTCAATTAAGGCTCAGATCTCAATGCCTTTGTTTCATTGTCCCTGTTTGGCATTCCTTCCCTCCATCAGCCTTGGCCTGAGGGAGCTCCATCACTGGGCACTGACCTTTGCTATCTTATGAGAAAGGAAAATATAGATGAAAAAAAAAAGTATTATAGCAGATCTAGGTTTTTTGTGGCCTGAAGATTTTGTAACTTGGGAGCCTCTCTTTCATGTAAAGAATATAAAATTACCAGTATGAAATTAGATAAGAAAGTGAGTATTTATATAGAATAAAAATATATTATAATCAATTATAAACTTTAAAAAGTGGAAAGTAACTAAATATCACAAAATTGTGAAATATTACATGACATTTTAATTAATTATGGCTAACATACTTCTATAATACTTTTCCCCCTATTTTTTGGCTGTATACTCAATAATAAACTCTTAATAAGACCCCAGATTAATAATATTATTTTCTATAGAGAGAGTTGAAGCATTTTTCTATCTTTTCTCTGCTGTGGTTGATCAAAATTTGTTTTCTTATTCATAATTTTGGAAAGTTTCTTTCAGATTCAGCTGTTATTTGTTATTTGATATTAGTAAAATTTTAGAATGTTTTAAGATCTTCAAATTTGGAAAAAAATGTGTCAAGTTTTTCATATATGTGCTATTAGAGACATGCTTATGATTTATTGTAGTTGCTGCAGATTTGTACTGTTTAAGAACAGGAATTCTGATAATGCCTATTTCATTTGATTCCCATAAAAAAGAAAAAAATATGGAACATTTATAATTGTATTTGCTGCATTATCAAGTATAAACCTGGCAGGTGAGAACTTTCATTTTGCCTAGGTGTTAACGAAAACCAAATACAGTATTACATGTCTGATGATTGGAAGAATTTTCCATGGACTAGTTTCTGGCATCATATATTCAGACCTTTTTCTCCTCCACTTTCTGCACTTCTGGTTCCAGGTATCACAGGACATGCTCATATCACCATGCCACCTCTTGCCCTGCCACATTGGATGGTAGGAGTGTATTTAGAAACCATTTTTATACTGAGAAAGTTAACATTCTAACTATTGACAGAAGTGACTGTGAACTTCTTACGTCAAGTCTATTAAATTCAAACTAAATGTGTTCCCAACTCAATAACTCCTTTGCTAAAACTCCAAGATGCCTTTGGTCATTCCAGTGATACCTTGTTCATGGGAGATATAATGGAAAAGTTGGAATGGAAAGACATAAAAATCTTAAGCATTTATGTTTAAAATATCTTATTTTTTTAAAATTTTTCAAAAACATATGACCATGGAAGACATTCTTAGGACTCTTCCTAGGGCTTGGGAGACGCTCATCTAAGAGACAGGTCTTGAAGCTTAAAGTTCACTACTTCACTAGTTGCACCTTTGATTATTTCTCTTATCACATTTAATTTTTGTTAGCTGTTTATATTTCTTTTCCACTAAATTATAGCTCTATTATCTACTCATCTTTGTATCTTCAAGTGCCTAAAAGAGGTCTGGGAACATAGCAGATGCTAAATAATTATATTTTAAGTATTGGATGAATAATATTCTTCTTGCAAGTAAAGGATGCAGTCAGCATGAGACTCCCCTCCAAAACTGGGCAGTGAATTTAAACCATATTATCATAAGAAAAGTGCATGCATAGGTTTTTTTGAGACCAGTGCTGTAACCCCTGAGCTATGGAGCCTTAGCTGCATGTACAACTTTTTTGGGTTAATTTCTTCATCATTTTATTTAAAAATCGGTACAATAATTGAGTACAGATTTTGAGATAGGTGCATTGCTATGACAATTTGCTAAACAGAATAAAAATGTATATTGTAATATATTAATTGTGCATTAAACTAATCCAGTGACTGATGCATAGCAGACAGACAATAAATATGTATCCACGTATTCATTATCCATCTATACAGAGTATTTTCATTGCCTTAAAAATCCTTGTGCTCTGCTTATTCTCCCCTTCAACCAACTCCAGCCCCTGGCAACCACTGATCTTTTTAGTGGATCTATAGTTTTGATTTTTCCAAAGTGTCATATAGTTGGAATCATACAGTATTTAACCATTTTAAATTGACTTCTTCCACTTAGTAGTATGCGCTTAAGGTTCCTTTATGTCTTTTCATAATGTGACAGCTTCTTTCTTTTTAGTTCTGAATCATATTCCATTGTCTGAATGTACCACAGTCCAACACTGTTTCTTAAGCTGCATCTACTCTCACAGGTAAATATTTCCCAGCATCAAAATAGTAGTTGATTAATATGCAGTTGTAACTAGTTTTCAATCTCATGGCACATGACCATAAACTATGATATATCTGAAAAAATTAGACATAGTCCCAAGTGAACATAAGAACTCTAGAAATAAAGCAGTAGAAATAATAATCCCCAGCAGAATTAGTGAAACCTAAGGCATTCATAAAGCATAGTTTATTTCCAACATTTAATAATGGACCTTTTTTTTTTAATGCTTATAGTGTCTACACTTTTTAAAAAACATTCCTAGATCTATATTGTCTCCAAGAACAAATTAATTTTGCTGAATACATTTGGAATTTTGAAATATTCTCCAATATTATTGGCAAGCCTATGTACTAAATATTATCCCTAGAATTTTTCTCTAGCCAAAAGATTCCCAAGTCTGAATCTGTGACACCTTGTCTTTGGTTACCAGACTATCCTTAAGCCCTCCAGTATGTCCTTAGGAATGATGCAAAATCATGCTATAGTTGTATATTCTCAAATTTGGTAATTATTCTTTACTTAGCTCTCTGACATTCTCACATTTAAGCACATCCACATATCTTTCCGTATATGGACTTAATAACCTTGCTTCAGACTGCCTGCTTTAAATGGAACGATCATCCCTATTGAACAAAGTCACTAGAAATCTCTGTCTCTTTCCTCTCATTCCCATTACCACCTCCATCCTAACATCCACTCCTCTCCCAGTCTACAACTTCTATACTTTGCAGTTGTGATTATAAGCTGCTACACCCTAACTCATATCCATGAGACATGGCTGGCCAGCAGAAAGGCCAGAAAATTTTTTTGCCAATTTTGAAGCATGTCTCTAAATATTCTTTGTTTTTTGAACTGGAGAAAAGCTTTAATTCAAACAAAATCTGTCATGTTGAGAACTTTTAACTGAATGAAGCCAGGAATGGAAACATATTACAACTTTAAAATAATAATAGTCTTAATGTACTTTGCAAGAGTGGTTGCAACAAAAGGGTGTAAACATGCTGGCATGGCATCAGGGCTAAATAATGAGGCAGCGAGAACACTAACATAGGCTTTGCCATTAGCTAGGTAAGTCACTAAGCAGATTAGGCCTCAGTTCCCTTGGTTGTAAAATGGCATTACTATGGCATTACGCTTGATCTAGCTATCTCACACAGTCCAGCGAGATATTGAGAATGAAAGTGCTTTGAAAAACAAAATGTGATGTACAGATATGAAAGATGATGACTATGTATTTGGTCTACATTTCTGGGTTGGAATGACAGGGAGTACACTGGCAATAATATATAGAAGGTTGGCATCTGAGATCACAGAGCTGAAAAAAATAAGGTCCTAAGCTTCTTTAGGGTGGCAAGTTACAGAAAATGAATGTTGTCTAGACAATTGAATTTGGAAAGAGACCAAAGCAATGACTGGAAAATGCTGTTTGAGTTGCTGAGACATTGAAATACAAGGACCAACAGAAATATGTAATATATATAGTCCTTTGATTTAGGAAGATGATGAGCTAGTCTATATATTAATGTTCATGCTTAGGATATCGAGCTAAACCTTCAATCTCTTTGTTGAACTTGGATAATCAGACTTCTCGGGAACTGGAAAATATTCTGCTGTAAGTTCCTTGGCTATCTCTTGTCTCTGAAATAAGGGCAGCCTTTGGGTGTGAGCCTTTGGGTATGCACCCCCCTGGAAAGTTTGGAAAGCTTCGTTGTCACCTAAAGTATAGGTGTTAGGAATTACTAACAGTAAGAAAATTGAATAAGTAAAACATATAGTTTGTTAGTGATGAATGCTAAGGGAAAAAATTAGGCAGGAAGGGGCTGTAGGAAGTGTTTGGGTAATTTTGAGTAGAATGACCAGGAAGGACTCACTGAAAAGATGGTGTTTGAGTAAAGACCTAAAGGATATTCCTATGGTCATCAATGAGTCATGCTTCATTCCTTCCTCTGCCAACTCTACTGATCTCAGGCCCAGGAGGAGGTAGATGGATGCAGCAGTAATAGCATTACCGTTGAGCCACATGGTATTAAAAAAATATAAAAATAATTTTATTTCTTTTTCTTCACTATTTCTTCCTTTAATATTTTCCCAATGGTATTGATAGCAAAAGGGCTATCCTTAGTTATATTTAGGATAAAAGGGATAAACGTGCATACAATGATTTAAGAAAATGTGTGATTGAAGTAGGACTTCTATTTTTATAAATGGTGATAGAAGAAAGCAAAATAAACATTATTTGATTTTAACATTAAATTTTATTAGCATAAAATGTGTACTTTGTTATTTCAGTGATTGATATACATGAAGTTTCAGAGTGCCATTCCAAATTACATATGTTTAGAAGAGGTTCTGGAATGGTATTCTAGTGGACTCCCCAGCTAAAGCAACAATGCTCTTTAATTATACTAAATGCCTAGTTACTGTCTAATACTAATTGGATACATTTGTTAGTTACCGTTATGTATCTTTTATCTTCAGATTGGTTATAGACTCATGTTAATGTTATTTAGCAACTATACAAATACAAATATTCAATTATAAAGTACAATAAAATTATGCAACTATTATGTAATTATATGACTACTATCAAATACAACTGTTGTCATGAAGACACATCATAAATTTAGTTAATGAGAATGATTCTCCATTGTACTCATTTAAAACTCCATGTTTGCTTTATTTTATCTGGTACATAGAACTAGATGATAAAATAATAGTTGAGAGAGAGAGAGAGAGACAGACAGAGACAGAGAAACAGAGAAAGAGTGAGAGAGAGAAACATCATAAAATGGTACCACTTGGAAAATCTGCATGAAGTGTATGTGAGAAATTCTTGTACTATTTGTTGCAGTGTTTCCTTAAGTATGATATTATACTCAAAATACAAAGTTTTAAAAAATGACTTTATTTTACCCTCATCATTTATGGATAGATAGTTTTGGTATGGAATTCAAGGTTAATATTCCTCAGAAATGAATAACTTTGCTGCACTCTCTTTCGGTATTCATTAAGGCTAGTCTGATGTTTGTTCCTTTGTGAGTAAACCTTGAATTCTATATCCATTTCTTTGTTTCTTGAGTACTTATTTACTACCTAATTTTTGAGTTTTAAGCTTTTGTTGATAGTGTTGTAGGCATTCAAAATGGATCCTTTAACAAAACAAATAAAGATCCCTACCATTCTGGAGTTCACATTCTAGCCAGGTGGGTGGTGGGTAGGGAAAGACACACTAAAAATAATAAATAAATAAATAATGTAGTTTGTTGAAAAAAGAAAAGCTCTATGGAAAAACAAAAAGTACAGTAGGTAAGGGTGAGCAGTATTGGAGTGGGAGTGGGTTGCAATTTTAAATATGATAGGGTAGGCACTGTAGAGAATATGAAAAATGAGCAATGTTGAAGCAGGTGAAGGAATTATCTGTATAGATATTTAGTGGAAGAACACTGCAAACAGAGGTAACAACCAGTCTAAAAATTCTTAGGAATATGCCTTCTGTGTTTTAGGGAAAGCAGAGAGGACAGTGAGGCTGGAGTAGAGTAGATGAGAGGGAGAGCAGTAGAATCTAGAAGGTGAAGTCAGAGAGGGAATGGAGAGTCAGGTCACTTGGGTTTGTTTCTGTTGGTTATTTTAATGACTTTGGCTTTTGCTCTGAGCAAATGGGTATTTACTGCAGAGTGTTGAGCAGAGAGGTGATATGATCTGCCATTATTTAAAAGGATGACTCTGGTTGCTGTGTGAGTAGTTTATAGAGGCCAAGAGTAAATGCAGGAGACTAGGCAGAAGACCATTGCATCATCCAGGTAGGAAATATTAGTGAGTGGTAGCAATGGAAGTTATGAGCAGTGTTAGGATTCTTGATATATTTTGAAGGTAAAGCCAACATATTGCCTAACATTTTAGTTTTGTCTGTGAAAGAGAGCAAGAAGTCAAAAATGTCTTCAGGGTTTCCATTATGAGCAGTAGAAAGAAGGAATGGACATCAGCTGAAGTGGAAGAGGCTATAACTGGAGCAATTTGAGGTGGGGAGGATCTGGCATTCAAGTTTCTTCAGGCTGAGCATGGAATTCCTATTAGATATCCAAGAGAAGATGTTAAAAATTTAGCTGGATATACTCAGCCAAATTATTATTCAAGGGTTAATATGTATCTGAAGCCACTTTCATTTCCTTCTTGATGCCCTGTTTTTATCTCTAGAATCTTGAATCTTGTCTTTATTATAGGGTTCTTAAATTTCACAATGATGACAAAAATGAATGAATTTATTAATTTACTTTTATGATTAGAAGAAATAAATTTTTGAAGCATAAAATCCTGCTTAACTCAAAACCCCCAAGCCTATCTATGATGCTATGTTGCTGGCTTTTTAGGATGAACAGGAAAAAATGAATTGAATCCTGTGGAATACCTTTTACTAAAGAGCCCTTGTGATAGGTGAGAAATTGTTCCATGATCAACATTTGGATCACTGGCAAGAGCTCTGATTACTCTTATTCTAATACAACTACCATGATGCAGTGTTTAATTTCACAGAAACCTTTGAACCATATCACTTACTTGATGGGTCTATTGTGTAAATAGTTCAGTAGAGACTTCCTGGCACATACTCGGTTGTCTCTGATCATTGACACATGTAATAATTTAACTGGAGCTGTTTCCTTAGTGCTATACTCAAACACATTCCATTTTAGTATAAGTAATAGATATTTATTTTTGCTGCCAAAAAACAAAGGTACCAATAGCAATCTGACTATGATTATCATTTCTTTCCTTTGGCCCTTGACATAAATTCATTACATCATCCCATTATGGTTGCCATTCATTTCACAGCTATAAGCAGTAACACTACATTTTTTAAACCACAGATGTTGAGTTCTATATTTTTGCACCAATGCATAAATAATTCTCTAGTATATCATTGCTAGATGACTATGTCACTGGAGTAATTGCTGATGTTTATAATATAAATGATATATGCACATCGCTTTGCTTTTCCTCTCCTTGCATAAACTTTTACCACTAGCCAGTGATGACTCAATGTTTAACACCTAGAAGCATTGAAGTACACCTATTTAACTTCTAGATCACTTATGACTAAAAGTTGACATCTAAAAGAAATTGTTAGCTCTCAGGAGAAATAATACAATGTGGAAACTTTGGTAGGCATCCTCTTGGATTAGAGAAATAGGCTTAAATTCAATAAATCATCTAGATTTATAACTATATAAAGCTGAAAGCTGCACCCCACCTGAAAAAATATGGGGTGGTTGTGAAAAAACTAACATTTTAGGAGCACTTCATATATAACTAATGCTGTGCAAGGTGCTTTACATGCATTATGTCATTGAAACTATAGCAACTCTAAGAAAGAAGTGATACTAACTTTATTCAAGATATGGTCACTGAAGCTAAAATGGTTAAGACATTGATGTAAGTACCATAGGAAGAAAGTGGGAGACCTGGGTTTCAACCCAAGCTTATCTTCTATGTCATTATGCATCTATAATTCTCTGATTTTCAAATTGAGGAAAATATTTAGAGATATTTAATGAGTTATTCAAAGTCAGGCAGGTGGTTTATGGCAGAGCTGGAATTAAAAGCCAGAGTCTCTCTAGGCTTTCCTGTTTACTACATTATTCTATCTCCCTGGAAAGTTCTATAATTCATAATACTTAGAATTTGACCTTATTTTGAAATTATGGGAAATTCCACAATTTGATTTCTCCCTAGAAATAAATGGTCCTTGCTTTCAAGAATAAGTAAGTGAAATTATGGAACAACTTAACTATGTTAATAAATATGCTCTTTGGCTGCTTTGGCATGTGGCTCTTTTCTCTTTAACTTTGAAATAAAAGACCTGTCTCATGTGTTGGTAAGGCCTACTGTTGCACTGAACCCTTTAGACGAGAAACAGAGGGCTGGAAAGCTTAAGTGGCTTCTCCAGGGAAACATAGCTGCTTGATAAGTGATTGGCTGCCATAAAAGAGGAGACCAATGGTAACTTGTGATCACAGGAGAAAGTTTTTAGTGAAATATTTCCAACTTTAAGTAAAGAGATTATTCATTCAACCCAGAATTATCTATTGAATATCAGCTCTACACCATATGCTGTATAGGTCTAGGGATGTAAAATTGGTATAATTTCTGAATATAAGAAGCTCAATGTCTAGTCATAGAGGAAAACATAGAGAACTAAATAAACAATTGTAGTTATGAATCCTGTTCCTGATAAAATACAAAATTGGCATAGGCTTCTGGCTTCCTCCCTCAAGGTCAACTATTGATAGAAACCCAAGAGCTATTAAGAATAATCAGAAACCTATGGAAAGACAGATGGATGTTTGAACTGTTGGTGGTAGGGGGATAGTTGTAGCCTAGGCCAGGTTTGGCCAATGAGGCTATAAGAAGTTAAATTAGGGAAAGAAACCACTTGAGTTCTGCTCTTGATTGTTTTCTGCCTTTGCCTTGGGACACCCAATGCCTGACTGGTTATTATGGGAATTGACAACTACACCTCAGACTTCTGATACCCACTTACTTGGGGTTGGAGCTTTATTAATTTGAGGCAGTGCTTAGATACCCAGAGTGGAATATAAACTCATAGGCAAATGTAATGAGACATCTGAGGAGGACAACAACTTCAAATAGAAAAAAGGCAACAAACATAAATTACAGATGCCATGTATTATAAATCAGAATTGTTAGAACAGAAGGATAAGAATATCAGATAAGCATAAAAACCCATCAAAAAATTAAGATATTAGAATTGTAAGAAAAAATATAAAAAGGATCCAGATATTTTGTATAAGAAATATAATACTTGAAATAAAGAGCACAGTAAATAGAATGGGATAAATAATGGAATGAATATAGCTAAAAAATGGATTAGGAACTTGAAAGCAAAGAGGAATTGTTCAAGGAAGAAGCAAGAACAGCTAAATACATACAATATGTAAATACAAATCAAGAGAAATAGAGGATAGAAACTGAAGTGCCAATATTTGGATAACAAGAGTTCCAGAAGAGTGAAAACTAAAAATATAAAGGTGATTTTTGAGAAAGTAATGGAGATAGGTTCCACAGAAGTAAGAATTCAAAAAGATGACTAACCTAAAAATAATGGGTCCAAAATACCAGGCTGAAAACATAAGACCCAGATTAAGAAACATTATAGAAAAATTAAGAATATAAAAGGCAAAATGAAGTTTATAAAAATTTCCAAAGAGAAAGGGCAGATCATATTGATAGGAACAAGAATCAAATTGACATCAGACTTGTCAATAGTAACACTGGATGCAAGAAGATGATGGTTTAACATTTTTAAAGTTTGGAATGAAAAAGACTTTGATCTGGGTATGAAGTTGAAGAACTGGCCTGTAATCTATTTCTTTTCCTATTACTGGGCAAGGGTGGTGTGATCTTTGGCAGTTGACCTAGCCTAATACCCATTTATACATGCTGATAACTGACCTTTTGATAATTAGACATATAAATGATATTTGCTAGGAGGAGAATCCTTATATATGGAATGTTCTTTTCACTGTGTCTCTGGGATAGAATTGCTTATGGTAAATAAATTGTAATCTATGGATTTATGAGACATGGCTACTCAGAAAATGTCATGTAAGCTATACAACTACTTGGGGTATAAAACAGATGTTTTGTAACCTAAACATGTGTAAAGTCTCACAAACTTTAGTTAGAGACCTCATCTATTCTGGTCAGATGGTGTATCTAATGCAAGAAGTAAGGATTTGAAGAGCCATGTGGGATATCCTAGATCTCTCCTTGATTTACTTGTGCCTCTTGATTGCTTCCATCCTTAAAATTATTAGCAAAGTTTGGTACTGTGTAAGATCTTAGGGTCATATGAGCTCGATTTGCTAATCTGATTCTTTTTATTAGCAAACTTACAATTTTTTATCCAACCTAACCATCAAAGGCATAGAAAGGAATGTCCTCAAATCTGATAAAGTTCCTCTTACACACACACACACACACACACACACACACACACACACACACACACACACACAACCTAAATTGAGAAATGTAAGAAATATTCCCTTTAAAATTGAGAATTGAGGGGCTTCCCTGGTGGCTCAGTGGTTGAGAGTCTGCCTGCCAATGCAGGGGACACGGGTTCGTGCCCCGGTCCGGGAGGATCCCACATGCCGCGGAGCGGCTGGGACCGTGAGCCATGGCCACTGAGCCTGCGCGTCCAGAGCCTGTGCTCCTCAACGGGAGAGGCCGCGGCAGTGAGAGACCCGCGTATCGCAAAAAAAAAAAATAATAATAAAATAAAATAAAATAAAATTGAGAATTGAGACAAGAATGGCCATTATGACCAGTTCTAGTTAGCAGTGTATAGGAGGTCCTATATAATGTTATAAAACAATAAAAAGAAATTAAGGACCTAAGGTTTGGAAAAGAGGAAATAAAATCAAAATTTTTGGTAGATGATATGATTATCTACTATTAACTACTCCAAAAACATCTATAAACAATAGAAATAAGTTTAGTAAGGGGCTAAATATAAAATCATGAAGCAGAAATCAATTGTATATCTGAACATTAGTAACAAATAACTGGAAAATATAATTTTAAAAAGCACTTATTATGGCATCAAAAATCAAGTATCTAGTAATAAGTCTAACAAAAAAGTAAGTATACAAAAATTGCAAAACTTTATTGAGGTATTAATAAGATCAAAATAAGTAAAGATATCTATTATGTTCATGAATAGGAATATTTAATATTAAAATGTCAATTTTTCTACAAATTGATCTATATGTAGAATGTCATCTACAAAAATTCCCAACAGTATTTTTCTTGGAACTTGATAACCTTATTAAAAATTCATATGGAATAGCAGGTGTCAAGAATAGGCAAGGGCTTCCCTGGTGGCGCAGTGGTTGCACGTCCGCCTGCCGATGCAGGGGAACCGGGTTCGCGCCCCGGTCTGGGAGGATCCCACATGCCGCGGAGCGGCTGGGCCCGTGAGCCATGGCCGCTGAGCCTGCGCGTCCGGAGCCTGTGCTCCGCAATGGGAGAGGCCACAACAGAGGGAGGCCCGCATACCACAAAAAAAAAAAAAAAAAAAAGAATAGGCAAGATACTTATAAAGAAGC
>NC_041229.1:47810618-47887821 GCF_002837175.3 Physeter macrocephalus
CCCACATGCCGCGGAGCGGCTGGGCCCGTGAGCCATGGCCGCTGAGCCTGCGCGTCCGGAGCCTGTGCTCCGCAATGGGAGAGGCCACAACAGAGGGAGGCCCGCATACCACAAAAAAAAAAAAAAAAAAAAAAGAATAGGCAAGATACTTATAAAGAAGCGTAAAGAGGGGTGCCTTTCACCACTAGGCACCAAGAATTATTATAAAGTTATAGTAATTATGACAGTATGTTACAGTCCCTGGTATTCACCAATTACCAAGAATGAAAGATAACCTAAAAACAGACTTATGTATTTGAAACTTTGACATATAAAAGTGGTGGTATAATAAGATCAGTGGAGATAGGAGGAGTTATTCAATAAATTTTTCATACACATGGGAAAGAAAAGTTAGGTCCTTATTATCCACCATGCACAAAAATCAATTCCACATGGATGAAGAATTTAAATATCAAAGGCAAACCTTTAAAATCTTAACAAATATATATGAACACTACTCTAATATTGGAGATAGGGAATGACTTTTTAAAATATAAGAAGAGGGCTTCCCTGGTGGCGCAGTGGTTGAGAGTCCGCCTGCCGATGCAGGGGATACGGGTTCGTGCCTCCGTCCGGGAAGATCCCACATGCCGCGGAGGGGCTGGGCCCATGAGCCATGGCCGCTGAACCTGCGCGTCCGGAGCCTGTGCTCCACAACGGGAGAGGCCACAGCAGTGAGAGGCCCACGTACCGCAAAAAAAAAAAAAAACAAAAAAAAAAAAAACAAGAAGAGCTAACCATATGGAAAAGGTGATAAATTTGACTTTAAAATATAAGAACTTTTATTCATCATGTCATTTTAAGAAAGTGAAAATCCAAAGTACAAAGTGTAAGATGTGTATAATATGTATCATCAACACAGGATTTATTTCACAAATATTTGATGAACAACATATTAATAAATGTCAGGTAACTCAAAAGAGGAATAATCAGTCATTTCACAGTTGAGGAAACACATGTGGTCAATAAATATATGAAGGAATGTTAAACTTTATTATAATCAAGGAAAAGCAAAACAAGACTAAGAGGAAATACCATTTTATATCCATTTAGGTGGGAAAAGTAGACTGACAATACCAAATAGAGAGGATGTGGAGAAGCAGGATCTCATGTATTGCTGGTGGGAGCATGAATTGGCACAGCAAATCTGTTTGGCATTATCTTATAAAATAGAACATTTGCATATTCTGTGGGCCAGCATTTCTAGTCCTAGATATATACCCTAGGGAAACTTTTGAAAATTTTGTACAGGAGACATTTACAGAAGTATTCATAGCATGTCACCATAGTCAAGACCTGGAAATGACCTAAATATCCATTTACAGAAGAATGGATAGTGTTATGTTCATGCAATGTAATATTATACAGTATTCAAAATGAAGAAACGAAAGCACAAGCAAAAATATGGGTCAACTTTAACAATGTAATATTGAGTGAAAAGGGGGTCCCAAAAGATTACATAAATAAGTAAGCCTTTCGGGCTTCCCTGGTGGCGCAGTGGTTGAGAATCCACCTGCCGATGCAGGGGACACGGGTTCGTGCCCCGGTCCAGGAAGATTCCCACATGCTACGGAGCAGCTGGGCCCGTGAGCCATGGCCGCTGAGCCTGCGCGTCCGGAGCCTACAGGAGACGCCACAACAGTGAGAGGCCTGCGTACTGCAAAAAAAAAAAAAAAAAAAAAAAAAGTAAGCCTTTCATAAAGTAAAAACACTAAATCTAAATGATACATTTTTTTCTCAGAACATATATGAATAGAAAATTTTATATATGTACATGTATATATACATATACATGTATAGTGAAAGTCTATGTGTAAATATATGTAAATATTCACATAAAAGTATGCACTTATACATATAAAGCCAAGGAAACCTATCATACAATTTAGGATAGTAGTCAGGATAGTTTCAGGGGCTAGGATTGCGATCAGTCCCAAAAGTAAATAGAAGTTATTGTCATTTTCTAGTTTCTATTTCAAGTGGTGGTTTGCTGATATTGTATTACTAAAGAGAAAAAGAAATAAAAGAGGGCCAGGTAAAGACCAGGGATGAGAATGTGTCATGAACCAAAGAGGGTAATCAATCTAATTTGGGGTACTTGAATCACACACATACACACAAATCTAAAAAAATAGTTGTATTTTCTATGAGATGGGTAAGTATAAGTTGTTATGGGAGCACAGGAAAGCAGCATTTAATCCAAATGGATGCAGGGAAGAATCTGGAAATAGCTTGCCCAAAAAGAGGATGTCTGAGCTATAGTATTGATAACTTTCGTTGTGCACATTCTATGTGTCAGACACTGTTCTAAGTATATTACGTGTGCTGACTCATTTAATCCTCATAATAATAGGTACTATTATCATACTTATTTTATCGTGTACAGATCACTTAAGTAACAATGTTACTCAACTAACAAGTGGCAATTATTCTCCGACATAATTATTCTCTCCCACATACATGGTATTATTGCTATCCTTTTTTGACTAAATTTTAATTTCTCTTTCCATCATCAAAGTTTGAGGGCCTTGACAGTGTGACCCATGTCCCATTCATTGTTTATTTCCAGACCTAGAACAAGGTCTGTGCTCCGGCGCAGCTGGGCCCGTGAGCCATGGCCGCTGAGCCTGCGCGTCCGGAGCCTACAGGAGACGCCACAACAGTGAGAGGCCTGCGTACTGCAAAAAAAAAAAAAAAAAAAAAAAAAGTAAGCCTTTCATAAAGTAAAAACACTAAATCTAAATGATACATTTTTTTCTCAGAACATATATGAATAGAAAATTTTATATATGTACATGTATATATACATATACATGTATAGTGAAAGTCTATGTGTAAATATATGTAAATATTCACATAAAAGTATGCACTTATACATATAAAGCCAAGGAAACCTATCATACAATTTAGGATAGTAGTCAGGATAGTTTCAGGGGCTAGGATTGCGATCAGTCCCAAAAGTAAATAGAAGTTATTGTCATTTTCTAGTTTCTATTTCAAGTGGTGGTTTGCTGATATTGTATTACTAAAGAGAAAAAGAAATAAAAGAGGGCCAGGTAAAGACCAGGGATGAGAATGTGTCATGAACCAAAGAGGGTAATCAATCTAATTTGGGGTACTTGAATCACACACATACACACAAATCTAAAAAAATAGTTGTATTTTCTATGAGATGGGTAAGTATAAGTTGTTATGGGAGCACAGGAAAGCAGCATTTAATCCAAATGGATGCAGGGAAGAATCTGGAAATAGCTTGCCCAAAAAGAGGATGTCTGAGCTATAGTATTGATAACTTTCGTTGTGCACATTCTATGTGTCAGACACTGTTCTAAGTATATTACGTGTGCTGACTCATTTAATCCTCATAATAATAGGTACTATTATCATACTTATTTTATCGTGTACAGATCACTTAAGTAACAATGTTACTCAACTAACAAGTGGCAATTATTCTCCGACATAATTATTCTCTCCCACATACATGGTATTATTGCTATCCTTTTTTGACTAAATTTTAATTTCTCTTTCCATCATCAAAGTTTGAGGGCCTTGACAGTGTGACCCATGTCCCATTCATTGTTTATTTCCAGACCTAGAACAAGGTCTGAAACACATTATGTACTTATTAAATGCTCATATAATGAGTAAATATATGAATGAATAAATGAAGATTTAATAGTCTTTGTTTTGTTTTGTTTTGTTTTGTTTTTGGTGAGGGGACAAAGCATGACCAACATGTAAACAACATACTATAATGCAAGATATTTGCCTCCAGAGAAATATGCACAAAGGTCATGACCTATTGTGAGAAATCATGTAAAATTTCTTAGAAGTGCTGTTTTAAGGAGTGATAATCCCTATTTAGTCAGGGAAATTTTTTTGCTATTGAGAAAAAAGTGAGAATGATGCCAAGTAGGTCAGCAACACATAATTACTTAGCCAAGGCTAGTTATTTCATAGGCCCTTATATAGATGGAGCATCAGACAGATTAAAAGGAAATGTTTCAAAGTAGAAAAATATAATGCCATGAAGTCTCTAATATAATATAGAATAAAACAACACATTAGAGTACCCAGAGTTAAATGCAGGAGGATGATGTTGTTGGGGGGGAGGGGATAGGACTAAAGAAAACCCTTGAAAGCACAGTGATGGAAAGAATTCCCACAGAGCTGATATAGGTAGTAGTGGGCATCAGTGCTTCCAGCCATTAAGATAGGGTGAGGTTCATAGTGTTATGAAGTTCCACTTAAATCAAGATCCTGAGAGAGCACAGAACAATGAATGGATTTTCTCATCTTGTAATCCTTGGCCATCATATCTAGCCTAGGTCAGGTCATTGTGGAGAGAATTCATCTACCCACATGATAATGAGTAATTGTTCACAGAGATTAAATTTCCAAACTCTACTGGATCATGAAAAAAAATATAGCACAGAGATTAAGAACGTGTATTCTAGAGTCAGACTGTCCAAAATCTAATTCTGCCACTTGTTACTTAAGTGATCTGTACATGTTAAAATAAATGTGGTAATAGTACCTATTATTGTAAGGATTAAATGAGTCAGCCCACATAATATACTTAGTGTCTTACACATAGAACGTGCACAATGAAAGTTATCTCTCAATACTACAGCTCAAAAACCCTTTCTTTGGGAAGCTATTTCCAGATTCTTTTCTTCATCCATTTTGAATTAAGTGCTACTTTGCTGTACTCCCATAACAACTTGTACTTATTCATTTCATAGCAAATACCACTATTATTGTGTATTTGTGTGTATGTGTGTGATTCAAGTACCCCAAATGGGACTGATTATAATCACTGGTTCATGACACATTCTCATCCCTGGTCTTTGCATGGCCCTCTTTTATTCCTTTCTTTCTCCTTTCTTTTATCTTTAGTCTCAGAGAAGTTCTCCAAGACAGGCAGCAGGTGTTCTCAGTCTAAGGAAGAGTCAGGCAAAGAACAGGGTAAGAGGGTAAATAACTCATTTTGCTTCATGATATACTGAAGGTACATGCTCAAAAATTTATTAGGGAGTTTTGTTTGTTTTTTTTTTTTTTGTGTGGTATGCGGGCCTCACACTGTTGTGGCCTCTCCCGTTGCGGAGCACAGGCTCCGGACGCGCAGGCTCAGCGGCCATGGCTCACGGGCTCAGCCGCTCCGCGGCATGTGGGATCCTCCCAAACCGGGGCGCGAACCCGGTTGCCCTACATTGGCAGGCGGACGCGCAACCACTGCGCCACCAGGGAAGCCCCTGTTAGGGAGTTTTAATTTGTTTGTTCAACAAAGAGTTTTGAGCCATTATATGCTAGGCACTTTAGCCAAACACCAATAAATATAAATTTTTGTTCTTGACCTCAGGTAACTTAAAGTAAGGTAGAAGAGCTCCTAATTAATCAAAAATAATCCTATGGTTTCAAAAGTTTACTTAAATTCAGTGAAATAATGCATACTTTTGGGCTGACAGAGATTGGCTCTCATTATATGTTTCTTAATAATTGTTTCTTTTGTTGTTAGTGGCAGATTATTCTACAAAGGAGAATAATTAAAAGTGAAAAAGCAAAGCTCCCTCTTATTTCAGCCTGTCTCTGACATGGTAAATATCCATGTTCTCACCTGTTACACATATTTTAATTACTTTTTCCTCAGCTCAGGCTCTTGTAAGGATTTTTGTAAAAATCTCTATGATAAGGCATCTCACTTATTTCTCTACTAATTAATCAGAAAATTCATTTATTTCTCCCTTTTTTGCCATTTAGCAAAGAATATGAAGCTGTAAGAACTTTTCATGTAAATTTATGAAAGCTCAGTCTGGTTTACTTTTCTGCTATGGAAGCAGTAGCTGTTTTATGGTTGGATCTAACTCTGGCACTTCTTTGGTGACATTTTGCTTAGTCAGTGGCATCTTTTCAGGTGCTGGGAAGTGCCATTTCAGCAGATGGATTAATGTGTGCAGATTGGCATGGCTCTCATGAAGTTTTGCTTCTGTGGGCTATGCATCTCCACATACATTCGCGTAGTTTCTAGGAATCTTCTTTTTAAACATGGTTCTTGGCAACTTTGAGGGGAAGGGATGGATTTGTCTTAATTTTAACCCATTGAGTCCTCACAGAAAAGTTTTCTTATAAATGAAGTTTTTATATTCCTGAAGTGGAAAGATCAGATAGATTTGGGTTCAAATCTCAGTCTAACTGTGTGAATTTGGGCAAGTTATTAAAAATTTTGGAACCTCAATTTCCTCATTTGCTAAATGTAGGATGAATCTTATAGAGTTATTTGAGGTTTAATTAAGAACATTTATAAAATGTCTAACACATAGTTGGTGTTATGAGCTGAATTGTGTCCCTCCAAAATTCTTATGTTGAAGTGCTAATCTCCAGTACCTCACAATGTGACTGTATTTGAAGATAGGGCCTTTAAAGAGGGCATTAGGGTGGTCTGTAATTTGATCTGACTGATGTCCTTATAAGGAGAGTTTTGAGCATGCAGAGATACACCAGGGCTGTGCACGTACAGAGAGGTGGCCATATGAAGAGGCAGGAGGAGAGTGTCCTTCTGAAAGCCAAGAAGAGAGGCCTTACAAGAAATTAACTCTGCCAGTACCTAGATCTTAGACTTCAAGCCTCCAGAACTGTGTGAAAATAAATTTCTGTAGTTTAAGCCTCCCAGTCTTTCATATTTTTTTATGGAAGCCCTAGCAAAGTAATACAGTTGGCATTCAACGAATGGCAGCTTTCTTTTTTTTAATTAACTTTTAGAATGTTGGATTTGGATCCAGTGAGCCTGGGTTTGAATTCTCTGTGCTTCAATTTCTTCATCTGTAAAGTGGAGTGAATAATATCTGTCTTATGGTTAGTTGTAAGGATTAAATTAGTTAATACATATAAAGTTCTTAGAATAGGGACTTAATTTCTTTTTTTTTAGTAAGCCACTTCACATCTACCTGATCCTTCCCTCATCCTGACTGCACAAGTGTTAAATACATAAGCAATTGATATGTGCATAGTGCTTTCATCTACTGAAGAAGCCTCTTGTGTTCCTACTTTCAGTCAATGTCTCATATATATTCTGCACATTGCCCAGGACTAGATTTCCAGAAGATGCTCTTTAACTATTTTACAGCAGCTTTTAGTGACTCATCATTAACAATGAAATGATCTCTATATTATATTTCTGGCATTCAAAGCCTTCAAAAATCTAGATCCTAACTGCCTTTCCAGTCTAGTTTCCTGTAACTCTTCTCCCTATTGCAAATCCTCTTATTTATATTCCTTATATAGGTACTTATAAGTGATCATAAGTCCTGATGTTAACTTGCTTAGATTGATTCATCTTATCCTAAACACACTCTTTCCTACTTATGTGGTTTGATCCAGACTTTTCCTTCTAGCTGTAATTCTTTCTATGTTTAACTACCCCTATTAAAATCCTAATTGTTTATTAGGTTTCAGTTGGTCTTTTGAAGTTTTCCTTAGCAATTTCAAACAAAAATGAGTTTTACTTGCACTTCTGAACTTTTTATTACTGTAATTGTTGACTTTAAATAGTTGTCGAATGCATAAAACATGGATATATGGATGGATGGATGAATGACAGGATGGGAGCGCTTGAAAATGCTAATTTCCATTAAAGGTGGCACACTTTTGAAATAAATTCTTACCTGCAGTGAATGACCCAATAGTATTACTTTTTTCCTCTTTATCTCTGTTTTCTACTTAAATATACTAGTCAAAATTGATTTAGAAGTTATTGCATCTGCATTATCATAAGCCTTAGTGCATGAGTTGAAATTGAGAATTTATTTAAAAGTTTGTCTTCATTAAAATACTGGGTAAGCTGGGACGAAGTGAGAGGTGGCATGGACTTATATATACTATCAAATGTAAAATAGATAGCTAGTGAGAAGCAGCCTCATAGCACAGGGAGATCAGCTTGGTGCTTCGTGACCACCTAGAGGGGTGGGATAGGGAGGGTGGGAGGGAGATGCAAGAGGGAGGAGATATGGGGATATATGTATATGTATAGCTGATTCAATTTGTTATAAAGTAGAAACTAACACACCACTGTAAAGCAATTATACTCCAATAAAGATGTTAAAAAAAAATACTGAGTTGAACATGTTGCTAGCCTTCCCTAATGTTTGTGAAATTGAATGAGTAGTTAGATAGGTGCATGTATAGTAACATTGTAATTTTCTTTTCTGACAGGGACATTGGGAAGGTTAATTAGTGCCTGTAATGATTTTTGTCCCCCTTGATGGAAAGACACTATGCAAATACAGAGTGCAGAATAAAGAATTCCATCAAACCCAGAAGGGTTGTATTGTCAGTCGCTGACAATATAACCAGAAGGGTTATATTGTTATATTGTCAGTGGCTGTTGATGGATTACAAAAGTTGTGCCAAAAGGAAGAGAATCTAAAACATTACTTCTAACCCTGAGGCATGGTTTCGGGCTGAAAATCTTAATCCGAGGTCTTATGATGAACATGTTTTCATTCAGCTGAAACTATCACCTAGTAGATAGAATTATGGACTTAAGATTCTAATGGCCAGACAGAAAGTACGGGAGAAAATATCTATTTCTCCCCCTCTGGTACCCACACAGGTGCCTCATTTAATTAATTACTTAAAATTGATCATTAGGTGTTTCCTATCCTACATATATCAGGTGCATTGCTAAACTCTCGAGTTACAGTGTCTTGACATAAGCAGATCCTGCCCTTAACCTGGCTGATCTGGGTCTGGCTTTCAGAATTTCATTCTCATCAGCTTATACCTAGAGATAATTAATCTTCTTGCTGTGCACACTGTCTAATTGCTTCTTTCCAACAATATTAGAAGTAGGCAATACAGAATGCCGTTGCGTTTTGCAGATGTTTGGAGGTTCAGGAAGGAAGAGAATGTCTTAGTCTGCTTGAATTGCTATAACAGAATATCACAGACTAGGTGGTTTAAACAACGAACACTTATTTCTCACAGCTCTGGAGGCTGGAGAGTCCAAGATCATCTTCCTTGTTTATAGATAGTCATTGTCTTGTTATATTGTGGAGAACAGAGAGGATAAGCAAGCTTTCTCCTGTCTTTTCTTATAGAGGTGCTAATTCCAACATAAAGACTTTACCCTCATGACTTAGTTACCCCCCAAATTTCCAATCTCTAAATATCATCACGCCAGGGATTAGAGTTTCACCATATGAATTTTGGAGGTACACAATCATTCAATTCATTGTAGAGAATTAATATCTTCTGAGTATCTGCTGTATTCCAGCACTGGACTTTGTATTTTATAAAGTTAAAAAGCTCTCAATGACATTGTATTAGACATCTTTGTTATGAGGTATACCTTCTTCTATCACAGAACTTATTTTACTGGTGGTTTGTGTCTATTTATCCAACTAGTGGGCAAGCTCTTGAGGGAAGGGGCTATGTATATCTTGTTCATTTCTGTATCCTCATTATTATTTTTATTATTATTTATTTATTTATTTATTTTTGGCTGCACTGGGTCTTCGTTTCTGCACACGGGCTTTCTCTAGTTGCGGTGCGTGGGCTTCTCATTGCAGTCGCCTCTCGTTGCGGAGCACAAGCTCTAGGCGTGCAGGCTTCAGCAGTTGTGGTACACAGGCTCAGTAGTTGTGTCTCGTGGGCTCTAGAGCACAGGCTCAGTAGTTGTGGTGCATGGGCTTAGTTGCTCTGGGGCATGTGGGATCTTCCCGGACCAGGGCTTGAACCCATTTCCCCTGCATTGGCAGGTGGATTCTTAACCACTGTGCCATCAGGGAAGCCCTGTATCCTCCTTATATAGCAGGGTGTTTGGCATGTTGAAGGAGCTCAACTAATATTATTAAGTCATGAAAAATTTACAGCATTACTTAATCTTTCATTGACATTCCTAACCTCTCTGCACTTTAAAACGGCCAAGCTAATAGTCCTCAGGATTGTTCTGAAAATCAAATTAAAGGTGCCGTTAGATTAAGATGGCATATTGAAATTACAGCACAGATTTTCCCTTTCCCAATACTTAATTATGAAAGCAAAAAATAGTTAAAACTAGCCAACACACAAACACACACACACACACACACACACACACACACACACACACCACCATCACCACCACCACCACCACCAAATGAGGAAAGGGAGATACTCTAAGGCAACAGTCTTTAAAAACTAGTGACCAAGGATGGACAATAAAGGTTTTAGAGTGGAATCGAGATATGCAGCAGAGTTTGGCTTCTAGTGGTATCCAGACCTCCTACCCATGGTCTTACCTACATTGTCACCCCTATCTCCAGTAAAAATATAATTAGAAAGTAAGTAAGTTATAAGCAAAGGCTACTGGAAATAGCTGCTGGGGAGAAACAGCTGAAATGATAAAGTAAATAGTGAGGCTGTCTTTCTTTATGGAAAGTAAAGGATTATAGGGAAACCATATGAAATATAACATTAAAATTAGGAAAAGTCAGCCCTAGGACAGTATGTTTAACAAAATCTCAGAAGAGAGAATGATCAGTTTTACTCCAAAGACTCCATATCTGCATGGTCTAGTTTTTCTCCTGTCCCTTTTATTCCCCTAAGAGTAAGAAATATCCAGACCTTACTTAAGCTGTAGCTGGGGACAGGAATGATGGGAAATAGCACCAAGAAGTCATCCCCATCATATCAGAGCAAAGAGAATGATCAGCAGAATGTCTTTTTATCTTATGAGGAAAAGGAAAAAAAATGTCATAGTAACCTCCCAAACTACTACAACAAAAAAAATTAAAGGTATGAAAGACAAAAATTCAACATGGAATTAAATATAACTCATTGGCAGAAAGAAATTTATGCTATATAGAATCAATATCTCCAGACTGGAGTTTCTGTTTTACCTTTTTCTTCTAGAGACTTATGATATATTGCTTAGCTGTAAAATTATCTGGGGCACCAAATAAAAGTACATTTAGAAATTGTGATGTCTGCAAAGTACCATTAACTAAGGCCCCATAAACCTGTGATAGGGCTACCTGTATTTTCATGTCTTTTACATATTTCTGTTATGGAAAAATCAAGATAATTAGATAGATTATTTTTATTCATATTGCCATATTCTGAATTCAGATTACTATTGAGTGAGACAGTAAGAGAGCTGTCAATTTTTGTTTAATAGCCTCACTACTTCTATCCCTTTACTATTGTAAAAGTTAAATCACTACCATAAGACAAAAACAAAGAAAGGATACATAAGAAATATTGAAGGTATTGGTACTTAGTATTTAGATAACACATTCATGGAAATGTTCCATTGTGTCTGTCTCTCTATCTCTCTATCTATATATCCATCCATTGTAATGAAGAAGTGAGACTGTTGTCCTGGAAAGGTGTATTGATGCCTCTGTTTGAATTAAAAATAAATTCAGATTTTGTTTTGGGAGAAAGCAAATATGATTTACTGATGGTTTGATAATAACTGGCTTTGTCAATTAGATTATTTTGTGATCATTTTCCATTAATTGAAGTGGGCTAATTTCACTCCAAGATTTTGATGAAAATATAAGTTATCAAAGAAATATTGTTCATAGGTGATGGAATAATGGGTATCAGACTTTTGTGCCATAAACAACTGTAAAACTGGACAAAAGGCCTAAAGCAGCTGTTTTGGGGGCATTCAGCAACAGACAAGAAAAGGTGGTAATCCCTGAAAAAAAGTAAAATAAGTGAGTTTTGTCTAAATCCTAACTTTCTGCCTGGCAGAGAATAAAAATTTTAAAGGGTGGAGAAAAGTGATGTTGGAGCTTATTCCTGCTGAAGTGGCTAGAATTTGTAGGGCAAAACACTAGAAATGAGAGAACTACCCTGAGAAGGAACTCCAATAATCTGCATGAGAAATACCACTAAGTCTTACTGAAACAAAGATCACAAATGCAGGATGAAACTTAGTGAGGCCTGGCAGAGAGCAGCTTAAAGTAAATCTGTACTTTAAGAAATAAATTAAGTTCTTCAAAATGAAGGAAAATGACACCAGGTAGAAGCTCAGATATCCATAAATGAATGAAGAGTACCCAAAATGGTAAATATGTGGGTAAATATAAAATATTTTTTCTCTCATTTCTTAATTTCTTAAAACAGTTAACTCTTTAAAGCAAAAATAGTAACCATGTGTTTTGTTTTTTGTTTTTTTTTGCGGTATGCGGGCCTCTCACTGTTGTGGCCTCTCCCGTAGCGGAGCACAGGCTCCGGACGCGCAGGCTCAGTGGCCATGGCTCATGGGCCTAACCACTCTGCGACATGTGGGATCTTCCCGGACCAGGGCACAAACCCATGTCCCCTGCACTGGCAGGTGGACTCTCAACCACTGTGCCACCAGGGAAGCCCCATGTGTTTTTGATTTATAAAACAGGTAGAAAAATGTATAAAAAACAAGAGCACAAAAAAAAAATGTGGTAAATGGAAGTGTACTATTGTAAGTTTCTTACATTCATCTGTGAAGTAGTTTAATATTAATTCAATGTAGACTATGATAATTTAAGGAAGAATATTATAATTCCTAAAATAACTAAAAATATAAAAATGTATAGTAAAATAGCTAATAGAGGAGATAAAAAATACTGTGTATATTATTTAAACCCAAAATAAGACAAGAAAGGAGGTTAAAAAATACAAAGATGGGACAAATAGAAAACAAAACAAATAGCAAAATGGTATTCTTAAACCCAACCATATCAATAATTACATTAAGTATAAACAGGCTAAGAACTATAATTAAAAGGCAGAGATTGTCAAACTGGATTTAAAAACAAGACCACCTACATGCTTTTTACAAGAGAAAAGTTTAAATACAAATATGCCAATAGGGTAAAAATAAGAATATGAAGGAAAGATAAACCATTCAAACATCGATCAGAAAGAAAAAGCTGAGTGGCTATATTAATATCAGACACAGTAGATTTAAATATAAGAAGTATTACCAAAGGTAGTGAGGTAAATTTCATAATGATAAAGGGAAATTTAAATACCTGAGATGTCTCGAACCGTTTGTGAATGAGTCACTAAAAAAGATGAAAACCTCATCTTAAATGAGAAGCATGCTAAAATATACATTTCCCTGCTCCACTGGATTTAAACATTAAAAAAATATTCTTTCATGTTTGCTTCCTGATTCTTGTCATGAAGCTCTTTCACGTAAAATGCTGTTTCTCCTCCTTGAAACCCATTTGCTGTGTGACAACCTTCCTATTCCTCCTTCATGGAACAACTCGGGTATCAAGCAGACCTCACAAATCCCTTTTGGTGGCCTCATCATATTTAACCCTTTACTAGTTAGTCATCCAGTAAATATTTTTTGAGCTCCTACTGTGTACTAGGCAATGTTCTAGGCCCTGAGAATACAACAATGAATAAAATTCCTTCTGGGATATAGGGAATGGAGAACAGAATATAAATAAACAAATAAATCTGAAGCATGCCAGGCAGTGATATATGCAATAGAAAAAAATAGGAATTTAGGAAATGTCATTGAGGAATGGTAAAGTAAGGCATCTCTGTAAAGATGTCATCTTTGCAGACCTGGAGAAAGTAAGGTAGGACTTCTAGATACCTGGGAGAAGATCAGCCTTGGTAGAGGCAACATCTGCAAAGGAGCTAAATCAGGAGTATACCTGGTTAGTAAGTAAGGTAGATAGGATAAGAGTGTGGCTAGAAGGGAGTGAAAGAGGGACAGGGTCATAGCAGAGGAGGCCAGAGAGGTGGTAGGGGGCTACCACCTCTTGTGAATACCTCATCATGGACTGGAAGGCCATTGGAGGGAGTTTTGAGCAGAGTAACATTACCTGACATATTCTCTAGTATCACCCTGCCTACAGTGTAGAGATTGAATTCCTTATCCCTTAAGGTAGCTAAGAAAGGATTATGCAAGGCAGACAGAAAATACTTGCAGATTTATTGGCTGGTCCTCCAAAGTAGATTTATGTCAGTGCCTTTATGTGCCTTTTAGTGATCCTTTGAGTTATTCAGAAAGATCTTTGACATTCATCTATTGAAATATTTTTTTAAATAATCATATATCTTATGAGTGACTAAAGAGGTAAACATTGTGTATTTTTACAGTTAATGGAAAAACAAAACAAAAACACATATCCATTAAACCTATGACAGGAATACCTACAAGAATTATTTTTCTTTTTCAATTTCTTTTTCTTAGCTCCAGATTGAAAACAGGTGATCTTTGTTTATAACTTAAATAACTTTCTTTGTAACTTATTTATTTATAACAGCTATCATTTCTCTTGACTTTAGGAGTTCTGGTAATGTCTTCAACTGATTGATTATCACTAGGATGACCCAGAAATCTTCCCTTTATAGATGCTATTTCTCTTTTATTCCAGTTTCTAGTTTTGCCTTTGACTTTCTGGGATAGGCAGGCATTGGGAGTGGTTTTCACTTGCAGTCATTTCCACTTGAACTCTCCTCCCTGACACCATTCTGTCTTTTTCAGTTGCTTCAGAAAGAAGCCAAGACGTCTAAATGTAACACTAAGAAGATTTAAGCTTCACCAAAGACTTTTAACTTTGATGTACAAGCTCCCTGTTTTTTAACTATCACAGGCAACATCCTTGATCGATAACTCAGTTTTGGCTCTGAAGAGGCTTTTGTATAAGTGTTTCTTACTAGGAGAGCAGGGATAGGGTACAACCTAGGAAGTTTTCAGAGTTTCAGGTCATGAGATGAGGATTTTCAGAACTCAGGAACAACAGTATTCTCTTTCCATTGTGTTGAACTTGAATTCACTTTAGAGTAATCACTGTTTCCAACACATCATTCTCTTGAGTTTGTTATTTTACCAGTTCCTACAGTGTGTTCACCCCTTTCCACATTTATGAATTCATGGCATATTTATTCAGTTTGTGTTACTGTGTCTCAGTGTTTTGTCCTGAAATATTCAAATAGAGAAACAAGTGAATTACTGAATTTTTCATAAATACATTTTTAGTCTTCTTCTTTTTGATTTATTTTTTATGAATGACTATGCACAACATACTGGTTTTTCTTACAGCCTTCCCTTTATTTTGGGCATTTATCCATCCGTTCAGCCACTCAGCCATCCAACCATCCATCCAGCCATCCGTCCAGCCAGCCACCTGTCTAACGAATGTGCTATGTAGTTTTACTAAATTTCAGGCACTGAGCTATAAAATTTGATACAAAATGAATAAGAATTATAGGTGTTTCATAAATGTGGTTTGATTACAGTTAAAACAAAGATTTTTTTAATCCATTGGAATTTAGTTTCAAGAATATTTCTATGTTTACTTATTCACTTATGAATTCATTTAACAAATGTTTAATCAGTGTCTAATATATGCCAGACACTGCTAGAGGTTAGTATGTGAGAATGAACAAGGGATGGTCTCTGTCCTTCAAAGAGTTGCAGTTTAGTGGGAGATAAAGAAACATAACAAATGATTATGTCACAAAATGAAATAACTGTAAGAAAGGTCAATGCAGTGTTCTGATAGCAGCAGAGGGATAGGAGTGACTAACCCTGAGGGAGACAGAAAGCTTTCAGAGGAGGTCATGTTTAAGTTGGGTCCAGTTCTTCCTATTCAAAATGTGGTCAATAGACTAGCAGTAGTATCGCCTGTTCCCAGGTATTACCTGGGAGTTTCTTAGAAATTCATTTCTCAGGCCCCAGGCCAGACTGATGGAGTCCGAATTTAATTTTAACAAGATCCTCAGGTCAATTGTAAGCACATTAAAATTTGAGAAGCACTGATTTAGAGTAAGAATACTTTGGCAGTCATTGGTAAATGTGATTTGAGGGTTAATTTCCACTTCCTGTATTCTTCACAGTGGCCCTTGCTGCATCTTCCTCCACTTTGATACTTAAAAAAAAAAAATAGGCATGATTAACTCCACAGGTTTAGGACATGCTTTTGATCTTGTATGTTTCTTCACTACTTCAGGGATTGGGTTTAGGTACACTTGTAACAAAAATAATTAATAAATAAGGAAGGAAGTGGTAAAAACAAATAAACAAAAAGAATACTTTGAAAAAAAAAAAAAGAATACTTTGGCAGGTAAAGAAGGTAGATAAGACAGTTTAAACAGAGGAAGGACCACATGCAAAGGCACAGGACATGGAGGCACATGGCACATTTGTTGTGTTAAGTCTTAGGGTGCGTCACAGAAGGGGAAGGATAGGAATTTGGTAAAACACATGAGTACCAGGCTGTGAAGGACTTATATGCTATGTAAAGAATTTTAACTTTTTCTGAGCCATAGGCTACAATTGGAAGTTTTTAAGCAGATAAATGACATGATGCTTGAGAAAGACAGTGAAGACATGTGAAGAATGGATTAGAAATGAGTTAAGGAAATGTCTGCTGACTACTCAAGAAGTTATTTCAGATGAGAGGACCTAAACTAACAGTGAATATTCAGAGCAGGGGCTGCATTCAATAAATATTTTGGAAATTGAAATGATGGAAATTCATGCTTGACTAAATGAAGGAGATGAGGAATGACTCAGAGATGACTCAGAGAAATTGAAAGTTGGAAGCTAAGAAGCTATAGGGATGTTTGAGACCACCTCTGGGGTAGCAGCATAATAATATCTGCCCCAAATCAATGTCAGACTGCTTTGTAAATAAACAGAGAGAAGGAAAGGAAAGAGAAGGCAGTAGCATGAGGAAGAGATAGAACTCAGAGATAGTATGGAGAGAAGGAATCAGTGGAGAAGAGACTAAAGTAACAACTCAGGGGAGGTACAAAAAATGGGACCAGGAGTGTAAAAAGAGAGTTGAATTTGGAAAGAAATAGGAACATCTATCTCTCCTTTCCTGAAGGGTTGAGTTTTTAAGATATGGGGGAGCTTGGGATGGAAGCTAGAGGATGGAAGAGAAGGAACTTTGTACTTTGTGACTGCTATTTTCTCGATGAAATAGGAAGCAAGGTCATCTGTGGAGAGAGAGTGGGCTGGGACAGGATCTTGATGAGAGTGATGAAGTTTTATAATAGCCACTTTAGGGTGTGGGAGAAGTAGCTGACTAGAGACAACTAAAAGGATTGCTGGGCAGTGCTGAAAGCCTAGAAGGGGTTGGAACCCGTAAATAACTTGTTCTTTTCTCACTCCATTATTCCATGACAGTCCCTCTTTCCCCTCCTGCCTGCTTTCTTTTCTTTTATAGTTTGAGCAGGAAATAATTTTCCAGTAAATTTAAAGCCTAATTCAGGCAGCAGAAAAACAAAGGCTTGTATTTCAAACACCTAAGATAAATCTACTTGAGATTTTATGTTTTAGTTAAAATTAATTGGCACTCTTCCCTAATGAAAGTACCACATGTCCATTATTGAAAACTTGGAAAATAAAGAAAAATAAATCAGATAATATCATCCACTGAGAAAATGATTGTTGATACTTTTTTCTTTCAAGTACTTTCTCTAAACACAGTTTTGTCTGCTTGTTTATGGTACATGATTGTGTTAATCATAGATTAAACTCTCTTGTATCTTTCTCTTTTCACCTTTTTAAAATTTGTAATTTTTTTCCTGATCGTAAAAGCAATTTATATTCATTGTCAATTTTTGAAAATACAGAAGAGTACAATGATGCAAATATAAATCACTCATAATTCCATCACTGCCATATGATGACTCAGTTGCAAAGGGTTTTGATGAAAGCTTTTATGTCACACTTCAGAAAACATTTTCTAGCAACATTTCCTGCTAGTATTTGATGCCAAGTTTTCTTCTTCATTAAGTTTAAACAACATGGACCATAAGAGAATTTTACCTGGAGAAAATCTAATCAGTGCAGCTACTACAAACAGCCCAGTCAGCTTTACCGAATTTCCCCTACACCCTACTGGCAGAGGTAAGGACTCAAGATCAGAATGTGAAGAGGAGGAAGCATTGTAAGCTCCTATTTACCAAACATGTTCCTATGTCTTTGAACGATTATAAAGTACAGTTAACAAGCAACATGAAACCTGCTCTTCTCATGAATGTAAGAGCTATTTTCCTTCCCCTCCCCTGTTGCCTCCTACCCCAAAGCTGACTTCTGTCAATTATGTCCTCAAGCAGTGGTGGCTCTAGAAATTTATATGGGAGGGACTTTTAGGAGTGTAATAATCTCAAACACTGATACAGCACTGTCTATGTGTCAAGCAGTATTCTAAGTATTTTACATAGATTAATTTTATTTAATGCTCACAACAAAACTGAGCGTTAGGTAGTGCTATTAACCCCACTTTGAAAATAATGAAACTAAGGCATGAAGAGATTTAGTAATTTGCCAAGAACACATTCTTTAAGTGGGGTAACTGAGTTTCTGAGTTTCAAATTTAAGATGTCTGTCTCAGGATCCTTTTCATAACCCATGAACAATATCCAGCTGGAAGGGTAGCTGAGTGGTTTGCCTTGAGTTCATATTGTAAGAACACATTTTATTTAGAATATGTATTTGGTGTGGCTTGAGGGTTGATTAAAATTCTCCCAACTCCCACCTTTATTCTACTTCCAACATCAAACCTTGGTATTATGACCGCTTTCTAAATTTTCTTGGTGGTTGCCATGAGGTGATCCAGATGTTTTAGTAAAGGCTAGTAATGTAAACTTCTCTGTATTCTAGATTCTTATCATGGTTTTAACTGCCATTCTCTTGTCTTCTCATCTTCCAGAAAAGGACCGGCTTGATTTAGGTGCTTCTTGCTTTTCCAAGCTTGAAAATTCCTATGGCATTGCTGTTTAGTCCTATGTCCTTAAAAATTATAAATGGTTCTTTAGCTCCTTCTAATAGTTTATAAAAATTAAATACTTATTCTTTAAATTACCAACAAAGCTCCTTTCTTGGCATCAGCTTTGCTTGACACACTCAATCCTGCCTTTCTTGCCTTCTCGACTTCCTTGACTGCTTCTTGTTTAGTTTCCAGGCTTAGAATGGTTGCTCTTCTGTCCCAGCACTGAGAAATCTGGAATGCACACTGGCGCTGTGTTCAGTGTTCTCACAAGCAGCTGGATGGAGGAAAGAGAATGGTACAGGTAGTAGGTAGTCTGTTGGTGCTTATGTCCCTGGCAAGCTAGCTTGGCTCTTCAGTTAGAGTTGACCATTGTGTCTCCAGGAGTGTTGCGCATAGGACCAGCTGGAACAAATGTTAGAAGGCAAGATGGTGCAAGGAAAAGAGCAATTCATCATTGAATCCATATCACAACTTTAATTATATAACATCTCCCTCTCTCCTTCCCTCCCTCCCTCCCTCCTACTCTCCCTTCTTCGTTGCCTTCTTCCCTTCCTCCCTTTCTCCTTTCCTCCTTCCCTTGCTTCCTTCCTTCCTTCCCTCCATCCGTTCCTTTTCTCCTCCTCCTTCTTTCTCTTCCTTCCTTTCTATTTTTCCTTCTTCCCCATTCCTATGAGAAATATAGCATAGCAGAAAGAGCACAGGTTCTGAAGTTAGATAGCCTGGGTTTAAATCCCGGTTTCACTCCTTTACAATGTGTACATTGATCTGATTAACTTCTTTGGGGATCATTTTGCTTATGCAAAAAACCATCTCATGAGGCTAGTATGAATATTAGATGAGATAATACCAGTAAAATGTTTAGAATAGTAATTTGCTCATTAAGCACTTAATAAATATAGTTATCATTGTGAAAATATCTCTCTTTAGACTGTAAGTTCCAGAAGAGTGAGTATTTTCTTCACTATGTATGTCCAGTGCTGAGCAGAGTAGGTTCTTCATAAATATTGGTTGAACAAATAAATGAATGAATGGTTGAATCTACTGCTAAATAGATACGTGACTTAGGACACATTATTTAACCTCTTTGAAAATGTTTGCTGACAGCCAGCCAAAAATAAATAAATAAATAAATAAAATTTTTAAAAAAGAAAAGAAACTTGTTTTTTATTTTTGGATCCTCCCAGACCGGGGCGCGAACCCGGCTCCCCTGCATCGGCAGGCGGACGCGCAACCACTGCGCCACCAGGGAAGCCCAGAAACTTGTTTTTTAAAAGCAAAAGAAAATGTGTGCTGGGTGTTTGGGATATAATGTGTAACTCACAGGGCTGTTAAAGAATTTCATGGGATGAGAATATGAAGGAGGCACAAGAACCCACAGTTTCAGAGCAAAGGCTTTGAAGTCAGGCACAAATAGTTTTGACTCTTATTCTGCAAGAAGATATGATCTTGAATAAACCACTACTCTTTAAGATTCAGTTTTTTCGTCTACAAAATGGAGATCATAATTTTTATCTCAGAGAGTTGATGTAAGGATGAAATGAGACATGTATATACTTACAATATTGTTTTCTTAAAATAGTTTGTTATTAAGGGAAAGGACTTTGTAAGCATGAGAGCAACATAAAAACAGATTTTGACTTTTTATTAAATAGAGAATTTTCCATTAAATTCTCCTGTACAGTGGCATAAAATAAGAGTCTAACTGTATCCTCAAAATTTAGGCAAGACTGAAGGAAATCAAGAAATAAAATTTTTGTTTAAAGAACCTGATGGTAATTTTGACAAGTTGCAATAATTAAAGTCTCATAGCTAGACTGATACGATGTCCTAGAAAGTAATATTTTTAACTGATAGAAGTGTGATTTGCATAAAAATATTTATTTATAATAGTCCAGATATATACATTGTTTCTACTTTCCTAATAATAAGGCACAGAGTTGAAGGACACTAAGAAAGGTTTGAATTTTTATATTTAATGAGCATATTATTTTCTGTTTTGGAGAAATCGATTTTCTTAAGAACTCAAAATATTTCTTCTGTAGAAACCAGGAATGTGTTTTGCAGTAATCACTTAGTTGATATTGGAGAGAGGAAGAACATCCTCTCTCCAATATCACAGGCACTGTGTTTTGTTTCCCTTTATATCTTAAATTTTTGGCTTACAGAATGTATTCATATATAGTTGTTGAGTGAATGAAATGAAAGTATTTGAGAAAAAGATTTCCACAGGATTCAACAAACATTTATATGTTAAATTTAGTTTCATCAGTAAATAATACTTAAGCACCCATAGTACCATTATAAAGACTGAATTGGTTCATGAATTTTATATGTACATAAGACACATAATATCAAACATGGCCCCCAAAAAAGAGTATAAAAATACACAAATGTTTCAGCAGGCTTGTATTATAAATCTGTGTTTACAAAAATTGTGTTTGATTTATTCATTGCTTCTAATACCATTCCTGGAATTTTTATTTCAGTTCCTTGAAAAGCAATCACATTCTTAACTCAGTATCTAGTATTAAAATAGGTTACCGTGATAGGTCTTTCAGAATGCAAATACACACAGAATTGGTATTTGGGGCAAGATCTGACTTGGGTAAGTTCTAATTGTAAAAATATTATAGGACAATTTGTCTTACCCATAAATCTCTCTATTTTTGATAAGAGATTTACCATTCAGAACAGCCAGGCAAGGGGAATTGAAAAACCTTAGCCACAGGTCTCTTAGTAACTGAATATTTATAATAGAGTATTTATTTTTCTTTTATTTTTCACATCTTTATTGCACCCTCCCTCCCACCCTTCCTATCCCACCCCTCTCGTGGTCACAAAGCACAGAGGTGATCTCCCTGTGCTATGCGGCAGCTTCCCACTAGCTATCTAATTTGCATTTGGTAGTGCATATATGTCCCTGCCACTCTTCACTTCGTCACAGCTTACCCTTCCCCCTCCCCGTGTCCTCAAGTCCATTCTCTAGTAGTTCTGAGTCTTTATTTCTGTCCTGCCCCTAGATTCTTCACTACCATTTTTTTTAAGATTCCATATATATGTGTTAGCATAGGGTATTTGTTTTTCTCCCTCTGACTTACCTCACTCTGTATGACAGACTCTAGGTCTGACCACCTCAATACAAATAACTCAATTTCATTTCTTTTTATGGCTGAGTAATATTACATTGTATACATGTGCCGTCCCTATCCCACCCCTCTCGTGGTCACAAAGCACAGAGGTGATCTCCCTGTGCTATGCGGCAGCTTCCCACTAGCTATCTAATTTACATTTGGTAGTGCATATATGTCCCTGCCACTCTCTCACTTCGTCACAGCTTACCCTTCCCCCTCCCCATGTCCTCAAGTCCATGCTCTAGTAGGTCTGTGTTTTATTCCTGTCCTACCACTAATCTCTTCATGACATTTTTTTTTCTTAGATTCCATATATATGTGTTAGCATACGGTATTTGTTTTTCTCCTTCTGACTTACTTCACTCTGTATGACAGACTCCAGGTCTATCCACCTCATTACAAATAACTCAGTTTCATTTCTTTTTATGGCTGAGTAATATTCCATTGTATATATGTGCCACATCTTCTTTATCCATTCATCTGTTGATGGACAGTTAGGTTGCTTCCATGTCCTGGCTATTGTAAATAGAGCTGCAATGAACATTTTGGTACATGACTCTTTTTGAATTATGGTTTTCTCAGGGAATATGCCCAGTAGTGGGATTGCTGGATCATATGGTGGTTCTATTTTTAGTTTTTAAGGAACCTCCTTGCTGTTCTCCATAGTGGCTGTATCAATTTACATTCCCACCAACAGTGCAAGAGGGTTCCCTTTTCTCCACACCCTCTCCAACATTTATTGTTTGTAAATTTTTTGATGATGGCCATTCTTATCAGTGTGAGGTGATACCTCATTGTACTTTTGACTTGCATTTCTCTAATGATTAGTGATGTTGAGCATCCTTTCATGTGTTTGTTGGCAATCTGTATATCTTCTTTGGAGAAATGTCTGTTTAGGACTTCTGCCCATTTTTGGATTGGGTTGCTTGTTTTTGTGATATTGACCTGCATGAGTTGCCTGTATATTTTGGAGATTAATCCTTTGTCAGTTGCTTTGTTTACAAATATTTTCTCCCATTCTGAGGGTTTTCTTTTCGTCTTGTTTATGAGGGTTGTCTTTTGGTCTTGTTTATGGTATCCTTTGCTGTGCAAAAGCTTTGAAGTTTCATTAGGTCCCATTTGTTTAAATTTGTTTTTATTTCCATTTCTCTAGGAGGTGGCTCAAAAAGGATCTTGCTGTGATTTATGTCGTAGTGTGTTCTGCCTATGTTTTCCTCTAAGAGTTTGATAGTGTCTGGCCTTACATGTACGTCTTTAACCCATTTTGAGTTTATTTTTCTCTATGGTGTTAGGGAGTGTTCTAATTTCATTCTTTTACAAGTAGCTGTCCAGTTTTCCCAGCACCACTTATTGAAGAGGGTGGCTTTTCTCCAATGTATATTCTTGCCTCCTTTATCAAAGATAAGGTTACCATATGTGTGTGGGTTTATCTGTGGGCTTTCTATACTGTTTCATTGATCTATATTGCTGTTTTTGTGCTGGTACCATACTATCGTGATTACTGTAGCTTTGTAGTATAGTCTGAAGTCAGGGAGTCCTTTGTCAGTTGCTTTGTTTACAAATATTTTCTCCCATTCTGAGGGTTTTCTTTTCGTCTTGTTTATGGTGTCCTTTGCTGTGCAGAAGATTTTTCTTTCTCAAGATTGCTTTGGCTATTCGGGGTCTTTTATGTTTCCATAGAAATTGTGAAATTTTTTGTTTTAGTTCTGTGAAAAATGCCAGTGGTAATTTGATAGGGATTGAATTGACTCTTGCTTTGGGTAGTATAGTCATTTTCACAATGTTGACTCTTCCAATCCAAGAACATGGTATATCTCTCCGTCTGTTTGTATCATCTTTAATTTCTTTCATCAGTGTCTTATCGTTTTCTGCATACAGTTCTTTTGTCTTCTTAGGTAGGTTTATTCCTAGGTATTTTATTCTTTTTGTTGCACTGGTGAGTGGGAGTATTTCCTTAATTTCTCTTTCTGAGTTTTCATCATTAGTGTATAGGAATGCAAGATATTTCTGTGCATTAATTTTATATCCTGCTACTTTACCAAATTCATTGATTAGGTCTAGTAGTTTTCTGGTAGCATATTGGGTATTCTCTATGGATAGTATCATGTCATCTGCAAGCAGTGACCGTTTTATTTCTTCTTTTCCGATTTGGATTTCTTTTATTTCTTTTCCTTCTCTGATTGCTGTGGCTAAAACTTCTGAGCTATGTTGAATAATAGTGGTGAGAGTGGGCATCCTTGTCTTGTTCCTGTTCTTAGTGGAAATGGTTTCACTTTTTCACCATTGAGAACGATGTTGGCTGTGGATTTGACATATATGGCCTTTATTATGTTGAGGAAAGTTCCCTCTATGCCTACTTTTTGGAGGAGTTTTTATCATAAATGGTTGTTAAATTTTGTCAAAGGCTATTTCTGCATCTATTGAGATGATCATATGGTTTTTCTCCTTCAATTTGTTAATATGTTGTATCACATTGATTGATTTATGCATATTAAAGAATCCTTGCATTCCTGGAATAAACCGCACTTGGTCATGGTGTATGATCCTTTCATTGTGCTGTTGGATTCTGTTTGTGAGTATTTCCTCGAGGATATTTGCATCTATGTTCATCAGTGATATTGGCTGGTAGTTTTCTTTTTTTGTGGCATCTTTGTCTGCTTTTGGTATCAGGGTGATGGTGACCTTGTAGAATGAGTTTGGGAGTGTTCCTCCCTCTGCTATCTTTTGGAAGAGTTTGAGAAGGATAGGTGTTAGCTCTTCTCTAAATGTTTGTTAGAATTCGCCTGTGAAGCCATGTGGTCCTGGGCTTTTGTTTGTTGGAAGATTTTTAATCACAGGTTCAATTTCATTGCTTGTGATTGGTCTGTTTATATTTTCTATTTCTTCCTTGTTCAGTCTCGGAAAGTTGTGCTTTTGTAAGAATTTGTCCATTTCTCCAGGTTGTCAATTTTATTAGCATATAGTTGCTTGTAGTAATCTCTCATGATCCTTTTTATTTCTGCAGTATCTGTTGCTACTTCTTTTTCATTTCTAATTCTGTTGATTTTAGTCATCTCCCTTTTTTTCTTGATGAGTCTGGCTAATCGTTAATCAATTTTGTTTATCTTCTCAAAGAACCAGCTTTTAGTTTTATTGATCTTCTGCTATTGTTTCCTTCATTCCTTTTTCATTTATTTCTGATCTGATCTTTATGATTTCGTTCCTTCTGCTAACTTTGGGTTTTTTTTTTGTTCTTCTTTCTCTAATTGCTCTAAGTATAAGGTTAGGTTGTTTATTTGAGAGGTTTCTTATTTGTTGAGGTAGGATTGTATTGCTATAAACTTCCCTCTTAGAACTGCTTTTGCTGTGTCACATAGGTTTTGAGTCCTCGTGATTTCGTTGTCCTTTGTTTCTCGATATTTTTGATATCCCCTTTGATATCTTCAGTGATCTCTTGGTTATTTAATAGTGTTTGTTTAGCCTCAATGTGTTTGTATTCTTTACAGGATTTTTCCTGTAATTGATATCTAGTCTCATAGTGTTGTGGTCAGAAAAGATACTTGATACAATTACAATTTTCTTAACTTTACCAAGGTTTGATTTGTGACCCAAGATATTATCTATACTGGAGAATGTTCCATGAACATTTTGTAAGAAAATATATCCTGTTGTTTTTGGATGGAATGTCATAAAAATATCACTTAAGTCCATCTCGTTTAATGTATCATTTAAAGCTTGTGTTTCCTTATTTATTTTCATTTTGGATGATCTGTCCAGTGGTGAAAGTGGGGTGTTAAAGTCCCGTACTATGATTGTGTTACTGTTGATTTCCCCTTTTATGGCTGTTAACATTTTCCTTATGTATTGAGGTGCTCCTATGTTGGGTGCATAAATATTTAGAATTGTTATATCTTTTTCTTGCATTGATCCCTTGATCATTATGTAGTGTCCTTCTTTGTCTCTTGTAATAGTCTTTATTTTAAAGTTTATTTTGTTTGATATGAGAATTGCTACTTCAGCTTTCTTTTGATTTCCATTTGCATGGAATATCTTCTTCCATCCCCTCACTTTCAGTCTGTATGTGTCCCTAGGTCTGAAGTGAGTCTCTTTAGACAGCAAATATACAGGTCTTGTGTCTGTATCCACTCAGCCAGTCTATGTCTTTTGGTTGGAACATTTAAACCATTTACTTTTTAGGTAGTTATCGATATATATGTTCCTATTACCATTTTCTTAATTTTGGGGGGTTTGCTATTGTAGGTCTTTTCCTTCTCTTTTGTTTCTTGCCTCAAGAAGTTCCTTTAGCATTTGTTGTAAAGCTGGTTTGTTGGTGCTGAATTCTCTTAGCTTTTGCTTGTCTGTAAAGGTTTTAATTTCACTGTTGAATCTGAATGAGATTTTTGCTGGGTAGAGTAATCTTGGTTGTAGGTTTTTCTCTTTCATCACTTTAAATATGTCCTTCCACTCCCTTCTGGCTTGCAGAGTTTCTGCTGAAAGTTCAGCTGTTAACCTTATGGGAATTCCCTTGTATGTTATTTGTTGCTTTTCTTGTGCTGCTTTTAATATTTTTTCTTTGTATTTAATTTTTGATAGTTTGATTAATATGTGTCTTGGCGTGTTTCTCCTTGGATTTATACTGTATGGGACTCTGTGCTTCCTGGACTTGATTAACTATTTCCTTTCCCATATTAGGGAAGTTTTCAACTCTAATCTCTTCAAATATATTCTCAGTCCCTTTATTTTCTCTTCTTCTTGGACCCCTGTAATTTGAATGTTGGTGCGTTTAATGTTGTCCCTGAGGTCTCTGAGACTGTCCTCAGTTCTTTTCATTCTTTTTTTCTTTTTTCTGCTCCGTGGTAGTTATTTCCACTATTTTATCTTCCACGTCACTTATCCGTTCTTCTGCCTCAGTTATTCTGCTATTGATTCCTTCTAGAGAATTTTAAATTTCATTCGTTGTGTTGTTCATCATTGTTTGTTTGCTCTTTAGTTCTTCTAGGTCCTTTTGAATCATTTCTTTTATTTTCTCCATTCTATTTCCACGATTTTGGATCATCTTTATTGTCATTACTCTGAGTTCTTTTTCAGGTAGATTTCCTCTTCATTTGTTTGATCTGGTGAGTTTTTGCCTTGCTCCTTCATCTGCTGTGTGTTTCTCTGTCTTCTCATTTTGCTTAACTTACTGTGTTTGGGATCTCCTTTGCACAGGCTGCAAGTTCGTAGTTCCTGTTGTTTTTGGTGTCTGCCCCCAGTGGGTAAGGTTGGTTCAGTAGGTTGTGTAGACTTCCTGGCAGAGGGGACTGGTGCCTGTGTTCTGGTGTATGAGGCTGGATCTTGTCTTTCTTGTGGGCAGGACCATGGCTGGTGGTGTGTTTTGGGGTGTCTGTGAACTTATTATGATTTTAGGCAGCCTGTCTGCTAATGAGTGGGGTTGTGTTCCTGTCTTGCTAGTTGTTTGGCATAGGGTGTCCAGCACTGTAGCTTGCTGGTCGTTGAGTGGAGCTGGGTCTTAGCATTGTGATGGAGATCTCTGAGAGAGCTTTCGCCCTTTGATATTATGTGGGGCCGGGATGTCTCTGGTGGACCAGTGTGTTGAACTTGGCTCTCTCACCTCAGAGGCTCAGGTGGCCAGAGCACCAACATCCTTTCAGCAACATGGCTCAGAAGAAAAGGGAGAAAAAAAAAGAAAGAAAGAAAAAAAGAAAAAACGTTATTAAAATAAAAAATAATTATTAAAAATAAAAAAATTAAGAAGTAATTAGAAAAGAAAGAAAGAAGAGAGCAACCAAACCAAGAAACAAATCCACCAATGTTAACATGAGCCAAAAGTTATAGTTAAAAAAAACAAAAACAAAAGCAAAAACCCAGAGAGACAGAACCCTAGGGCAAATGGTACTTTTCTTGTTCTGCCATAGAATTGAGCAGAGTCCTAGAGCAAAGCTCTGATGAGAAGATGGATTTCCAGAAGGAGCCAATGGGATGCAGAGCTCATATCCTTTTTTTTTTTTTGGGGGGGGGAAGGTGGGGTTCGGCTCGACTTGGACATTTAAGAGGAAATGTGAATTGAGGCCTTAATTGATGTGAATTGTCCTGCCTGCCCCCCCACACCTTTCTCCTGACTCTTCCTCACACATCACCTTCTGTTCTGAGGATCGTTTCCTGGGCAGGAAACTAAACTCCTCTTAGGGCATCTGAGGATATGTAGTTTACTCTGAGAGACCTTTCAGAATTATTGTGCCAAGTCTTAATATTTCTATATTTATCTACATTTTTTTTCTTTCCCCTTTTCTTTACTCCTTGCTTATGAAGTCACATAAAGCATTACTAAATATCCAGACAACAAAGAAATAAAAAAGGAAGTTAAATCAGATATCTACTCTACATAATTATAGCCAAGCTTACCTACTCACCTTTTGTAAGAGGGCAGTAAGCAATTTTCACCTTATTTTGGCAGGTTACTTGCTAATTTCAGGCCTTGAAAACACAGAGGGACAATTGAGGTAGTCTGGTGAGAAAGTCTTTTGTCTGATCCAGTGTTCAGCGTTCCTCCCTGCTATTTAATAGAAATAGCAGTCATCAGTTAGTTGTATGACCTAATAGGCATTTAACTTCTCAATACCTTAGATACTTAGTCCAAGAAGGTTGTAGTGCAGGAAGATAAGAAGGTAATAGATGTGATAGTGCTTTGAAATTTTTGAGAGCTGATGCAGAAATACAGAGCATTGTTTTCTGTAACCCTAAAGGCTGATTGCTGCAAATTTTCAGGTTAGATTGATTTACTGAACCACAGATTTGTTTGTCCTCTACACTTTTTCTGGCATTAGTGGTTATTTTCCTGAAGTCAGTACAGTCTGTCCTCAGTGATCAGCAGATCAGTTGTGATGAGAGACAGAAATGAGACTCAGACCTGGGCAAGGACTTCTGACTCAAAATCCATTCTCCTTTTACCGTGCTTTTGCCTTCATGACTTCTTATAAAGTGTGTGTGTGTGTGTGTGTGTGTGTGTGTGTGTGTGTGTGTGTGAGAGAGAGAGAGAGAGAGAGACAGACAGACAGACAGACAGACAGACAGAGAATGAATGTGTGTTTAGAAAAATGTAAATGCAAACTCAGAACTTTATAAACTAAAATCAACTATCCTTCCCTTTTCCCAACATTTCTTCACTCTCTTCTTCATCCCTTTTGCACATTCCTCTTGCCCATCCTCTTTCCATTCATTTTTCTGCTTTATATAAGTTGGTGGTAGCATGGATGGTGATTGCTAACTTACAGGGGTTGATATGGTAGAAATTTATTCGGATTCTCTTCTGTTTTCTTTTTTCTCCTTGTTTAAGAGAAGCTTATTATTTGAAGAATTTTTAATCCTCTGCTTAAAACCATGCTTTTCACCTGTGCTTCAAAGCCACCCTCCTACGGTCTCAAGCCCAGTTAACCTGTCTGCCGGGACTCTTACCCCAGCAACTGGTGTCACTTTTGGAAGCTGTATTTTGGGTTTCTCAGAGGCTATCTCTCTCCTTTCAACTGCTTGAAGTTGTGCCTCTTTAGTCCATTATGCAGCCACTTCTCCAGATACTACGTTTCTCTTCTGAGTCAGATGATGGCATCAGCTGGCAATGAGCACCACTGCTGCAGTGGTAGAGGACAGCTCGAAGTTAGAGGAAAAGCTTGGGAAGCAGACAGAATCAGGCCAACTTCATCTCTTTTTAATGGATTTGGTTTTACTGAAATAAGTGGGGATTATCTGTAACTTGAACAAGATATATCCACTATAAATAAAAATACCTGATTTCCTACTTTGTGCAAGGCACTCTTTTAGGTCTTATGGGGGATTCAGACAACAATTATACTTTCTGGGACACTTAGAATTCAGCAAGAGAGCTAAATATGGTTATTAATAACTGCAATTCAAGATAGAATGTGTGTTTCACATTATAATATAGAAGAATGTAGCATAAAGGGGATAGAAGTTGGATGACTGAATGGATAGAAGGGATTTTAAAGGACTCTCTGGAGACAGAAGTGACTGGTAGGACGGAGTTAAGAAAAAAAAAAGGGGGAAGAAGAGATATAAGACATCTTTCAGCAAAAGGAGTTTAATTCATCTGTCTCTTGAACAGAAGGCAGGCTGCTCAAGCAATAAGTGCTACAGTCTGGGCTTTACCCAGAGCTAGAAAGTAAAGAAGCTCAGACAAAGTGATTAGAAGCAGGAGAGGTGACCATTCTTCTAGGATGGAAATAAGAGGATCATTCTTTGTCACATCCAAATCCTAACTCAGATAGTTAACGCCTGGGAATGCTGAGTCATTGATCTCAGGAGCAACTGAATCTGAAGGTTTTCATGCCTGTGACAAGAGTGGTGAAAATGTACCACTCTTCACTATTTTGAAAAGCATTTACCTACATCATGAATGGATAGATGGATAGAAGGAGTGTGAGAAGTATATTTAAAATGCAATGGGAATTTAGATATGGGAGATAATTTTACAGTTGAGTATATGAGGGAAAATTTTTTATATCATCATTCATTCATTTTTAATTTATTCATCCATTCTTCCACATAAGCCATTTGAGAAATACTAATTGAGTCCATACTCAGATCAGGTGCTGGAGATACAGTAGTCAATATAATAGATGTGGATCTCTCATGGAACTTATTATCTACTAATGAGACAATTCACAAATGACTAATGCATTCCTTTTGGTAAATTCTAAGAAGGAAAAGTACAGGGTGCTTTGACAGCATATAAAACAAGGGACTGGGACTTCTGTGGCATTCCAGTGGTTAAGACTCTGTACTTCCACTGCAGGGGGCATGGGTTTGATCCCTGGGTAAAAAACAAACAAACAAAAACAAACAACAACAACAACAACAAGGGACTGGCCTAGTTTTGAGGGAATCATAACAGTGTTCATAGAGTAGACAGAATTTGAGGTGGACTATTTTTACAGACTTGAGCTAGAAAAGTTTTAATAATATCGCTGATTCACACATGGTTTTCGCCTTTCAAAAAACATTCAGTTTCACTTTTACCTAGTTTATCAGTTTAATATTGAGCAGTGTACTGCTATACAGTAAGGAATGGCCTTCACTTTACTTTGTACACCTGAAGAAAATCTTCACAAGGAACATTTGCTTCTAAAGAGGTCTTGAGAGCAAAGACAAGGGACCTTGCTTATTGAAGTTGAATTACTCCTTGTATAATTCATGGGATATTCATAGTACTTTTTCATAAATATGTATATGATTTAAATTTTTACATGTTTATGCAAAGTTATTTGTGCTCCATACATTGTGAATACTTTTAATAAAGCCTTCACATAGTTTATTTAAATTACTTGTTTAGATGTTTATATTTTCTACTAGATCCTTGATTTACTGAGTACTTAGCATAGTGCCTAAAAGAAAGTAGACAATATTTTCTTTCATGAATGAATTAAATTAACAGAAAGTGGTAATATTTCTCATTAAAAGATATTTTTTAATGATGCTTTGCAAGCATCACTTTATATGCTCTAGATATAACAGTAAATAAAATAGACTAAGTCTACTTTCATGAGGTGAGGGATGTGGACAATTAAAAATACACAATCATGTTATTAGTTTTATTATTAGTTCAGGTACTCCAAGAAGCAAATACATTCTAAGACAGGATTAAATGGTATAAGAGACCCTTGGGGGGAGATCCCTGTGAAGAGTAAAGGGGAGGGAACAGGAATGAACAGGAGAAACTTCAGGGCATGATGCAGGTCTGAAAACTGTGAAAAGAAAGGGGAAAGGTAGGAGTTTTGGGGAGGAAGAATCAGAGAGTACAGTGCAGTTCTAAGAAAGTTTCAGCAAGGTCAACGGGGAGTCCCTGAGCTAAAGTTGCCTATTACAGGACTTCTGAACCCCTTAAGAATCAGCCTTTAGTAATGCTGTGCTCAGTTATTGGCTGAGAGCAGCCCAGGGGAAGCATGGCCTCAGAGACCACAGAGTGGATACAGACGGCTGGAGGTATCAGTCAATTTGCTCCCCTGGAAACTTCCCTTGAAGGAGATCTGAGTGGCTCACTTCTACCACTGTTGCAGTTAAGAGGGAAAAAAGAGTAAGAAAAATATATGAAGAACAATGTTGCCATTTTAGATAGTTTGAACCGAGAAGGCCTTCTGGACAAGATAACACTTGAATATAAATCTAAATATAAAGATAAGGAAGGCCACGTGGAAATCTTTGAAGGAGTTTCCAGGCAGAAGGAAGGGAAAATACAAAGGTCCTGAGGAGGAGTATACTTGGATTTCATGATAAGGAAGGAGAAGATCAGTGTGTCTGGATTACAGTGAGTGAGGGGAAGAGGGATTTGATTCATCCATTCAACAAATATAATACTTATTGGGTGCCTTCTATATCCTGGACAGTGTTCTAGGCACTGGGGATTCAGAAAGGAACTAAACAGGCCCCAAATCCTCTTCCCTTACTGGGTTTAAATTCTACTGGGGGAGATAGGCAATCAACAAGATGATTAATTAACTAGATAGTGATCAATGCTGAGGAGAGAGAATAAGGTAGGGATGGGGGATATGAAATGTTGAGTGGATGGTAGTGAGGGTAGGCCTTATTGAGAAAATGAGTTTTTAATGAAGATCTGAAGAAAGTGAGAGAAAAAACCAGCCAGCTATGAGATAGAGGGATATTCCAGGTAGAAGAAAAAAATACAAAGCCTTTGAGGTGGGAGTCTGCCTAGTGTGATAGAGGAACAGCCAGGAGGTAGAGGATGAATGAAGAGGGAGTCAGTGAGGGAGAATAGGATTTGAAATTAGAGAGGTATTGGAAGGCCAGATCCTGAAGAGCTGTTATATCATATAAATGAATTTCACTTAAGGGACCTGTTTCTTCATAGGTGAAGAGAAGCACTGGAGACATTGAATTTTACATTGAAAATTGTAAAAATAATTCTGCTCCCTAGTTTTTTTTGTTGTTTTTATAAATTTATTTATTTTATTTTTTATTTTTATTTTTGGCTGCGTTGGGTCTTCGTTGCGGTGTGCTGGCTTCTCTTGTTGAGATCACAGGCTCTAGGCATGCGGGCTTCAGTAGTTTTGGCGTGCGGGCTCAGTAGTTGTGGCGCATGGGCTTAGTTACTCTGCGGCTTGTGGGATCTTCCTGGGCCAGGGCTTGAACCCGTGTCCCCTGCACTGGCAGGCAGATTCTTAACCACTGCGCCACCAGGGAAGCCCCTGCTCCCTAGTTTTTGATGCGTTCTTGTACCAGCAGCTTTGGCTGGTATAAGAAGGATCACTGCTGGGGCAGGTTGCCAACAGTGATGTCAGTTTAGAAACAAAGAGTGGGGAAAATTGAACTTAAATGACTTGGTATCTGTATTCAGTGGTAAAGTATTACATGTTAGAATTGGAAGGATCTTAGACTGAACTAAGGTTATCTTTCAATTTTATTGGTAAGGAAACAGGGGCTCTATGAGAAAAAAAAGAGACCAAGGTCACAGAAGTTGTTAGTGGCAGAACCAGGACTGGAATCTACATTAGAACCCTGAACCACAGCTGGCTCTCCACGTCAGTGTATTAACCCAGTGTGCTTGCAGAGAGGGTAAATGCATTTTGTGGGAGGATAGATGAGGGAGTGCAGATGAGCTTGTTTTTCACATAAGCCTTTTTCATTAAGGACTAGAACTGTTGGTGGATTCCTCCTTCTCACCTCTCCCTGGAGAGCCCTTCTATCCCTCCCTTGCTGGCAATTGCCCATTTAGGTTATACATCCATTGAGCAGGAAGTGTGCTGATTTTGTGGTTCACCTCTTACTAAGACCTCCCTGGTCCTCTGGTAGCTGATCTTATTTGACTGATAATTGCAAATCATCATATAATGTTAATAATATTAGTCTCTTAAATGAAATTCATTTAACCTGGCTCAGCAGATATTTTATTCATATTATATCTCCCTATTGGGATCACTGGGGCTGATAACCAAGGAAAATGTGATCAGTATGGGCTTAAATGGAAATAATATATAATGAAGCTGGCTTGACAGTGGGATTTTGAATTGGGAAACTGTATTCTAAAATGCTCAGTTGCAGTAGGTGGTCTTCGTCATGATTCTAAGAGGATTACATTTAAATTGTGGTGCCTTCTTTGCCACAAGCGAGCCAGCATCAGGTGTGTTAACATAGGCATCTTAACGCACTCCAATATATCAAATAGTAAATGTGAAAAGGAAGGTGAAATCTGCGATTTATTTATCTTAGTCACTTTTGTGCTCATGAGAATATGCTATCCTTTGTCAGGTCACATTTAGTCAGTCATTTATTTATTTATTCAGGAACTGTGCCGTACAGGGAAGATATGTGCTTTGGAGTCACAGTCTAGTTTGAACTCTTGTTTTGTGGATTACTACCTGTGTGATCTTTGGTAGGTTACTTAATTCCTTTGAGCCTCCACTTTTTTCAAAAATGAAATGAAAGTCTGTTTTGTATGGTTGTTACAAGAATAAAATTAAGTAAATTTTATAGGATGTCTAATTACAATACCCACCCACAGTAGGTATTGGGTGGGCCAAAATGGTTGTTCATTTTTTTCTGTAAGATGGCGCTGGTAGCACTTAGTTGTCTTTAACCTCATTCGAAACAATTTTGTTAGATTGTATTGTGACAGCTGTCCTATCAGTGTGCAGTAAAAAAAAACATCAAAATTGGTGAATTTTCGTATAGCCATTTTAATATTGAAGATGGAAGAAATCAACATTTTCAGCATATTATGCTTTATTATTTCAAGAAAGGTAAAAATGCAACTGAAATGTAAAAAAAAAAAAAAAAAAAAAAAAAAAGATTTGTGCAGTGTATGGAGAAGGTTCTGTGAGTGATCAAACGTGTCAAAAGTGGTTTGTGCTGGAGATTTCTCACTGGAAGATGCTCCGCGGTCGGGTAGACCAGTTGACATTGATAGCGATCAAACCGAGACTTGGGTGGGCCAAAATGGTTGTTCATTTTTTTCTGTAAGATGGCGCTGGTAGCACTTAGTTGTCTTTAACCTCATTCGAAACAATTTTGTTAGATTGTATTGTGACAGCTGTCCTATCAGTGTGCAGTAAAAAAAAACATCAAAATTGGTGAATTTTCGTATAGCCATTTTAATATTGAAGATGGAAGAAATCAACATTTTCAGCATATTATGCTTTATTATTTCAAGAAAGGTAAAAATGCAACTGAAATGTAAAAAAAAAAAAAAAAAAAAAAAAAAGATTTGTGCAGTGTATGGAGAAGGTTCTGTGAGTGATCAAACGTGTCAAAAGTGGTTTGTGCTGGAGATTTCTCACTGGAAGATGCTCCGCGGTCGGGTAGACCAGTTGACATTGATAGCGATCAAACCGAGACATTGAGAACAATCAACGTTATACCACGCGGGAGATAGCCAACATACTCAAAATACCCAAATCGAGAGCTGAAAATCATTTGCACCAGCTTGGTTATTTTACGCAACCGCTGCGCCACCAGGGAAGCCCCATAAGTTGAGTTTCTTGAGGCAACTTATGTTAACTCAACTTAACATAAGTTAAGCGAAAAAAAACCTTCTTGACCCTATTTCCACGTGCGATTCTCTACTGAAATGTAATGGAAACTTTCCGTTTTGTTGTTGTTGTTGTTTTTTACATCTTTATTGGAGTATAATTGCTTTACAATGGTGTGTTAGTTTCTGCTTTACAACAAAGTGAATCAGTTATACATATACATATGTTCCCATATCTCTTCCCTCTTGCGTCTGTCTCCCTCCCACCCTCCCTATCCCACCCCTCTAGGTGGTCACAAACCACCCAGCTGATCTCCCTGTGCCATGCAGCTGCTTCCCACTAGCTATCCTCCCTACGTTTGGTAGTGTATATATGTCCATGCCACTCTCTCACTTCGTCACAGCTTACCCTTCCCCCTCCCCATATCCTCAAGTCCATGCTCTAGTAGGTCTGTGTTTTATTCCCATTAATTTGTTTTTAAAACAAATTGTGATGGGCGATGAAAAGTGGATACTGTACAATAATGTGGAATGGAAGAGATCGTGGGGCAAGCGAAATGAACCACCAACAACCACACCAAAGGCCTGTCTTCATCCGAAGAAGGTGATGTTGTGTATATGGTGGGATTGGAAGGGAGTCCTCTACTATGAGCTCCTTCCGGAAAACCAGATGATTAATTCCAACAAGTACTGCTCCCAGTTAGACCAACTGAAAGCAGCACTCGAGGAAAAACATCTGGAATTAGTCAATAGAAAACACATCATCTTCCATCAGGATAATGCAAGGCTGTGTTTCTTTGATGACCAGGCAAAAACTGTTACAGCTTGGCTAGGAAGTTCTGAATCATCTGCCATATTCACCAGACATTGCACCTTCAGATTACCATTTATTTTGGTCTCTACAAAATTTTCTTGTTGGAAAAAAATTTCCATTCCCTGGAAAACTGTACAAGGGACCTGGAACAGCTCTTTGCTCAAAAAGATAAAACGTTTTGGGAAGATGGAATTATGAAGTTGCCTGGAAAATGGCAGAAGATAGTGGAACAAAAGGGTGAATATGTCGTTCAATAAAGTTCTTGGTGAAAATGAAAATTGTGTCTTTTATTTTTACTTAAAAACTGAAGGAACTTTTTGGCCAACCCAATACTTCGTTACTTGTAGCTGTGTACCATTGCTAGTAGTATAAAGAGCACTGTGGAAACTCAGAGAAGGTAGTCAATGTCTGAGGAAATCAGAGAGGGCATCTTGGAGGAGGTGACTTTTGATATGGATTTTAAGTGATAAGAAGCAGTTTGCCAGATGCAGAGGACATGGAGGGGTAATCAGGCAGAGGTAGTAGTTTGGCTGGAGGCTAGGTGTAAAGATTAGAATGGAAAGATAGGTGAGTGGGTGAAACAGTTCATTTACAGTTTGATGTGATTTGAGTAGTGACAGGAAAGTTGTACTTTTCACCTCGTTTATAAATATCTCCTTCATCTACGTCCAAGATATGCATGTGTGGAGTATAAGCTTGCATTGTGTACTTGTTTCTTTCAAAGTGCAAATGCTCTTTCAGAATGTAAAATTGATCCATTTCAATTTAATTTAAATGGAATTCAATTTAATTATCAATTATATTTAATACATCTATGTGCCAAGCATGGTGCTAATCCCTGAGAAAACTATAATTAATAAAAGGGGTTTAACTTTGCCTCAAGAAACTCAACACATTGGGAAGGCCCATCCATTAATCAGCAGCTCAAGTGTTACTATCGAGAAGTAAAAAATGTACAGTGAAAGGATCGTTGCTTGAGCTAGAGCTTAAAAGAGGAATAGAATTCCCAATTGTTTTAAACAGTCATTAGTACTTTAGAGGGAACTTACTGAACATGATTTGGATAGCTTGGGTAGCTAGAAAGATCCTTGGGAGGTAAGTTAGGGAAGTGGGGCTTCTGCTTCATAGTTACGCCTTTGGCTAGCCCTGTACTTAGAAAAATAATGCAATTGTTTATATAGTCGGAGAAGCCATCTGAGAGTGTAAACTCTATTTTCCATGCTTATTAGCACAATATATGTGTGGCTGATGGTTGACATGTAAAATATGAATTATGCATGAGCAATAGGGATGAGATGTTGTATACGATAAAAATTTAGTTACTATACTCTATATTGCTGATGAGACGGACAATCGAGTATCACTGACAAGTTGTCTCAACAGTGAAATGTGTTTGATGAAATGTCCAGTCAATGATGAGATAATGAATTATCCCACTAGAACTGTGATAACTATAGCTTTGAAAAACAACTACCAAAAGGAAATTGAAATTACATAGGTGAATCCTTGAAGATTTTTTTTTATGACAAAGAATACTTGTGATGCTAATGAACTTAAAATAATAATAAAAGACTAGAACTTTCTGATCTTTAAGAAGGAATAGAGTATAAATCTATCCTATTATAAACGCAGGTGATTTCCCATTTTATTGTATTTTATGAAGGCTGGAAATATCTCTTCAACACTTATTGAGATGAAATAAGGCAAACATTTATTGTTTATATTCCATGTATTTGCTGCTTTCACAGTCATTAAGTCAAAGCAATATAAAAAACTCCATTTTAGCTAAAGTGGAATCTGAGTCTCAAAGTAGATAAATGACTTTCCCAATGTCACATGGTTTGAAGGGAGCAGAGTTAAAATTCCAACTCAAGTCCACCTGGTTTTAAATTCTTAGGTCTTTCTACTATAAAACATTGCCCCTACTGGTTATTGAATAAAGGAATGCAAATATTTTACATTACGTTCTGAAAAATTGAGAACAAATATATTGGACCTGGATCTTTATGATGTAAAGGAAAGATATAGCTGAACAGATGACTACATCACACTTTGATTTCTCCCTTAGCTAATACTTATTGTGTGGATCAATCTTTACTAAATTAGGTTACTCATTTGAATCCCTTGGGTGAACTTTTAAAAATATAGATTCCTGGGCTCACCACAGAAAGATTCTGCATTCTTGGTACAATTATGGAACGTATTTTATAAGGTTGCCTGTGTGATTCTGAAGTGCACCCAGGTTTGGGACCTACAGTCTAGCCCATGTGATGAGTGGCTTACTCTTTCTACTTATTTGTGCCTTACCATATGTACAGCCGCCCAGAGTCATGGTTAAAACTCTATTTTTATTTTTTGTTTTTATTATTTCATGAAAAGTATAATATAAGGAAAAGGACAAGTTTTAATCACTCACAGGTAGTGCTTTCCATCGAGAGGTCAGTGAGCCACCTACATAAGAATCCCCTTTGGTAATGTTAAAAAGTAGATCTATTACAAGACAGGGAGAATTTTAGAATTAATATTTATAAAATTAAGCCAAGTAATAACTGAGTCATAGTTCACCTACAATAAAGTGTAGAGAACTTAAGTGCTTGGTTCAATAAACTTTGATATTTGTGTATATTCATGTAACCACCACCCAAAACTTTCATCACCCCAGAAAGCTCTCTGTTGCCTTTTTTCAATCACCTCACACATAATCTCAGGCTTTTTTGTCACCATTGGTTAGTTGTGCCTCTTCTAGAATTTCATGTGAATGGAATCATACAGAATCTATGAATTTGTGTCAGGGTTCTTTTGCCCAACATGCTGCCTTTAGTTAATTGATGTTTTTACATACATTAATATTTTATTCCTCTTTATTGCATAGTATTACATTGTGTTAATATAATACAACTTGTTTGTTCATTTACCTATTGATGAGTTATTTTATGAATTTTGACTATTATGAATAAAGCTACTATAAACATTTTTGTACAAGTCTTTATGTAGACATAGGCTTTCAGTTCTCTTTGGTGAATACCTAGGAATGGAATTGCTGGGTCCTCGGATGTATATTTAACTTATAAAAAACTTACAAATAATTCTCCAAAATGATTGTACCCTTTTATACTCCCAGCAGCCAGGTATGAGAGTTCCAGTTGCTCCAAATCCTCAATATTTGGCAAAGTCAGTATTTTTTATTTTAGTCATTTTAATGTCATTTTTGGGGGGGGGGTTTGTTTTTTTTTTGTTTGTTTGTTTGTTTTTGCGGTACGCGGGCCTCTCACTGTTGCAGCCTCTCCCGTTGCGGAGCACAGGCTCCTGACGCACAGGCTCAGTGGCCATGGCTCACGGGCCCAGCCGCTCTGCGGCATGTGGGATCCTCCCGGACCGGGGCACGAACCCGTGTCCCCTGCATCGGCAGGCGGACTCTCAACCACTGAGCCACCAGGGAAGCCCTTAATGTCATTTTTTAAAGCAAAATATTTAAAATAGTTTTCCATCTTGAGAGAACAATTTAATAAAAAAATACTCCATTAAAATGTTAGACAGTTCATATCTGCACTCTGATAAACATTAGAGAACAGAGTGAAAAAGAAAGTAGGCAAGAACCATACCAAGGGATAGCTCTGAATTGAGAGAAAAAACTAGTCTTTACGTGATAACAGTTAAATACAATGATTGAGCTGTTTAGCTTGGACTTAGGGGGTTATATTACTTTTAACTAGCTCTAATTTATGTCCTTAATTTGTGCTCTAATGTATGAAGTAGATATTAGTTGTTTAACATTTTATATACCATTACTTTAACAAAAGTTACTATTTTTGAAGAAAAGACACATGAAAAATCAGATTGCTAAAGAACTACTTCTTTACTGGTAGTGTTTCATGCCTAGGAAGTGACTAAAATGTGCAATCTTTATCAGCACTGGTAATAGTGAGATATTTATATTCTTTTTTTTGTTTGTCTTCAAAACCCAGTATCTGTTTTATACTTCCAGTACAGTTCAGTATAGCTCCTCAGCCACAATAACCACATTTCAAGTGTTTAAGAGCCACATGTGACTAGTGGCTACTATATTGGACAGCACAGCTCTAGATATTGACTTAGTAAAAACTGCAGACAGACTTATAGAAGTTTACAGTTTGGTCTTTCTAACAAAAGTTCAAGAAGGAGTATCTCCTTTCCACTGGGCCTTTAAATAGTTTATTCAGAACCTTGTGAGAGCATACAGATTCCCTGAAAGCATCTGAGCACTATCATAATGACATAACTGCTTTTATTGCACACCTACCCTATGATAGTACTTTATCCATTATCACATTTAAGTCTCAAAACAAACCTGAGGAATAGCATTGTTCACATTTCATAGATGAATTAACTGTGGCTCAGAATGGTTCAGTAACTTGCCAAAGATAATACACCTGTTAAGTTTTCATTGTGTTCTTACAGGGGTCTGGTTTTGACACCTCTACAAATGTTTAAGAAGCTCTGCTCCCTATGAAAAATGAGGTCTAGAGGTCTGAAATGATTTGCCAGTTTTCTAGTTAATAGCAGATTTAGAACTTGAACCCAGATCTCTTAACTCCTAATCTAGTGCTTTTTCCCTTATCCCACTTTGTAATAGATGTCCTTCCTATGACCATTAACCCCAGCACCTTTGTACGTTTTTTTCTTTATAAAAGACTTTATCTCAGGTGTTAGCTAGACCTGAATCTGATAGGATTCGTATGCACAAAGAATATGCTTCATCTGTCATTTATCATAATCTTTAAAGAAATAATTTTACCTCATTCTTTTTAAAAGCTATGCATCATTCTATAAAGATGTACCTTAATTTATCTAGCTATTTTTCTTTCAGAAATATTTTGGCTATTTCCAACTTTCCACTATTACAAACAACGCTGCGATGAATAACCTATACAGGTATCTTCGTTCAGTGTGTGAGTATTTTTTCAGGATAGGTAACCGGAAATGAAGTCAAGATTTTAGTAGAAATAGTCCCCCTAAGAAATTGTACCCATGACTATATTGCCAACATTGGATATTACTAATATTTTATTGTTTTTGTTGAGATATTATTAATATATAAAATTATATTAGTTTTAGGTATACAACATAATGATTCAGTATAAGTATATATTGCAAAACTATTACCACAATAAGTCTAGTTAACATCCATCACCACACATAGTTAGAAATTATTTTTCCACTGATGTGAATTTTTAAGATCTACTCTCTTAGCCACCTTCAAATACACAACACAGTGTTATTAACTATAGTCACCATGCTATACATTACATCCCCAGGCTTATTGTAACCATTGACTACCTTCACCCATTCTGCCCAGTCCCCACTCCAGCAAACACCAATCTGTCTCTGTATTTATGAGTTCAGTTTGTTTGTTTGGTTTTTAGATGTCACACATAAGGGAGATGGTATGGTATTTGTCGTTCTCTGTTTGACTTTCTTCATTTAGCATAATGACTTCAAGGTCCACCCATATTGTTGAAAATGGCAGGATTTCTTTCTTTTTTTAGGCTGAATAATATTTTATATCTATCTATCTATCTAAATATATGAATAATATTATTTATATCTGTATATCTAGCTCACATTTTCTTTATCCATTCATCCATTGATGGACATTTAGGTTATTTCCATGTCTTGGCTATTGTAAATAATGCTGCAGTGGATATGGGGGTACAGATATCTTTTCAAGTTAGTGTTTTTGTTTCCTTTAGATAAATACCCAGAAGTGGAATTGCTGCATCATATGGTAGTTTTATTTTTAATTTTTGAGCAACCTCCATACTTTCCATAGTGGCTGCAACAATTTACATTCCTGGCAACAGTGGGAAAGTGTTCTCTTTTGTCTACATCCTTGTCAACACTTGTTATTTCTTGTCTTTTTGACGATAGCCCTTCTAAAAGGTGTGAGGTAATATCTCGCTGTGGTTTTGATTTGCATTTTTCTGATGATCAGTGATGTTGAGTACTCTTCATGTACCTGTTGACCATCTGTATTGTTTTCTTTGGGACAATGTTTATTCAGTTCCCTCCCAATTTTTAATTATTTATATTTTTACTATTGAGTTGTATGAGTTTTTTATATATTTTGGATGTTAACCCCTTATCAGATATGTGATTTGCAAATATTTTCTCCCATTCTATAGCAAAATTATGAAACTTTTACCTTGTTATATGACATTTTAATATTTACTATTTTCATAAATATCATCTCATTTAATTCTTTTAACAACTTTGCGTTATAAATAAGCTAAATGATGTGCCCAATACCATGTAGGTCATAAATGTCAGGACTTGACTAGAACTCAGGGCTTCTGATGTCCAGGGCTATGTCCCTTATACAATGGCATGAGACCTCCTAGTCATGGAGACTTTGTTCTAGTTGATTAAGTGCTTGGGGCCTCTGTTTCCCCATTTGTAAAATGAGGGACTTGTGGTATTTGACCCCTAAATCCCTCTGTCTCCTTATATCTGCGACTCTGTCTTTCAACTCCATAAATAAAAGATTAAGGAAAATATAAATTAAGGTGGTTGCTTTCTTTTACAGATAATCCTTTTGCCTTTCTTAAGTAATCGTCTTGGGTTTTCTTTGAATATCAAGGTGTCCTTTATACTTAAAATATGGGTTCTTTATGTGAGTCTAGCAGCCAATGGTTGAGTTACAGGATATCTGTAAGTTCTTTAACATTTTATGCAAAATTTTCTGCCTATGCAGTTACGTGCATTTTCTGTAAAAGGGTTCAAAGTTTTTGTTACATTTTCAAGGATGTCTAAGATCAAACAGAAAAAATAGAACCATGGATCTAAAATGTTACTTGACTTTTCACAACGTAATAGACACGCATCGTTTTACTAATATATCAGCTGTAAAAAGCAAGGTTCAATTATACCTGTAAAAGGTCTACCAGATTATATGGTTCTCTTATTACATAGAGGCCTAACAATTTAGTGCCTGTACTGCTTTGCCATAACCAGATTTCACAAGCCGTTTTAAATCTATCCTCAGTTTTCTTTGATCTTTACAAGATAGAGAGAAACTTTCAGACTTTGTATAGACATAGCTATTCTATTGTGTTTTATGAGTGGAATACAAGTTGACAGAATGAAACAGGTACAGGTGTTTCCTTTAATACGGATCTCACAGAAGGATGCTTGTCTTGGTTTCTGTTCTCTCAAATATTACTTCTTTCTAGAGAACTATGTGTGTGAAGATCTAATACTTTCTTTTGTATTTGGCTGGGGGAAATTGCAAGAGAAAGCTACTTTTTCCATGCATTTTAGATAAAGTACTCTAATTTCATGATAATTATCCATGTTAACTGTAGAGCTGCTCTTAAAACACTTCAGTGTATTGTCCCAATGAAATCTCCTGAATTCTAACAAGTAAATGCTCAAGTCAGCCTCTGCTCTGGAGATGAAAACACAGGCTCCAGTGGTGTGCTAGAGCTAGCTTGTCATTAGCTCATGAAACTGATTTTTAAATTTTTAAGGAATTTTGCCACCTGCTTGGCATCATGTTGGTAGCTTGAAATTGGTCATGGTGGGAGTATTTATACCGTGAAACTAAGCAACCTCCACTATTAATCAGGACTCCTACCCCCTGGGAACTGGGCTGTTAAACACTGACCAGCACACCCATGTTTGGTTTAGATATTTTCCCAGTTAGGATTGCATACTTTGCATATTATCTAATCAGCATATTATCTATCTAATTTTTCTAGAGAAAATTCAAAATAAGGCAAAGTTTGAATAATTTTTTTCTTAAATTCTACCTCTGTAAAAATTCACATAGAAGGAAACTCCAGTCCCTGAAGTACCTGTGTCAGGTACTTCTCATTTGTTGCCAAATTGTAAGATGACAGAAGTACCACTGGAATAGAAGTCAAGGGACTGGGATTCAAATTTCCTCTTTGTTACTGATTTTATGACCTGGAACAATCACCTCACCTTCTATGCTCCTGTTTCTCTAAGTGTAAAAGGAGGTAGAGCTGGGTGGAGTTTGCTAGTCTTTATGAAGCTACCTAGTATAAAAGTTCTTATTCCAAAGGAAGAATGAGTATTTATAGATACACACCATACAAAGAGTTAATATTTCATCTAAAATAATTAATAATACTTGTTTAGTGATTATACATTTCATAGTCACAAAGCCATGGGGGAGCAGTAATGAACTTTTTTTTTTTTTTAACATCTTTATTGGAGTATAACTGTTTTACAATAGTGTGTCAGTTTCTCCTTTACAACAAAGTGAATCAGTTATACATATACATATGTTCCCATATCTCTTCCCTCTTGCGTCTCCCTCCCTCCCACCCTCCCTGAACCTTTTTTTTAAACAAAATTTTTACATGGAACAAAAAATAAACGTAACATAGTAATATTTTTATTATTACAAATTTATTTTATAAATTTAACTTGAATTACTTATTACAAAGCCAATCAATAAAAACAATAAGATTACTTCGATAACATCATAATTTGAAATGGGAGATTAGGAATGATGGTATCAGTCCTTCACATCATCCTCTGCATTCATGGAATTCTAATTAAGTTTACAAAACAACCCATCAGACCCCTTCTAGGAAACCCACTTTCAAAATCCCTGTCTAACTAGTTTAACATAAGGAAGAACATTTTAAATGTAAGAGTGGTGGAATTACTGAAGCAGCCTGCTGAGGAAGTAGATAGTTGGACTTCTATTACAAATGAGAAAAAAATGTATAAAGCTTGGACATGCTTGAATGCAGAATGCACCACACAATCCCTGTTTCACTTGTATGTCTGACCCACTGCTTCAGAGAGGTTAAGTGATTTAACCAAAAGTATAATCAGAACAGATGTCTGATTGCACACATTGTAGGCTTACCACCCACCTCATTCATATGTTCAGTTCAACTATAGGTGGTGGAGGGAGGCACCAAAGAGCTACAAGTTGTGGTCCCTGAACTCAAGGAGACAAAGCAACTAATGTGAAGCAGTTGTGATATATAGCTGTGGTTGTAAGCCCAAAGAAGTTTAGAGAAAGGAAGAACCAATGTGGATAGGAGTAGTTGCAGAACATGTTATATAAGATGAAGTGGGATATATGTTGAGCCATGAAAGTTGGGCAGGATTTGGCAAGACGTTCAAACCTAGTGTGTATGGAGAAAAGTAGGAAATAACCACTGCAATTTATTGAGAACCTAGTTGATACTGTGTACTTGACCAAGTTATTTACATCACTTCCCTGAAGGAAGGCTTTATTATCTTTATTTTCTAAATGTAGAACTTGAGCTTAAGAGAGGTTAAATATCCTATCTTCTAGTGATTGGCAGAGTTGGTATTATAATCAGGCCTATCCAGCTGTTTCTTAGGTTGACACCTAAACCATAAACAACCAAAGAAAAAAGAGATAAATTGGATTTCATCAAAATTAAAAGCTTTTGTGCTTCAAAGGACACTATCAAGAAAGTGAAATGACAACCCACAGAATGGGAAAAAATATGCAAACAATGAATATGAAAGGGTCAAATTTCAGAATATATAAAAAACTCTTACAACTCATCACAAATAACCCAATTTAAAGTGCACCAAGGGTTTGAATATGCATTTCTCCAAAGAAAACAAAATGTCCTACAAGCGCACGAAAAAATGCCCAGCATCATTAATCATTAGGGGAATACAAGTCAAAACATGAGATACCACTTCACATCCAGTATAGCGGCTAAATCAAAAAGACAGACAATTACAGATATTTGCTAGCACACGGAGAAATTGGAACGCTTATACACTGCTGGTGGGACCATTAGATGGTGTAGCCACTTTGGAAAACACTCTGGCCGTTTCTCAAGAAACTAAACATAGTTACCATATGATCCAGCAATTCCACTTCTAGGTATATACCCAAGAGAATTGAAAACATATATACACAAAAACTTATACACACATGTTCATAGCAGCATTATTCATAATAGTCAAAGCGTGGAGCTAATCCAAATATCCATCAACTGACATATGGATAACCATACAACTGACATGTGGTATATCCATACAATGTAATATTAATCAGCCATATAAAGGAATGAAGTGCTAATACAAGTTGAAACATGGATGAACCTTGAAAACATTACACTAAGTGGAAGAAGTAGACCCCAAAAACATGTATGATTCCATTTGTATGAAATGTCCAGAATAGGCAAATCCAGAGAGATAGGAAGTACTGTAGGTTGCCAGGGGCTGGAGGAAGAAGGGATAGGTAAAGACTGCTAATGGATACAGAGTTTCTTTCTGGGGTGATGAAAATGTTCTGGAATTAGACAGGGGTGATGAGCATGTGCTAAAAACCACTGTGAAGTGTTGTGCACTTCAAAAGGGCAAATTTTATGATATGTGAATTATGTCTCAATTTAAAAAGCAAAACAGGCAGTCTTTAGAGATGGCATCACAGGAGGCTCCTGAACTCCCCTCTTACCATGTACACACCGAATGAGTAGTTATATATGGAGCAGTTCTCTCTAAAAGAAACCCAGAAACTAACTGTGTGACTCCTGTATATCAAGTGAGTGAGAAAATACTCGCATTGAAATAGATAGAAAATGCTAAGACATACTCTTGCCATAAACTAGACCTCTGGCACAATGCCATTCAATTGGGAGGGAATCCCAACTCCAACTGCTTCCTGAGGAGTGAAGGGTTAGGACCCCACATGTAGAGCTCCAACTTTTAATATTCCCACTCAAGGGACAAGCCCCCAAAACACCTAGTTCTGAAAGCCAATGGAGCTTGCTTCCGTAGCTTGTGTCCCTGAGACCCACAGGACTAAAACAAACAACGAAGCTGTTATTCATGGGAGCTCAAGCACTCATTAGGCTCAGCTCAGAGGGAGCAGGCAAAAACAGTCCATCTCCCAGTTCTTCCCTGAATAGGGTCTATTTGCATACTTTAAAAGCTGCTGCCCAAGGGGTCAGCCTTCTAATTTAGCAAGCATCTAGGGGCTCACTGCAGCTCAGGGAAACCTGCAGACATCTTCCATGCTCTCCCCCTTTAGCCTGCTCTGCATCACTAGTATCTCCCTGGGAGGAACTTATATATACTTCTGGCACTCCAGCTTTTCTGTCTGTTGTCTGAAGGATGGTCCCTGGATCACCTGGCTGTAATAGCCCATGGGGATTGCACTCAGGAGTCCCACAGGACTATAGCACACAAAGAAGTAGTTCTAAACAGGCTTAGGAGTACATATGACTATTATTCAGCCGTGAGAAAGAGAGAAATCTTGCCATTTGTGACAACATAGATGGACCTTGTGGCCATACTGCTTAGTGAAATAAGTCGGCCAGTGGTCAGCAAATACTATATGATCTCACTTATATGTGGAATCTAAAAAAGCCAAACTCATAAAAACAGTAGTATAGTGGTTATGAGGACCTGGAATGTAAGGAAAAGGGGGAAGTATTGGTCAAACAGTACATACAAACTTCCAGTTTTAAGATGAGTAAGTTCTGGTCTTCTAGTATACAGCATGGTGATTATAGGTATAACATATACTCCTAAGTTGCTGAGAGAGTAGATCTTTGCACCATAAAAAAGAAATGGTAGTTACATGATGTGATGTAGGTGTTAGCAAATGCTATGGTGGTAATCATTTTGCAATATAAGTATATCAAACCATATGTTGTACACCTTAAACTTACACAATGTCTTATGTCAGTTATATTTTAATAAAGCTGGAAAAAAACAAAACAAACAAAACAGGCCTGTCTTCATCCAGAGGCTTATTGCTTTCCATGCTGAACTAAGGAACTTGGGTAGATTGAAGTAGAGAACAGAGAGCACACTGTTTTTATGCCAGTTCAGGCATCTGAGTGTAAGAGGATGAGTTCTTGATTTAGGGAGATGGCAGAAGGAATGAGAGGAACAGCAGCAGACAAGGAATCTCAGAGAAATTTCAAAGCGAAGAAATAGGATTTGATGATATCTTGGACTTTAATGAAAAATTAGAAGAAAAAGTTGGGTCTCCTGATTCCAGATTAAACAAAGATAAAGAATGTAAGGTAGCTCTCATAGTTCCTAGCATTTAATAAGTGCCTGTTAAATGTTAATTCTCTTCTACTTCCTACTGCAATGACTGTTCCACTTTTTTTCATTTCAAGGATCTCAGGTCTGTCTCTACATTCCCTGGCCATTCAGGAACTCCCGTGATTCCTCACCTGGGTCCCCTTTGTTTTGTACACTTGACCTCCCCACCCTGTTCTTTAAAGATAACTAATGCTGTGTCATATCCCATCAGAGTTTCTCTGCTGAATTAAGTTAATTGTGCAAGATTCTAATGATGATAGTAATAACTGCTATTTCTATGAAGTAATTACTATGTACCAAACACAATACTTGCTTTATCTCTTTTAATACTTACAACTACCCTTTGAAGCAGGTATTATTATTCTCATTTTGCAGGTGAGGAAACCAAGGCGCAAAGAGGTTAATTCATGTGTCCAAGGTCATAGTAAGTAGAAAGGATGGGTTATCACCCTAAATAATACTGTCTCGAAAGTCTGTACTCTTTTTTTTTTTTTTTTTTTTTTTTGCGGTACGCGGGCCTCTCACTGTCGTGGCCTCTCCCGTTGCGGAGCACAGGTTCTGGACGCGCAGGCTCAGCGGCCATGGCTCACGGGCCTAGCCGCTCCGCGGCAGGTGGGATCCTCCAGAACCGGGGCACGAACCCGCGTCCCCTGCATCGGCAGGCCGACTCTCAACCACTGCGCCACCAGGGAAGCCCCTGTACTCTTAATAATTGCAGTCTCTAGCCTTCCCCAGCAATTAGACCTATGTTCTTGTCTCCTCTAATCCACCTTACTAAACACATAAATTTGTTGTCAGATCACATTACATTCTGATTCTAGTTCTTCCCCTTCATATTTATGTAACGTTGGCAAAGTCATTTTACTTCTCTCACATATACAGTGGCAATGATAAATTTTTCATGGATATTTGAAGGTAACTGCATTACTTTGGGAAACTTATTTAGCACTTCTGAGCCTCACAAAGCTCAGCATACTATGTAAATAATAGCTACCTCTCAAACTTATTTTAAGGCTTAAATAATGTGTGTAAGGCATATAGTAAGTATTCAGTATGTAGTAGTTCAACTTCTGCTAGAATGTCTGCCTATCTATCAATGGTAAGGCTGACAGTTTATTTCTGTCATATCTGTGCACGGGAAAAAGAAACCATGGATAACAAATCCACATACTTGGTCATACTTTGTATGTGAGATGTAGCTTTGAGAGAGAAAGGCTAAGAAGTCTCATTGTAGCAATTTGCTCTCACAATCCCAAGGTTTCCTTCAATACCCCTGGGAAAGCCATTTCTATGCACTAGAAATTAGTGATGGGATAAAGATTTTTTTTTGGCATGAATTCTTCTGGAAGCATGTCAGTAAATTTTTCATCCTAATTAGGACTTTTTTCTTCCTTGCATTTCATAGAGATTGAGCTTTGTGGCCAGGGGAACTTGAAGGGGCCTAGTGTATAAGCCTGCGTGTGCATGGACGTGCATGCGTGCACGTGTGTGTGTGTGTGTGTGTGTGTGTGTGTGTGTGTAGTGGGGACAGGGTATGACATGGATGGCATAGTATTAGTTAAAGGAGACAGATTTAACTTCTGGTATTCCCCTCCACTACAGGGTCCAAAAATGTCTTAACAAAGAGTATAAAAAGTTATGGCACACAATTTTGACTCAGGAGACACTTAGGTCCAGATATTCTGATCCTAGGAATGTTTATAAACACTTAGTTTATGAATGTGAATACTTTTAATAGGACTATACCAGTAATTTTGCTCAAGGGAGAATTTTCTGGGGTACACTCTATTAAACCAACTTAATCCTTTTTCTGAATTTTCTATACTGAATATATAATATATATTCCAGTACCTGAAGTATTATTGGTTCCAAGTTTGCTGGAGTGAACCAAACTTTCATTCCTGGAGGGTCTGTACCATTAGCAGTCCTTCATACACTAGGTTGTTTTAGTTTTCCACTAACTTTTATTTCTTTAACAGCTTTACTGAAGTATAATTTATATACCATAAAATCCACTGTGATATATAATGTAATGACAGTTTTCTTATTTTAATTTTTCAAATCATCATAAAGTAAAGATGACTTTTTTGGTATACTGTTCTATGAATTTTAACATATGTAGCCGCTACCATAATCAAGATACAGGACAATTCCATTATCCCTAAAGCTCCCTTAAGCTAGCCCTCAATAATCGTACCATCTCCCTACTTCTAGTCCATAGTAACAATTGATTTATTCCCCATTGCTAAAGTTTTGTCTTTTCAAAAATATTATATAAATGGAATCATACACTTTGTAATCTTTTGAGGCTAGCTCCTTTCACTCTGCATAATGCCTTGAGATACATTCATTATTGTGTGTATCAATAGTTTGAATTTTTAAATTGCTAAGTAGCATTACATTGAATGGATGTACTTCAGTTTGTTTATCCATTCACCCATTGAAGGCTATTTGGGTTTTTTCAGTTTGGGTGATTATGAATAGAGCATTTATAAAATGTCACATATAAGTTTTATGTAAACATAAGTTTTCATTTCTCTAGAGTACATACCCAGGAATGGGATTTCTGGGTCATTTGGTAAATGTATGTTTAACTTTATAAGAAACTGCCAAACTCTTTCCAGATGATTGTGCCGTTTTGTGTTCCAGCTACCAAGGTGTGAGAGATGCAATTGCTCTGCATCCTCACAAGTACTAGCTATTGTCAGTTTTTAAAATTTTAGCTATTTTAATAGGTGTGTACGTAGGCAGTGGTGTCTTATCGAGTTTTAATTTTGCTTTTCCTGATGGATAATGACGTTGAGCATCTTTTCATGTGATCCTTTGCTGTTTTTATATCTTCTTTGGTGAAGTAACTGTTCAAGTCACTTGTCCATTTTTAAGACTGAGTTTGGGGAGTTCTTTATATATCCTGGATTCAAGTCCTTTGTTGGATACGTGATTTGCAAACATTTTCTCTTAATTTGTGGCTTGTCTTTTATTTTCTTAATAGACTTTCAGAGAATAGAAATTTTAAATTTTGTTAAAGCCTAATTTATCAACTATTTCTTTTAAGAATTGGGCTTTTGTTGTCATATATGTATAAACTCACCTTAGGTTTCTTTTAATTCCTATTTTTATTTTAAAGGCTGGCTTCCTATAGATCACCCCAATATTCGGTCAGAATTTGTGTCTAAATACATTGTCAGTAAGGCTTCTACCCTCCACTGATGGATCTGTGTTTGGGCTGGGCAGTGCATTCAAAGTTCGAGCAGTTTACAAGTCAATGCCAATTTGTACTTTCTTCAGGCACTCTCATGTCTCCTCTGCAATTGTGCTCTCTATTCAGCCAGGGATGTGTGGAAAGGCTAAGGCCCTCTCTGGTCTCCCCTTGTAGCTGAGCAAGACCCTCAGGGGCCTTCCTGGGGACAGACCCCTCCCGCATATCCTCTGCTTTAGCTCCTTTCTGAAGTGCCGAGATAACAGTATCTGATGCACATTTCCTGAGTTGTTTTACAGACCTGAAACCCCCCACCAAATAGAAGATGTTAACTACTTGATGACCGTGAGCACACAGTGCCCAGGCCTACTGGAGTTTAAGGATTGATAATGTTAACCCCTGTGACACTGCCCTGTTACCTCACCATCAACCAATTAGAGAACTGTGCACGAGCTGATCACATACCCTGAAACTCCCCTTTCTTCACCTTGCCTTTAAAAATGCTTTGCCGAAACCCATCGGGGAGTTTAGGCTTTTTGAGCTCTAGCTGAACTTGAACTTGAACTCTTTGCTTGGTGCCCTGCAATAAATGCTGCACTTTCTTTCACCACAAACTAGTGTCAGTAGATTGGCTTTCCTGTGCAGGGGTGGGTGGACCCAAGATAGGCTCTCGGTAACATCCGGAACTGTTACGAGGCTTTCCTGTCAGCCAAGATTGCATGAATCGCTTTTCAAACCCCTCTATCGCTATCACATTTCCTTGAATCTTCCTATTAGACTTCTGTCTAGTCTCCTGGTGTTTTGCATACCAGAGCCAGTACCACAGCCTCAGGTTTTTGAGTTACTGGCTTTCTCTGTTTACTTGCCACAGACATTGCTGCCATTACTGCCAATGTCACTGAGTGTGGGTTTTTTTCATGTTCCATTCCAAATCAAGTGATTCCCTTTGGGTGGCAAAGATAATGTTTTTTGTTTTTGTTTTTAAATAACTTTTCCCATTCTGCTAGCACTAGTAGACTAACTCAGCTGGGAGGAGTAGAGATTGGAGTAGGCCCAGGCAAGAGTGGTACTAAATTTTACTGTTCTTATCTCGAGTAGTTTTATATATATAAATACACATTTCTCAACTTGTTGTATGCCTTTGGTCAATTTCCATAGTCTTGAAACAGTCATTTTCAGCAATTTTGTATAGTTTTATCATGGCTTTGTAAAGAGAGCATTTCACTATTCTAGAAGTCCCACCTCCATTTATAACCTTTTACATTTTATTCTTATTTTAATGAAGTTATTTTAACTTGGGTCCTTTTTTTCCACATAACTTTTAAGACAAACATTTGACTCACTGATCTTTGTTTTTGTCCATGTAAAATTGTACAGATTATAGCTTCTGTCATGGTGAATTGCTGCTGTTGTAGTTTGTGAGCATGTGCCATTTTTCCTATTATGTCAGTTTTCCCTAGTCAAATTTTATAGATCTTATATTTTATAATTTTATAAATTTTTATAAATTTTATAAATTTCTTCAGTTTAAGTCAAGAATAATTTTATTATGTGCTGTTTTAGCAATTGTCAGTTTTATTTTAAAGGTTTCCTTCCACCAAGGTCAGGTTTAGTAATACTCAATATTATGGTTGAGATGTGATTCCATGGTTAGTTTTTTGAGTGTAAAAGATACCACAATGTTCAGCTTAGCTATTATCATATCAATGGCTTTTTAAAATGTTGATTATTTCTACCAGTATTATCACCACAGTATCAAAAATATCCATGGGTTCAAAAAATCCTGCTTTAAATATCCTTTACATGGCGTACTTTGGGATGTACTTTAAAAATAATTATATATATATATATGTGTGCTGATTTGATTTGGTATAATTTAAAAATGTGTATTCTTAACCTACTTTTAATAGCTATTGATTAAAGTAATCTAAAGGAGCTTTGAAAATGAAATATATAATGAATTTAAACCTGGAACCCAAGGCTAACAGTGTGATCTAAAATTGGGGGGCTGAAGTTTGAGCTGACTGAGCTAAGCAGACAATTCTCCATGATAGGTCAGTGAGTGGCAGTAATCTTGGAATTATCACAATATGCATGCATTAATACCTATTATGCTCTTTTTAAAAATAGACACTTTTAACTTCTCTGCAGACAGACCTTTAAGGGTTCCACATAGGTGAATTAGATCTTTCTATAATGCAAATCAGCAATTCTCCATTTCTGTGCATTGTATTTATTTGTTATATTATTTATTATTTTATTTATTTATTAAACAAAACTATATTGAACACTCTTTGCATGTGTACTTATCAGGCATGGGTTAAACCTGTCTGTCCAATGTGGTAATCATAAGCACATGAATTGAGATGTCAAGTACATATAAAATACACTGTAGATTTTAAAGAACTAGTACTAACTACTAAGAAATGTAAATGTAAAATATCTCAATAATTTTTGCATTGATTATATGTAGAAAAGGTAATTTTTTAAATATATTGGGTTAAGTTAAATCTACTTTAAAATTAATTTTACTTCTCTCTTTTTACTTTTTTAATGTATCTACTAGGTAATTTAAAAATTTTTATATGTCTGACATTTATGGTTCACATTATGTTTCTATTGGTTAGTACAAGAGACAGCAAAGACAAGCTATTTATTCATACAACTACAGTGTAGACACAGGGGAGTTACCAGAGGTTTCAGTCTAAATGGGAGACAAACCAAAGACAATTTTTCAGTGATTGGCTAAGTGATAAAGAACATGGACTTTGATGTTTCATTGATATGGATTCAAGTCTCTTTTCTGTAACTTACTCAGTATGTGATTTAAACCAAGTGACTTAAACACTGGGTTTCAGTTTTCCTTACTTTGTAAAATTTTTTACCATTTTACCTTTTAGAGTTTTTGTGAAGATTTAATGAAATGCTACTTGAGAAGTACTTAACAGAGTCACTAGACTATAGATAATGCTTAATAAGTAACAGCTGTTATGATGATGGTGTTAATTATATTGTTTTGATGAGAATTATGGCACTTATCTATAAGTATGTACAGGGACACTTGGATCAAATGGGTAGACCATAGAAAGTGACTTCCAAACTACATTTTACAGGATGATTAAGAACCAACCAAGAAAGATAGAGGGAAAAGTGTGAGTGGCAGTGGAAAAAATCATTAGAAAAATGCATGGGGTCATGAGAAAATCTCTCCTTTCCTGCTCAGAGTGAGATACTCTACCTGAGCATAAGCAAAGTGATGTGGAAAATTGAGGCATGCCACTAAAAAATTCAGTCCACAACAACTAGTTGTGCTGCTAAAAGAAGTGTGGGTGTGTTTATGTGTGTGTTTGTGCGCTTAAAATATCAGAAGGCTTTCTAAATATCTAAATTTATTATGTTATTCTTCAACCCACACCCAGCCTAAGAGGGAGACCTCCAAAGCCAGGTAAAGAGAACATAATGAATTTGATTCATCAAGTAAGGGAGAGCTTCTTCTTTAAGAATAAAAAGCAGAAAGAATAGACGTTTTTTTAAAAGAAGATTTAAAAAGTAAAAGAAACCTAAACATGATCGAGGATGCTATTTTGAAATTGGCTTTTGCACCATTTTCTGCAAACTAAATTGCATCTTGGTGTATTGATGCCAGAAAACAAGCTGAACTGAAAATACAAATGCTCCCAATTTAAAATCACCCATTGGAAATAAAAGAAAAAGCAGACAAAGTAATAAAAACACTTTAATGCTTATAGATAAGTACTATTTGGGGGATATTTTAATAAGCAAATGTTTATTTTACTTCCTTAGAATATCCTTTTGGATTCTAGATACATAAATTTCAACCCACGTTTCCCAGTTGCCATAACAACTTGATGCATTTGTTCTTGTGTCATTTTTTTATCACATCAGTTTTTTTTTTTTTTTAAACTTTGGTTGCTATGATAACACAGTATAGTTGTTAAATTTATTCTATTCACATTTTGTTCTACTGGAAACTGGTAATTTGCTTTTATTTTTCTATGAAGAAGCTCATATTACAGAAGTGTAATAAGGAAAATAGTGGCCTAAATTGTAATACAGTTAATATTAAAAATTTAATTATGTATATTAATTTATGCCCCAATGCTATTACCTTTGTGACATGGAAGATGGGTAGTGATTAAATATTCTACTCTGAAGAAAGAACCAACCTTTGCTGTACAGAATGAGGGAAATGGACAGTGTGAGTTGCAGTTAATCTCCATTCATGACTTCAACCAGTCTTAGCTAGAGAAAACTGGTGGTTTCAAGAAACAGTCACACCAAAACTGCAATTACTGGCTCCCTTAGTAGTTACCTTGCTTCACTACAAAATGTGAGCTCGTTTATTACAAAGAATGAACCCTGGCTTAATAGAAACCCCTAATCCTATGCTGAACCATCCCTAAAAAAAGAGAAGATCTCTTTTATCAAAAGTCTTCTTGTCCTGAATTAGGTATTGAGGATATAGGGCTTTACATAAATTTGTTTCTATTTATTCAGCTAACGCCTACAGTTTCCTCTGTTTTTATTGCTTTTAATGGTCCTTTCATAAAAACAACTAATTACATCACTTAAAGTTGATGATATTCTGGTCCCTTCTAGCTCTAGAGATTGTTACAATTTGGACAGGCTGGATTGAGAGGCATTCCAGGGTATAAGGGAAAAAAGGCAAGTGACTAGGGTCAAAGAGACTTGGTTAGACTTTAATAATTACTAACTGTGTAACCCTGGGTAATTATCTGCTGATTCTTAGTTGTCAGATCTGTAAAATATGAATGAAAGTAATTAGCCCATAGATTTTTAGGGGGGGGAATTCAGAGAGACTATATTCAAAAGGCCTAGTGTAGTGCACACCACATAATAGATGCTCAAAACATCATCCTTCTCCTATTCCCTTCCACTGAAGGCCAGTGAGAGTAAGAAGCAGAAACCAGTGGAGTTCCAGTAAAGTAATAAGTTCAGGAGCAGCCTCCTCTCTCAGTCAGTAATCTAATGTTGAGATGTAAAGGGAGCATGGCTAATTTGAACTTAATTTGGACAGGAGTTGCTGTTCCTGATAGCTCAGCCTGCCCAGTGCGGTAAATGGGGGGTATGGCAGCAGGAGCCTCCAAGAAGCCATAGTATTCGGTGTCTTGTGTTTTTGTAAGAAGGGTGTTTGTGTTAGAACATGGACCCAACCACAACCTGAGGTTTCATGTAATAAGAGAAATCCTCCTGGCATCGGATTTGTCATTGGATCTGGAGTCAAATTTTGGCTCTGTTTTGGAACCTTGGAAAAGTCACCTAACTTCTTGAAACTGCAATGTCCATATATGTGTAGCATACTAATCAAAACATTAATTGAGGGCTTCTCTGGTGGCACAGTGGTTAAGAATCCATCTGCCAATGCAGGGGACAGGGGTTCGAGCCCTGGTCCGGGAAGAACCCACATGCCGTGGAGCAACTAAGCCCGTGCACCACAACTACTGAGCCTGCACTCTAGAGCCCCTGAGCCACAACTACTGAGCCCGCGCGCTCTAGGGCCCGAGTGCCGCAGCTACTGAACCTGTGTACTGCAACTACTGAAGCCCGTGCACCTAGAGCCTGTGCTTTGCAACAAGAGAAGCCACCGCAATGAGAAGCCTGCGTACTGCAACGAAGAGTAGCCCCCGCTTGCCGCAACTAGAGAATGCCCTCACACAGCAATGAAGACCCAACTCTGAAAATAAATAAAATAAATAAATTAAAAAACAAACAAACAAAAAAACCCATTAGTTGAGCACCTGTAGATAACACCTACTTTAGGGTTTGTTACTAGTATTACAGGTAATAAATGTAACATACTTTCGATAAATGTTTTTAGACTACTGTGGCTGATGGTGGTATTAGCAATGACAATGTTGAATGGCAGTTTTGGAACTCTGGCTGATTTGCCTGGGAACCAGTGCAGAATTCTGTCCTAGCAGGAAAAGAAAGAGGGATTTAGGAGAACAAATGAGTGCTCAGCGCTGATTCCAGGCACGCTGCATCTTTGACTTAAGTCAGTAAGGTAAATGCCTGCTCTTTTCAGCCATAGGTGAACATGAGAGTGCTAGTGTTCTTCCAGGCTTGGTCCAGACTGACTCTGGAAATGAGAGTGCTATGTCTCCAGATTGAAGAAACAAGCATCTTTGCTTGAGAGGGACTGGGGAGGCTGGAACTGACAAGTGTTGTGATCCTATTCCTTCTCAATGCCTAAAGCACTCTGGAGTAATAAGCCAGAGCATTCAGGGAGATGCATCGACTGTATCAGGCCAGTAGGGTGTCATTTAGAATCTCTCTGCTGGAACAATGGAGACATATAAATTTAAACCCACATTCTCGGGTTGCCATGGTAACTTGATGCACTTGCTTTGAAGTGTCTTTTGTGTCCCCCCTTTTTTTCTTTTCTTTTTTTTTAATCATCAGGATTTTTACTTTGCCAGCAGTTCCCCAAATGTGGTTCACGTGGCTTCCTATCCTTCTATCTCCTTATCTCCCTGATAAATTTCTGCATTTTTTGCTGGAAAATGATTTTTACTTGACAATAATAGCTGAATATACATGTTCACACAGACATGCCTATGTGCCTGTAAGTCAATGCCCCCACAATATGCGCGCGTGCATGTGTGCACGCACGTGCACACACGCGTGCGCACACACACACACACACACACACACATACACAGAGCCAGATAATTATGTTAGAAAAGGGATAGATTTCTAAAGCCTTTCAATGCTTTTAAAAAGGCAGGTCGTGTGTCTTAAAAATTGTAGAGTAAGTGGTTCATTCCTAGAACAACTAACTGATTTAGTATTTCCTTAGTAACTGCAATGTGGCAGGCTGAATAAAGAGTGTAATTCTCATTGCGTTTTTTTCCCTCCACTTGATTACTTTAACATATTTACATTGTGATGAGAAGTGTGCTTCAGTGTAAAGAGCACAAGAGACTCGGGTTTGCGTTCAGACTCTTGTCATCTCTTACCTGTGTGACCTTGGACACGTTACTTGACCACTCTGAGCTTCATATTAAAATGGGTTGATGATACCTTGTAAGATATTTGTGAGGAATAAACTGAAATCATAGAGGTAGAGTACCTAGAATAGGTCCTAGGATGTTATAAACAAATGTTAATTCCTTTACATCTAAAGAACTAACAAAATGTATTTGAAAAGTAAAATCTATTTTGATCTCACTCATTAGATGAATGCATACTTTCTTTTTTACCATACACATTTCCACATCACAAAGGTGAAGCAAATATGAAAATATAGGAGCTGAATAGCATGTAGTCTCCTTGCCTGGATGCTCACCATGTACAGAACTGACAATGGAAAAAGGCATTTCCTGGAAACCTCCAAGGGAAGATGACCTCTTGTTACCTTCAGTTAGGATTTTTCATCTAGGTCTAAGCCTGGTTAGAAATATCAAGCTAATGGCATTTAGAAACTGTTCTATCTACTGAAAAATAATAGTCACCACCACACAAAATTCCCCTTTCATGTAGGAAGTGGCTGTGCTACAAGTATAAAAATATGTTTAATCAGGGGCTACAGGGAAGCAGGAAAATAACATTAGCCATGCAGGCAAAGGGCTATTGCCAAGCTGTGAGTGCTACTATTGCTATGCATTTGTGTGTAGTGTTGACAGCAAAAAATAACAAGGGGATAGAAGCAAAATTAAATTTTAAAAGGAGAACTGCAATTATATGACACAGCACCTGCTTTGTAAAAGTATTGGGTCTTTCAGAGAGTAAGTCACAGAAAACTAAGAATAAAGGAAAGAGATCACAAGGAAAATTCTTAAAGGAATAATATCCAAATCACAATAATTTTAAAAAATATATTTTCAAGTAACAGGGAAAATAAGCATAAAAGAAGAAATAATTTCTCCTTTAGTGCTAGTACGATAGAGGTGATAGGTGAATAAAAATTACTGAATAAATATTTGACAGATTTATCACTCAAATAATGTTCCACTGAACAATTGAAGAATTGTTTATTTGATTATAATTCAGAAAGAGGATGCATTTTGGAATCTAATTAAACCAAATTAGAACCCTGTTCCTGCCTCTTGGTAGCTGAGTAATTTGGGCCAAGTAATTCAACCCCAATAAGCCTCAGTTTCTTTATCTGAGATAGGAAAACTGAATTCCAGTGTGGGTTCTTCTTTGAAACTTTGTGTAAAATTGGAAGCAAATCTTTTTGCTTCTGTGGGTCTTTTTCTCTGATGTATAAAAGGGAGGGAGTTAGTCTCTAGCTGGCAATTTTCATGAGTATATATGCAGCTCTGATATTCCTAGGCCCTATGTTCTATTTTAGTGCTGATATTTTACTACATTGCTACAGCTAAACCTATTAAGTCCTTTATTTTCAGGCATCTTCTGAAGCCACAGTTTAGGTTGGATCCAAAACTCAGTTACTGAAAGTAATACAGGAGGGCATCTTGTAAGGATTTCAGCTCTTTACCATGTACTGCTGTATCTTCTTGGAAGTATGCAGTTTATTTGTCCCTGGAATCTGAGTGTTGATAGTCAGGTAACACAGTATCCCCAGTTCTCTAACTTGCACTCAGCCTTAATGAGAAGACTTTTTGGTTTTGCTTCTCTTTTTTGGGCATTAATGAAGCACATACCTTGTGCCAGGCACTGTACAACGCTCATTAAAGAAAGGTTTAATAAAAATGACATACAATGTTGTTCATTGTGAAAAATATAGAAATATATAAAGAACAAAATAAATGTCACCTACTATCACAGTATTCAGAGGTAATCACAACTATATTTTGATGGATTTTTTTCTCAGTATTTGTGTGTGTGTGTGTGTAAACAAACTTTGAGTAGCATTAGTATATATTCTTTTGTAACATACTTTTTTCATTTAAAATATTTATGCCAGCATTTTTTATGTCCATAAAGATTCTTCTATAGCATAACCTTTAATACATGTATAACATTTGATCATATGACTATATTGAGTCATTACAGAATGGACCGGTCACTAAGGATATGGACTCTGGAGTGAGACTATGTGGGTGGAAAACACAGCCACGCCTCCTTACTAGCTATGTGTTCTTAGGCAATTTATTTAACTTCTCTAAGCCTCAATTTCCTGATCCATAAAATGGATAAAATGATAGTATAAGACCTCATAAACTATTGTGATGATTCAATAACTTAATTCTTGTAAAGCATCTAGAGACTAGCCAGTCAATAAATATTAACTATCATTATGAACATTTATTTTGTCCAGTCTGCTATCTGTTTTAAATAGGTAAGTTTAGTTCATTTGCATTTATTGTAGGTCCCAAAATATTTAGATATATTCTATCATTTTAGGATATAATTTTTTTATTAACTATCCTTTTTCTCTCTACCTTATCCTCCCATTATTTATCTCCTACTGTACTTAAAATGCTTCTATATTTGCTTTTTATTTTTCTTCTGCTGGTTTGGAAAGTATTGATTGTATTTCTATTTTTTATTGGTTATCTTTTTGGCATATACAATAATATATAAATAACTCTAAGCAATTGGAAGTTATTAAGTATGGTTCTCTCTGAAAAATGACAGGGACCTTAATGTACTTTTAACTTATTGAACACTCCAGTCTCTCAATTTGTTACCCTTGTTTGAACATAAAAATTAATTTTAATTTAAAATCAATAGCATATTAAATTCATGATATATTTTGTTAATTTATGTGCTCACCATTGATCCATGAACTTATGTGTTCCTCTGAGTTCACTCTTCTTGCTTATCTATATCCTTTAGTAATTTTTTTGGTAAGGGTCTTGATTATTAAATTATCTTGGTATTTGTATGCAAGTACCCCCACTTTTGCATGATAATTTAGCTGTATATCAACTTGTAATTTAGTAGTTACTTTCTCTTGACATTGTCAACATATATTCTGTTGTCTTTTGGTCTCTGTTATTGCTGAGGAGAATCTGCTTATCTTAATTGTTTTTCTGTAGTTAATCGGCTTTTTCTCTCTTGCAGCTCTTAAGATTTTCTCTTTATCTCTAATAATTTTCACTTTTACTGCCATGTGTCTGACTGCATACTTAACTTTATCTTGGCCAGTTCTTTAAAAGCTTTTTCTATCAGAGAACATTTATTTTATAAAATAGTTTTCAATTTGGGTTTTTCTGGTGTCTCCTATGATTAGATTCAGATTATACATTTCTGGCAGAAGAACTACAAAAGGGTTATGTCTTTCTCAATACCTTTCAGAAGGTATCTAAAATATTTGTCCAACCACTGATCATGCTAACTTCGTTCACTTGATTAACGTAGCTTCTAGATTCTCCAGTGTAAACGTACTATTTTTTCTGAGTAATTAGTTAGAATCTGGTAGAAGATACTTTGAGTTTAGATAAATATCCTGTTTTACCCACTTCCATTCACTAATTTTGGCAGTCGTTGATCATTCTTGCTCGAAACAATTATTACTATGGAGGTTGCCAGTTAGTGGTTTTCTCATTTCTTCATTTCTTCTACACTTTCTTAATTGGCATTTTCCTATTAGGAAGAGCTTTCCCTTCTCCCTCATTTGTTGATTTGCTTATTTATTTCTACCAGTATAAATTCATGGAAAGTAAGTCTTGCATGGAATTTTGTGGTTGACCCCCTTTGGCTTCTTGGGCTTCTAGTCCAGAATCAGGTCTTAAAACCATATTTTATTTCTCCCTCTCTGTTTTAATACAGAGGGTTTAAAAATCTAACTGTAGAGCCAGCACTCAGGTTGACTCAATTGCTAGTGATAAGGTAATCTTTGTAGATCTTCTTATTACTGCATTGAATATTTGTTTCATTTCTGATCCACAAAGATGTTTATATTGTTTCAGATCCCAGCTATACCTTTTGTTTTTCCCCTTTCATATGGTAACTATTATTCCTGGGCATTTAGAACAGGAGAAGTATGTTGTAAATATAAAATCACTGGGTCGCCTTAACAGGAAACATGAGTATTATTTATCATGTCTTTTCACTATTTAAGGATGTATAGGTTATTTCACTATGATTAATAAAATTGTAATAAACATTCCCATACATACATTTTATGTGCATCTCTAGTTACTTCTTTAGGATATATTTCTAAAAATAAAGTTACTGCATCAATGGATAACTGTATTTCCAAGAAATTTTATAGATATTTCCCGTTCACTTTCCAGAATTATCGTACCAATTTATATTCCAACTCACTATGAAGAATAGTACCTTTCCCCCAAACCTTTGCTGACGCTGCTTTGAATTATTGTTATTATTTTTTGTAGGCTTGATAAGTAAAGAGTGTTATTTGGACATTTTGTTAAATGTTCTAGGCATGCTTTAATAAGACATTTTGTTATTCTCTTGACATTTCTCCTCTTTTCTCAGAAGAATTATTTACAGCTTTTATCACAGAATTCTGTAGCCAGTTGTTTATTGTCTGTCTTCTCAACTAGGTAGTCTGCAACTTAAAGGAACTGACCCTGTTTTATTGAACAGTGATTTTCTTATGCTTGGCACAGAGTAGGTGGTCCATATATATTAGTTGAATTGACAAATTTACAAATTCAAATGAAAAAATAATTCTTAGATTTTAGGTCTAGACTAGTTCTCATTCATTAATATTTTCCTCTCTGGTTTAGCATCCCATGGTTCTCTTTTTTCCTTTATTCTAGTCAATGGTAGAATAAGATTTGATATTCTGTAGTAAGACTAACTTAGTTTCCTATGTGTCCCATCTTTGTTGTTGTTATTAATGATGATGTTTTTTCTTTTCCTTTCTTGCCTTCTTTTGGAGTAACTGAATAATTTTTAGAATTCTATTTTTATCACCTCTATTAAGCTTATATTTTAGTGGTTGCGCTAAGTATTACAATATATAATCCTTAATTTATCACATAGACTAGTATGAGTTAATATTTTGACACTTCACATATAATGTAAGAACATTACAATAGTATACTTCCATTTGCCACTGCCTATTCTTTGTGCCATTATTGTCATACATTTTACGTTTACACATACTATAAACCCCAAATTACATTGTTATTATTTTGTTGTTAAAAAGTTTGAAGAAGTTAAGACATGAGGGAAAAAATTATTTATCTACATATTTATTATTTCTGGCACTCTTCATTCTCTAGTGTAGATCTGAGGGTCTGTTTTGTATCATCCTTTTTCAGCTTAAAGAACTTTTTTTTTTTTTAATATTTCTTGTGTTAAGGTCTTTTGGTGATGAGTTCTCTCAAATTTTCTTACGAGAAAATGACTTTATTGTTCTTCCATATTTAGAATAATATTTTTGCTGCATATAGAATTGCAGAATGTGAGGATTTTTTTCTTTTTCTTTCAGTACTTTAATGATATCATTTCACTATATCTGGATTACTTTGTTCCTGATGAGAAGTCAGTGATCATTCTTCTTATTGTTCTCCATTATGAAATGTGTCTATTTTATTGATTGCTTTTAAGATTTTAAAATTCATCTCTGGTTTCCATTAATATGACTATGATGTGCCTGAGTATAGCTTTCATTGTATTTATCCTGTGTGGGGTTTGTTGAGACTCTTAGATCTCTGGGTTTATATTTTTCATCATATTTGGAAAAAATTTAACCACTGTCTCTTTAAATATTTTTCTATCCTAATCTTTCTTTACTCTGCTTTTAAAACTTCAATAACATATATATTAGACCATGAGATATTTTCCTAAATCTTCAAATTCTTGGATTTTTTTTTGTAGTATCCATCTCCTGTTATGCCCATTCAGCAATTTTTAAAAATATTGTATATTAAATTTTTTATGTCTTAAATTTCTGTTTGTGTCTTTTTTGCACTTCCCTTCTTAATATTTTCCCATCTCTTTCACTCATTATGTTCAACTTAAAAAATTCTTAAACATATTTATAATAGCTGTTTTAAAATCTTCATTAGTTAATTCTAATATTTTGACACATTTGGATCTTTTTGTGTTGATTTGACTTCCCCTCTTGGTTATAGGTCACATTTTTCTTCTTCTTTACATGACTAGTAAATTTTGATTGCATGCTGAATACTATGGACTATTCATTTTGAGAGTTTGGATTTTGTTATCCTCCTTTAAATAGTATTGGGTTTGTTCTGGCAGGTAATTTACTGATAGGTGAGTGTAATCCTTTCAAAGCTTGTTTTTAAAGCTTTGTTACAGCAGGACTAGAGTAGCTATTATTCTACAAACAGGATAGCTCTATTTCTATGGCATGGCTTTTCTAGGTCCTCAATTTGAATTCCTGGTGTTGAGTATTGTCTCTCCCCTCTGGCTGGTCAGATAACATATCTCGAAGCACAGTACCACCTCTAGAATCTATTCAGCTTACAGTTCCCCAGTAGCTATTTTATTTCAGGCATTGCAGGCTTCCTCTCTCTCTCTTCCTTTCTTTCTCTCTCTCTCTCTCTCTCTCTCTCTCTCTCTCTCTCTCTCTCTCTCTCGCTGTCTTTCTCTCTCTCTCTATCTCACTCTGTCTCTTTCTGCATGAGAAACATTTTATTAAGCCAAAGACTTGAGAGAAATCATACACAAATTTCTGGAGCTACTTCTCTTCTAAGATTTCTCTTCTCTGGTACCGTGCTCTGCAAATTTCAGCTCCTTTAGCAGCTCTGAATTCTGATATCAGCCTCTTCAGATCAGAGAGACCACTGTTCATTATTTGTCCTCTACTACTTTCTCAGATCAGAAAGTAACTCCAGGCAGAAAGTCAGAGAAATTGTGTGGCTCACCTCATATGTTTCTGTTTTCTTAGGGAATCACAGTCTTGCATTGCCTATTGTCCAGAATCTGAAGTATTGCTTCATATGTTTTACCCAGTTTTATAGTTGTTTATGGCATTTGGTCTTATCCAGTACCAGGTACTCTATTATGGCTGCAAACAGAAGTCTTTGTCATTGTAAACCTTTAAAAAGTCTGTCTGACTGCAATACAGGTGTCAGAAAAAATGAGAAAGATTTTTATGAACAAATATAGAGTTATTTCCAGGATATACTGTTGAAGTGAAAAAAGCAAAGTGCCAAAGGATACTTATAATATGCTATTTTTCATGAGAAAAAAAAGGAGAAATAAAAACATATACATGTATTGCCTTGTTTGTGCAATAGTCAAAGTAGGAAGAATAAGTCAGACATTAATGGTATTGGTTATTTACAAAGGATGATTATGTTGGAATAAAAACAGTAGAAGGAGAGTAACTCTTTTCTGATAATACTTTTTTATGTAGTTCTGAATTTTAGAAGCACATTAATATTTCACATTCAAAAATAAATAATTGAAACCAAAATGGAACATAAACATAAAAATGATTAAACCAAAATGGAACATAAACTAACAAATTAGCCTAACTACTACAAATGAATGATGTAAGCACCTTGAAGGAGAGAGAGAGAAAAGACTTAATTAACTTTGAAAACCCAAGATTTGAATATATTCACTAAGGTTAATGGTAAAAGGATGAACATTTAGTTAGGTTTTTGTGTTTTTATTTTGTTTGTTACAGGGCTATGAGTTAGCAATTTCAAAACCACTTTATGAGTTTTCAAAGATTGAATAAATAAATAATTATACTGTGAATAATACACAAAGGAGAGAGGTCAATAGGACCTCTCTCTGTCTCTCTTTGTCTCTCTCTATGTACACACAAACATTCATAATATTATATATATAATATATAATATGTATAATTTCTTGCTGTGTCTGCTAAGGTGGCCTAGAAGCAGTGATGCTCAGTAATAATGAGCACAACTAGGCCTCAATTTTGGTTTCTAAATACCGTTCTCTACCAAATGGAACCTGGGCTCCTTGGAGAAATGGCTGATTCCAAGGCTGGGACAAAGAAAAAAAGTACAAGATGAGCCTGGAACATCTTACTCTGCCAGGAAGTAAGAAAGTGCTCAAAACTTAATTAAGATATTTCAAAAAGACACAGGGGCCAACTTGAAGAGAGTCCTATGGGCCAAAATTTGGACAATTTGAGCAACAAAGTAATTACATATAGTAACAGATTATAACCCATACAATAAAATGAAAATCCATGCGTTTATACTGGTAAAAATATGTGGATGAATGAATAAACAAATGAAGAAGAAGAAAAAGCTCTTCTTTACTGGAGAATGCCAACTAACAAGTATGGAAGGAATGAAGGAATTAGAAAACCAGCATTGGCAACCTCCATAGTAATAATTGTTTCAAGCAAGAATCATCAATGAATGTTAAAATTAGTGAGTGGACATGGGTGAAACACAGGATATTTATCTAAACTCAAAGTATCTTCTACAAGATTCTTATTATGCAGGGAAAATAACTTTGCAGTGAAGAAACCTGACAGAATCACCTTAACCAAGTGATCAACAGTAACATTACCAGTTAACGGGACAAACTGACAGCATGTGCCTCCTCATATGGCATACTGAGAAGCACTCATTGTAACTTCTGTGGTAATCTTATGACATATGTATAACCTGAATTTATTCATCAGGAAATATTAGCCAAACCTAAATTAAGAACATTTGACAAAATGTCCAGTACTCTTCAAAATATCAAGGTCTTGAAAGACAAAGGAAGACTGAATTGTTTCAGATTAAAGAAAAGTAAAAATACATGAAAAATAATGTGACAAATGATCCTGGATTGGATCTTGGACCAAAAACTAATGACATCGGCAGGATAATTGGTAAAAGTTGAATAAGGTCCATATATTAGATTGTAATATTTTATCAATGTCATTTTCTTGATTTTTACAATGTTAGCATTTTGGAAATGTGTGTGAGGGAAACGGTATTCTTTGTCCTGTTTCTGCAACATTTTATAAATCTGAAATTATTTCAAAATATATTTTAAAATTAAGGAAAAATATAAGCTGTAAATAAATAAGGCCAATATGTCTGTGTGATCTTTACTTTTTAAATATTTCTCCGTTTTGACTCCTTCCCTATCATATCTCCCCTCAACCCTTCTTTGGTTTTGTATTTCCCATGAGATAATCTAAATTCTTTGGCTTGATGTGTAAGACCTTCCTAAACTGGCCTCTGCTTATCTTTTCTATTTTATTTTTTGTAACTCCTTGCCTCATGGTTCAGCAACACTAGATTCTCCAACTTCCTCATTCTGTTTTATTGTCCTATGTCTCCGCTTATCTCACAAATTATTTTTCCATGGCGTTCTTTGCATGTTTCTAACACTTCAAATTGAAATTGAAATTATCAGTTTATATAATTGCCTCACCTACTTCACTCTAAATTCCTTAAAGGTCTGGCATAGTAAACACTATTGAAATGTTCATTGAACCGAACCTATTTGAATTTCCAGAGCACTTTATCTGTATTTCTTTTTTGATGTGCAAAGTCTTCTACCTGATTTATAATGATTTTTGTGTGTATCTCATTTCCTTTCTTTATTTTTTTGTTTATGGACCACATCTTATTTGTGCCTTCCTCATGACATCTAGTTCAATACCTTGTATGTAATATAATATTTTTTTGGCCACACTGTGCAGTTTGTGGGATCTTAGTTCCCCCACCAGGGATCAAACCCAGGCTCCCTACAGTGGAAGCAGAGTCCTATCCACTGGACTGCCAGGGAATTCCCTGTAATATAATTCAATAAATGTTTCTGGAATGAACACATAGACTGAGGACCTCTTTTGCAAACTGATATCTAGTCTCTTGAGCTCTTTGGTAGTGGCGAGTTTTGTTTCTTCCTGTCCACCTTTTCAAGGAACTCTGAGGCCTTCATCTTCAGGGCAGTCACAATGGAGTTTACTATTCTCCAGCAAAAGAAAATGATTTAGTTTAAATTCATCAGTTGTTTGTAATGCTGAGGTAGAGTCTACGAAGCAGCAGCATGATGTTTCCTATGACGTGAAAGGGTATTCAACTGCACATTTCTGTAGATTGCAATGTTTCTTATATCTGAAGAGGATATTATAAATGACCCCAAAAGCTCAGCTTCTCTGTTTACTGGTGCCGAATCAAATCTCAGAGACAGAGTTTTGGGTGAAGTAGAAAAGGACAGCTTTATTTCTTTGCCATGCAAAGGGGGAACACGGTAGCCTAGTTCCTCAAGAACTGTGTCCCCCTCCCTGGGGAATAGGGAGAGGCCTTATAAGTCAGAGCCGCGTGGTCAGGGGTATGTGATAATGATCAAGGCAGTAACAGTTTTGCATTCTTCTGATGGGCTGGTGGTGAGGTAAGTAGGAGTCAGCATCATCAACCTTCAGGTCCAACTGGTCTCAGGTTTACATGTTTGTGGGCAGCATACCATCATTAATCATTAACTTCTCCCACCTGGAGGGAGTTTCAGCATCTGCAAAATAGCTCAAAGATATTGTTGTGTGTATCCCTTGATGGGGAAACAGGACCTTGCCCCAAGGCTACTCTTGACTGTTTCTCCCTGGTCTCACATCCCCTCCCTTCCCTAATTAACAACTGCTTGAAACTGCCCATTGGAACTCAGGGAAGGTCATGGAGGCTGAATGAAGGCTGTTTCCTGTAATCAAAGAAATGGGGGACACAGAAAGGTTTTGTGCCCAGAAGCCCCATAGGGCCCTACTCGGTATCATAAAGTGAAGTAAAATTAGATACCATATATATATATATATATATATATATATAAAGGACAGAAAATATTAAATATGATTGGACTATTCCAGAGCACAAATGTGATATGCCTCAGGCTAATCTGTACAGTTCACAGCCATAGAGGATGGGAAGGGGCAGTGCTTCCCAGTGGCCTGGCATCACAGAGCTTGTTTAACTTACTTTTTTGATTTTATAAGGCTTTTAGTCCTTGAAAAGACACAGTTTTTGTGCGTGATGCTCACCAGTAATAACATTTCTTTTCACAGAAAAAAATTCCAGGTTTGAGCAAAATATTGATAGAATAAATAAACAAAATAAATAAATAGACCAAGCAAATAGATCTACAAAACAGTTAAATCTGGTGATTGCTTATTTACCATACAGATTTTAAAAAAGAAATTTACTATAGGAGTCTTTTAAATAGAAAACTTTCCCGATATATAAAACGATAAATCCATTTAAAGTTGGTAAATATTTGTCAAGACATTGTGTAATGCGGAATACACCTATGTAAACACCGTGTAATTAAATAATTCAATAAATACCTATGCACATTTATTTTGTTCAGGCACGTGAAGGATATGGAGATAGTAGTACACTCATTGCTTTCAAGGAACTTAAAATGTACTTGAGTGGATAAGATAAAATTATAAAGTTAATTTTTCCTTTTGTTTATGTTCTAAGTTGTTCTTAAAAGAAACCAGGTGGACTAATCATTATTAGAGATGTAATGGGGAAGTATATATCCTGAGAGTGTCATGGAATAAGAGTGCCCCATCTAGCTGGATAAAGGGAGGGATCAGCACTGGCTTTGCGGAAGACAGGGTGTATGTGTTGTCCTTAAGAAATTGAGTAGTGGTGTTACCAGAAATGGGATACCCAGGAGTAGAAGTGGGTTCTGAAGGGAAAATGATTCCATTTAGTTTGAATGGATTTGAGGTATCAATGTGATTTTTAGAAGAAATACATACAAGCAATTGAAAATGTAGGACTAGAAATTGGAAAAAAGGTCCTCTAGATTTGAGTCATCTGGAAGTGAGTATTGAGGAAGAACTACACGAAAGGAATTTTGGAGTAACAGCCGAGCTCTGGGGGGTTAAAAAGAGGAAGAGGAAATGAAAGGGAAGAAACAAACAGGTAAGGTATCATCTAGGAGAGAGATGTGTTTCGAATATAGAGATAACAGTTTCAAGAAGGAGGAATTAGTTAATGGTATGAAATGCCAGAGAAAGTGTGGTATGAAATGCCAGAGAAAGTGGAAGACAATGAGGACACGAGCAAGTTAGAGAAAGTGGAAGACAGCGAGGTCTAGGAAGTTCTTTGTGAGTTTTAACAGTGCAGTATTCAGGGAAGAAATGACAGCATTCAGGGATTAAAGCAGAAGCCACAGACCAGCTGTCCTTATGCAGACTCCGGCTTAAATTTATATTTTGTTTGGTCCATTCTGTGTTAGCTCAATGAAAATTTTAAAATATGTAATTTTTGTCAACATTTAAAAATGAAAATATTTCACATAAAAGTTCAGACTTCCAAGTTTTCTTGAAAATTCTAAACATCGGGCAATACTGGGTCTGGGTTTCCTCATTGCAACAAAAATGCCTGAAAATGACTAGAGACTGTACCCATTAGACAGGCCATGAGCTCCCCATTTTGCCAAGGACCATCCATCTCTTCCTAACTATTTCTTATACCTGGCTCGCTTTACTTATTTTAAGCACCTGACATTATTTGACATTTTGACATCTAGATCAGTGATTTTCAAACTAGGATGTGTCAAAGTCACACAAGAACCAAGATTGCAGGACCCTACTCCTACTGTTTCTGATTCAGTAAGTCTGGAGTGGGGGCCAAGAATTTCTCTTTCTAACAAGTTTCCAGGTAATGCTATTGCTGTTAGTCTGGGGACCACAGTTTGAAAGGTTAAAGGGTGAGTTTTAAGGAGGTGGTTCAGGAGTTTAGTGCAAATGGTTAGGTGCATAGACTTTGCGTTCAGACAGAACTAGGTTCTGCTTTTTCAACCCAGGAAATAAGGATGATAGTGCCTACTTTATAGATTTCTGTTTTAATCTAAATGAGATAATGCATATAAAATATGTATCCATATTCCTCAAAGCACCTAGTTTATTGTAACTTTTCATTAAATAATTCTATTGTTGTACTGTTGCTATTACTACTGATGTTATGTCTTTCAAGAATATTGATTCTGGGAAAGAGAAGGTCAGAGATAAGAGTGATCAGGGTCTTTTTTTTTTTTTTTTTTTTAAAGAATGAAGGAAGTATAGAAGAAAATTACTATTTCCATGAGAGCCAAATTGATGGGAAGTAACCAATGGAAGGAGTAATGGTAGGGATATGAAAGCATAGAAGTTCAGTCAAGGTACTGTATTGAGATTCAGGAGGTATATATGGCATACCAGCTGGTATGAGGTAGGAAAGCTGGAGATTCATAGCATCCAACTCAGCTGTGAGCTGCTTGATAAGAAGGGAACCTCATGCAAAGGGTGGCATTATCTCCATATTTTAGATGACAAATGTGAGATTCAGAGAATTTAAATATTGTTCCATTCCATGCAGCTAGTAGATAAAGGTAAAAGGATTCTAACTCATTTCTTCCTTATTCTAAAACCCAAGCTCTTTGCCAGAGGTGAAGAAACCTCTCTTACTCAGACACTTGTATCTCAGAGGAATCATTAAAGTTGTGGAGCTACAAAGGTACAGAGTGCACCACAGCTTGCCAGGAGCTTCCCACATAGCCTGCTGATTTGAGCCTCACTTTAAGGATGCTGATTTGTGTGTTAGCTGATAATGAAGACTGAGTAAACTGTCTAAATAAGACCATACTCTCTCTTGAGTCCACTAAGGTGCTGGGCCTCCTTTTTGGTGATTGAGACTAAAAAGATAGCAGTCCTTTCTTGACTGCTAGAGGAAATTTGCCCAGATAGTCCCTCAATTTTTTCAAGTGTTTATGATTCACTCCTGCTGGCTGAGGTTTCTGACTTGCCAATTAACAGGCCATATCATCTATATAGTAACCAGTTTGAATATCAGAAAGTAAAGCCACCTCAATGCTAAATCTTTATGGCAAAAGGCAGAGGAATTTAGGTATTTTGGAAGTGCTGTAAACATATTGGAGGCCTTGCTATATGAATAGAAATTGGTCTTGGACCTCGAGTGCCAGTGGAATAGAAAAAAGATGTTGGAAATATAACATACCAAGAGCCATCAGTGCAATGGATTTAGTTGCAGTTACAATGTTTGGAATAGCTGAGGCTGTAGGATCAACAACTGAAATCACTTAGCAATAATCCACTGTAAGCCTCCAGCTCCCATTAGCCTTTTCTGCTCTTCATACTTGGCTATTGTTTTAAGATATTGCATCTTGTACTATCCCTGCAGCCTTTAAGTCCTTAAGGCTGTGATTTCGTTTTCCTCCTGAGATTCTCCATTATTTCTGCTGGAGGACTACCTGGAAAAAATACAAAAAAGAATTGGGGAGTGATTTACAGGTTCCTTTCGCATTTCCCTGCATTAGCTCCTCCTGATCAGGAGAATCTCCTCTGGACTTTATGAGATTTACAGTGAAATGTTAATACCAGCTGGATATTCAGCAGTGAAAGCCACACACATGGTACATTGAACCAGCCCAAAGGACCCCATGTACAGGGTCATTTAGCTTTTATTCCCCACGACGAACCCTGCCTGAACCCAATGAGCTGAATACTGGTGCCCCCCTCGCCAACCCAGCAGATTGTGATTTTGGTGCCTGTGCAACAGAATTGTAAGCGTTTTAAGTCCTTGCCCTCCCAAAAGTTCTCCAGCATGTCTGGACAGTGTGCATGACTATTATTCCCTCTTGGGAGCAGGGAATCTTTAGCTCCACTCTTAATCATCTTTTCTCTTAAAGCATCAGTATAAAGGGGAGGGAGGGATCATGAATCATGGAGAGTGAGAGCAGCTCTGTAGCAATAAGCAAGGTACAATTACTTTTTTTTTTTTTTGGCTGCATTGGGTCTTCGTTGCTGTGTGGGGGCTTTCTCTAGTTGTGGAGAGGGGGCTCTAGAGCGCAGGCTCAGTAGTTGTGGCGCACGGGCTTAGATGCTCCATGGCATGTGGGATCTTCCCGGATCAGGGCTTGAACCTGGGTCCCCTGCATTGGCAGGTGGATTCTTAACCGCTGTGCCACCAGGAAAGTCCCCACTTACTTTTTTTTTTTTTTCTTCCTTTTTTTTTTTTTTTTTAACATCTTTATTGGAGTATAACTGTTTTACAATAGTGTGTTAGTTTCTCCTTTACAACAAAGTGAATCAGTTATACATATACATATGTTCCCATATCTCTTCCCTCTTGCGTCTCCCTCCCTCCCACCCTCCCTATCCCACCCCTCTCATGGTCACAAAGCACAGAGGTGATCTCCCTGTGCTATGCGGCAGCTTCCCACTAGCTATCTAATTTACATTTGGTAGTGCATATATGGGGTCAGGTTTTTAAATTTAGATATAAGAAAGTTCAATATTCTATAAATAAGAATATCTTAAGTACTCATGAACATAACAAGAAGTATAATGTAGTGTCCAATTAATTGATTAGTAGTAAGGTCCTCTGTTCCCTTAAGAAACTATAATATAGTTAATTAAAGGAGATAACCAGAAAATACAAGTTAATGGTTCCTGAAATACATTGTCAATGGTTTCTGCCTACTGGCTTTAAGAACAACTGTTTATATCTAATATTCAACAAAATATTTTGCATCAAAATAATTATCTTACTTGTAACAAAAGCAGCTGGAGAAGATGATCATAGCAATTATGCAGACAGCCATAGAAATGAGCAAAGCCAGCCATCGAATGCTGCCATCGAAAAATGGACCTGATAATGGAAGTAAACAATGAAAAAGACATATTACCTTTCGATCACATCTTAAAAGGAAAAAATAACTTGTAGTGTTGAACTCTAGAAAGCTTGCTTATTGTTAAAACCAGAGAAAATATTTCACTGAGAATCATGATTGCACTTTTCTCTGCTAACCTACCTATAACAACAGGGGGCAGTGTAGGTTGTAAATACTGGTTACATAAGTTGGTCCGACAACATTCTATTGTCCGGCGTAGCTGGGCTTTTGGTGAATCCTAAAGGAAGAAAATTAGAAATAATCTGATACACGAAACTGATAATTAATTTTTAAAATATTCATAAAATACAGTTTCTAATTCAGTGAGTGAAAAGGACCTGCTAAGTTTGTGTGAAAGTGATTATTGAAAAATTTAAATCTATCGTGAAATAGTGTTGTAAAGACTCTAAAATGTTTTTTCTTAAGAAGAATGTATGTATGTGCATGGTGTGTTAGAACACTAGACTATAACTTAATTACAGATAAACAAAAGTTTATATATATTTTTCACCCAAAATTTGGCATATCTTAAGATATGACTATTCATTTGTTTTTAGTAAAAAAGTATTTAAAATCATGAGATCTTTTCCTAAAAAACATGGGTAATACATTTTATTACAGTGATAGACTAGCAGGGTAAATATGATCTCATAGTAGTATTGAGACTTAGTTGGATGAGACTTAAGATCTGACTAAAAAGTGGAGCGTGTCCTAGGCCAAAGAAATGACAGGTTAGAAAAGGTAGTCAAGTAGGCAGAAGATACAGTTGATTCTGCCTATAACAACTATGTTGAAACTAATGAACCTGGTATGGAAGCAAGTTGAAGTGTATGTGGTGAGGATAAGGGCAAAATATAGAAACAATATTTCTGAGAGTTTTTGGGAGACCACCAACCAGATATGTGTCCCTAATAGATCAGAAAATGAGCACAGGGAAAGACTGTAGTCATGGGAACAGATACCAAAAATTATATGTGAAGTTTTATTTGATTAAAAGTACAGTATTTGAGAAGTTCTTAACTTGAATGCTGACATTTCAGCACTACCTGGAAGAAGTGCCATTCCAGACCAAAACAGTAACAGAAAGGAATTGTCTGTCGTCATAGAAGTAGCAAGAATATAAGCAGAAATCAACCTTCTTATTCTTAAATATCAGATGGGTAGAAAGGAGAAACCCCGGTATAATCAGGTATTCCTTTAAAAATGTGAAAATGAGATTCCATAGGGGAATCTATATGGGATTCTATAAGGGACTTGAGATTATATAAGAGAAGGTAAGATGGGTCAAGAGTACTTGGAAACCTCCAAAAGCACAAGTTTTACATTTTAACTGAATTTTTAACTTTCTAACAATTTTTTTTACCTTTAAATGATCATAAAAAGAAAGAGAAAAGAGAGACATGTCAGAAGTTACACAGGTGACTCTGAAAAAAATATCCCAGATCTAGAGAAAACTTACATGAAGGATGGAATGAAGAGTATACAACTAAAGATGAATAAAAGAAGCGTGAAGCATCCAAGAATAGTCCCAGTATGGCTAAAGTTCAAAATGAGCTCAGCCTTGCAGGACAGAAAATGTAAAGAAAAATCAGGAAGGGGTTTTTGGCAGTGCTAGAAGAAAGACCACCAAGCAATGGATGTAGTATTGCCGACAAAATACCAGGTAATGGAGGACAAAGAAAACGAACACTTCCTTAACTCTCGTTTTGTTTCAGTCTTCTCTATCAAGGATGATTACAGGAATGAAGAAGGCAGACCAAACGCTAGTAAGTGGGATTGGTATCCCAGAAGTATGCAGAGACCCTACAATGTTTCTGTGTTCTGTCTGAATTCCCATCTTCTCAGCTAGGTGAATTACATCACAGGAAGTTGAGAGCACTTCGGAGAAGGCTGAAAGCGGTATGATTTAAAGATTTTAGAAACGAGGAGTGCTGTAAACCAGATAGCTAAATGTTACATTACTTTTAAAAGGGAAAGAAAGACTTTGCCAACAACAGATTGGGGGCAGCACAGTATTATGGAAACAAGGATTTGGGAATCAAATAGCTTAAATCACAGCTTTGCCATTTATTAACTTTGTGACCCTAAGCAATGAACTTACTTCTCTCTGGGCTTTAGTTTCCTCTGCTATAAGACGGAGGATAAAAAATATCTGCCTCATAGGGTAACTGGGAGAAAATGAGGTAAAATATACCAAGCACTTAGCATATTAAATGCAAATAGTAAATGTTAAATAAATTAATTCTTCTTCCTCTAGTGAATGTGACACAGATCCCAGTTGACATTCTAGAATAAGTCACAAATGCTTGTAATCTCCTGGAAGACTGACTCAATGTGGCTTCACTGAGAACAAGCAACATGAAACTCACATCTTTCTTATGTAGGTTAACTACTGCACACAGCCATGTGCAGACCAGGCACACTTCTCCTTGGGGAATCAACGCTTTTCCTGTGGCCCCTCCCTTTATTTCATAGGCCTCAAATTAGGTCTTACCTTGCACTGAAAATCAGATCCTTCATATTTCATACACCCTGAAGCCAATGTGGTTTCTCCTTGGTCATCTTCTTCTATGATGGCAAAGCAATGCCCATTAGTTCTAAAAGAAAAAAAGCCAAAAAACCAAAACCAACTTCACATTGGAAAGTACTAATTAAATCTTGGTATGAATGTGACCAGTTACTGATGGCTTTTAGTTCTGAATTAGAATTACATTCACATTTGACTTACTGGCAAAACCGTATGCGTTTTAAGGCAAGTGAAAATTGTCACATCTGAACTAAAACCTAAAGGTCTAATAAAAATCCTGTGTCAGGTAGAAAAGGATTTTCTATTAAACAAGTCCCACCAAATATGAAATACTATGTAACTTCTCTTTGCTAATCATAGTCATGTGATCACAGAAAGATGATTTATACAACTTTATAAAGTAAATAATCTTAACGTTTAAAAATATACTTAAAAATAACTTTGTCTCTTTTCATCCATAAGATTTTCAGTATTCCCATACTGTACACAATAATAAATAAAAACAAACTTTCCTGTGAAACATAAAAATAGATTCAATGACAAAGAAAAGTATATTTGGGAAGACCAGACTAAGATCCTGAGAGGCACTTTTTATTTAACATGATAGGAAAAGAGGGAGAACTTCTGAATAGCTGAATTTTCAAGAAATTTATATAAATGTATTTGTATTTAATAAAATGTTATCGGGGCTTCCCTGGTGGCGCAGTGGTTAAGAATCCGCCTGCCAATGC
>NC_041229.1:47889622-47901691 GCF_002837175.3 Physeter macrocephalus
GGCGCGCTTAAACCCCTTCCTCGCGCACCAGGAAGCAAAGAGGGAAGAAAAGGTCTCTTGCCTCTTCGGCAGCTCCAGACTTCTCCCGGACTCCCTCCCGGCTAGCCGTGGCGCCCTAGCCCCTTCAGGCTGTTTTCACTCTGCCAACTCCAGACCTTTCCCTGGGATCCAACTGAAGCCCGAGGCTCAGCTCCCAGCCCCCGCCCGCCCCGGCGCGTGAGCAGACGAGCCTCTCGGGCTGGTGAGTGCCGGTCGGCACCGATCCTCTGTGCGGGAATCTCTCCGCTTTGCCCTCCGCACCCCGCTGCTGCGCTCTCCTCCGAGGCTCCGGAGCTTCCCCCTCCGCCACCCACAGTCTCCGCCCGCGAAGGCCCCACTTACTTTTAATTACGACTGGTGTAAAGGTGGCTTGAAGCTCAGTGAAATGAACTTTTAATGTTTTTGGTCCACCCAGCATCCTATATTAGCAACAATGCCATCAATACTGCCAATCTATAGACTGGCAGATTAAACACTTGCCTCTCTGAGGACATAAACTGTACAAATCTGCATTACTCTGATAGAGAACCACAGTAGGAGCCTGGTAAGACCAACTGGAATTAAGCTGCTGAATGAGCCTGCACTGCTACCACTGCTGCCTGTATTAATCATCATACCAAATGTGGTAGCATATCCACCATGCCAGATTGAGAACATGGTAAAGGACTCTGCATTTCTGATGCACAGTTTAACTGGGTATCCTCAGGTAGCTGAGCTTGACATTCCTCTTAGCCAGATCAGAGCCCTTGTTCATTGTTTGTTCCTCCGTCTAAGCATCCATCTATTCATCTAATTTAATCTTTTATTTTTTATTTATTGAACAAATATTTATTGACCCCTGGAAATTGAAAAAGAATAAGATATATTGCCTGTCCTCCAAGGAGCTCTAGCAGGACAGAGAGCTATATAAACATGTGATATTTATAAATTATGGGAACAGAGAACAGGAGCATCTACAACCAGACTGGAGTCAGAGAAATCTTGGTTTCTGCTCACCATGGTTGCAAAATTCTCTTCTTTCAGAATCAGCCCAGGTACGTTTCTCCATAACTATTTCTGAAAGGGGGCAGGAATTTCTGCTCACCCACTCAGAAAAGAGTCAGTCACAACCAGGACACCATATGGGAGTTGTCTTTGAGTTTATTTCCCAGTACTCAGGCTGCAATTTGTAAATTCCTCCTCATTAACAGTCTTTAAGGTAGAAGACCATCATTATGCAGCTGAGCATACAACTTGGTCAATACGTTTGCTCCCAATTCCAAAAGATGTCCCAGAAATCCTCTTTATCACCCTGCAAGTCCCGGATTCTCGTAGAAAATTATGACTCTGTTAGCATTCTCTCCTTGTCACCACAACTGTCAAGAACTGTGAAGGGTCTAAGATTTTATCCAACTTGCAAGCCAAGAACCCTGTCACAGTTTCATGGATGCTGTCAAAAGACTCCTAGGACAAAGACAAAGGACTTTATTTGCAACAATAGCAGTAGCCAGACAGAATTTTCTTGAGTTAGCTCCTCAAGCCCCCATTTCTACAGGGCAATGCAAAGATGGCCAAGCAATACATTCACACACAATGGATACCAACTCTCAGTTTAGGGAACACAGATGTTTTACAATGGTCAGTAAGCAAAACTGTCCTTTGCTTTGGAGGTAGACATTATTTCTATCATCCGAAGCTGTAGTGAGACAAACATCCTTGAAAAGACAATCCAGAGCAAAGACAGTCAGTGCCTCTGCTTGTTCTGAGGTTTCCAGTAGGTACCATAATGTAGAGATTCCTGCAAGTATGGGAACTTACATAAGGTGAAATCAACCCTTCTATCTTCATCTTCCCTTTAACCATGTTCAGCTTTTACCAGGTCATCAATTTACATTTGAATAATCCATGTTCAAGACTCCCTGGTGAGAAGCTTTGAAATTCATAAATCTGCCTTTGAATAACTGTCCCATTTTATGCTTTCTCTTTGGGAGAAATATAAAAATGGGTTAGACAGTGTAGTCATATCCTAAACTGACATAAGCAATACCTAATAATATTTATTCGGGTCTTAGACATTTTAATGTGCATGTTAAAAGTTTGAAAAACACTGAATTCACATTGCAGAAAACAAGAAGTATTGATTTTTTTAAACTATATTTTTAGCTTACATGTTGCAGTGGACCAAAGGAAAATGCTTCATGTACTGAGCAAAATAAAGACAATCAGTGTTTTGAAAATGAAACTGACAAAAAGACAAGTGTAAGTGTTAGAGCATTTTCTTTGTTTCTACGTTTAACGGGCAAGATATTTCTTGTTTTCTGTAGAGTATAATCTAATTTCTGGCTTTGGCCTGATCAGCATATTCGGTTCTCCTGCTACTGAGCTGACATCAACTGTCTATCATTTTGAGTAGTTGTGTATGTTCGTTTTGAGAATTTTGTTTTCTGTGTTTTGGTATATATTCTTAAGTTGCTAGTGATCACCAACCATTTGGTAAGCTACTTCACTTCTCCTCTCTTTTCCTGTCTGGTTCAGGCCTTCCAGAAAAACTCTCACACTCTGTTTTGGTGGTGGTTTTCAGGTCCTATTGGGCTTTTGGGGCAATAGTTTCCCCTAAGCAGTCTGAAACTACTTCAATCATTTTTTTGATTGTCATCTTGTGTACTTATTCAAGACAAGGAATCAAAAATCAATCATATACAGGGTAATGTTAAAGAGGTCATAGTGCTTTATGTGATAAAACCAAGAAGAACTTGAGTCTAAGGAAAGTACATATAAGTATTTTACTAAGTGTCAACTTCAGATTTCATTTATCTCTGATCAGTTGTCACAAGGTGGCCCTTATTTACTATAGCCCAATGATGTAAAATGGGGTTCCATTTTCTATTTTATTTATAAAGACACCAAACTTAATCGTGAAAACAATGAAAATAAATCACGAATATTATTATTATAAACATGTATTAAATATTTAAAGCACACATAAAATTCTTTTGGGATATCATTTCATAGGAATTGCATTTATTGAGGCTTCTTGAAATATACCTTAAATGATGATTTTTCTTGTTTTCTAAATCTTCTGTTAGCAAGCAGAGACAGTTGTCGTTATGGCTCCATAGGCCATCAAATTTCTTTCAAATATAGGGTGATATGTCTATGATATTCATTGAGTGGTAAATGCCAATAAAGGAACAGTTTCTCTGTTGATTATCATTTACAACCTGGGCTAATCTGGCACTGCCAATTGATTGAGCCTCCTGGTGTTGACTTGGGCTTGGGATTTGGATGGAGTTCTGAATCAGTTCTGATTATGAATTTTGATAATTACTGGGAGGAATTTAGTAAAGTAAGAAAGGTTGTATGGTGAATTGTCCTTTACCTTTATAAGAGCATGAAGCTTACAGCCAAATTTAACTGTTGGCCAGTTTATAAAATGTCTCTGTTAAGGACCATTGTTTCCTCTGCCAAAACATGTTTTTGTTTTACATAGAGGATGTTATTTAAGCTATTTGAGATTGTTATAATATGCTAAATATGCTTCCAGGAAAGGAAGTCATCTAATTTGGCAGTGGTACTGTTTTTCTCCAAAAGGCGAGAGGGAGGGTGGATGTCCATAGTGGACTCATGGATACTTAGAAAACAAATTTTTAGACTTCCTGGCTGTCTAAAGAGGATATCTGTATTTTTGCTTCCTGAAAATGAAGTCATCAGGGCTTAATAGGATACAAATGTGCCAACTTGTCAAACAGCTAAATTAAATAAGTGCTGGCAAATATACTAGGAAAACTTTTATGTTTTTATCATGGGAAAACATATTGCTAGCCTAGCCTATGCTATTTATACTCTGAAAGCTTTTGTTTCTTTATCTTACAGGGCGGTTAAGAGATTTTAATGAGATCCTGATTATGAACGTGTTTAGTACTGCCTGGCAAATAGTAGATTTTCATTCTATTGAAAAGAATTGCAAGTCTAACATTTATGTTATTGGATGCTTACAAATAGTTCTTAGGGTTTCCTTGGATTCATGCCTGTATTATATAACAAAGAGTCTATACCATTTTTTTTTGCCTGGAAACCACTTGGCCAAAAGAGGCTCCTGCCTTGTAGATTTCTACTTGTCACTGCTCAAAATAACTTATGGTTGAATTAAAATAATTATCAGTGAGAATTTCTTAATTATCTTAAGAAAAAAATTTAATTGTATGACAAACAAAAGAATAGTCATGATTATTATATGAACGTAATATATTATTGTAACTGTTTCGTTCATAAGCCATTCTACAAAAGCAGACCTCAGTTTGGAAGTCACAATTGTGTAGATCTATTAAATATGACACTGGACTTTTTTTCTTCATCTTCAGAATTAGGGTGTTAGATCAGATTATTCCTAGGAATTCTTCAGATCTAATCATTCTATGACAGTCAATAGCAGACAATAAATTATATTGTGTGAATAGAGGACCCACTGATAATATAATTAAAGTATTTAAGCCAGCAGTAGCTACTGAGCCCCACACAAATTTAGGCGTATGTTATATATCTAGAACAGACAGGAACAGCTTTATTAGGCCACATTAGTTTGAGAAGATTTCAATAGCACAATTCATAGGCCAGTGATTCTTGAAGTATGGTCCTCTAGCCAGGAGCTTTAACATCCTCTAGGGACTTGTTAGAAGAGTAAATTCTTGGGCTCCACCCTAGATCAACTAAATCAGATATTTTGGGTGCGGGACCCAGACATCTGTGTTTTAATAAGCCCTTCAAGTGATTCTTAACTGCGCTACAATTTGAGAACCGCTACCATGAGTAATAAACCTCTAGGCTTCCCTTTGGGGAGTTACCATCTTTCCTGTCACATACTTTAAACCAGTCAGTTTAGGGAAGGCCAAGAAAGTGATCCAAAGATTTATAAGGCAATTAAGATAGAAGAAATTGCACCATACCGACTCTTTAGGTTTCTTGTTTGCATTTCTCGTTTTTTTTCAGTGATCTGCCAAAAAAACCCTAGGGGCTGATTTTCTAACATCATTCAGAAACATGTGTTAGTATCCTGTATTGCTCTCTACTCTTTCCCAGTTGCCCATTTTTGACTGTAGCTTAATTTGTAAAGGTCTTTTGGAAGCTATTTTGCCAGGTGGGAGGTGTCTTCCCTTCAGGTATTGATCCACAGAAATAACAATCTGAAATAACTTTCAATCGCATTTGTTACCTGTGTCCAGCAGGGAACGTTCCCCCCTTTCGTTATACTTTTAACCTAATTTCAATGTGTTTGGAGATGTTTTTCCCATTATTGAGGCTTAGACAACTGATTTCTGCTCCTTACAAAGCAGCATTTTCAAGTGAAGACTTTATCTTTGCTCTGGTTTAAGGGCTTAAGCGAATCTTGGTGTTGCCACTGGTCATACGATGTAGAAAATCCTGGAGTTACAAAGGGCAATACAATTTGCAAAATCTGTTGTAGACATGTTTTCCAGAACTGATGAAATTATGTAAATCTAGTGAGAAAATTAAAATTTAGATAATGAAAAAAAGACATCATTGAGAATTTTAGACCTTTATTGAGGAAGAAGTAGTTTACATTTAATGTGATTCCTTCTGTTGACTGAAAAAAAAAAAAGCACAACGTAAGAGTTGTGAGTTAAGTTTCATTTGGGGCACAATGAGGTCTATAGCCCTATAACATTTCAGATAGCTCTGAGAAACTGCTCCAAAGAGGCAGGGGGAGAGGTCATTGTATATATGATTTTAGTGAAGGGGGATACATGCAGTCAAGCACACGTTTTGGCAGAGGCTAGCTGCTAGTCATGAGGAGCAAATGGTACCGTTAATGATTTTAGTGCTTTTCTAGATATGAGGAGATGCAAGAATTGGGCTCATAAAATCTTCTCCTTAAAATATCTAACAATATAAAGGCCTGTTCTGCCAGTTTTTCCCAGAGCACAGAGTGCCTCATTCCTTATCTCCACCCTGAACTTCTTTCAGGGGGTGTTGAAGGTCGGTGGCTACAGTGGCTAGGGACCTAATCCTTGTAGAGGCAGATGGCAAGTGCCAATTTTTAGTTGACACTTCCTTTAATTTTATTTTATTCCTATTATTCTCTTGATCAATTTTAAATAATTAGAAGTTTCTTTTAGGGGTGTGTTCTGTGTTTAAATAAACTTAGTAAACAAAAGGTAAAATTTGGAGATTTGGTCTTCCAGAGTCCTAGTGAGAAACAATGAGTATTTTTAATCAGATCATAGAAAGAAGAGAGAACTTAAAGAAAGAATTGACAGGACCTGGCAACTAAGTAGATTGAAAGTTAGGTGGTACCAGAACAAAACTGGAGATGTTTAGGTTGACTAGTGGATAAATAGGGTAAATTCAATGATGACATATCAATTTTAAGATAATAGTGGAACAGCTAAGAGGAAATATTTTTAGAGGAGTTGGACATATTGGTTGAGAACAAAGTGTGATATCAAAAGCAGGACAGTATGATAGAGTGAAAAGAGCAAAAGATCTATAGTCAGAGACCAGAGTTTATACCTTGGCTCTATCACTAATTAGTCATGTGACCTTGAACAGATTACATGAGCTCTATTTTTGTTTGTAAAATGTAGATAATACCTATTTTGCCTATCTTATAGGGGTACAATAAGGATCAAAACAAATAGTTATATGTGAAAGGACTGACAGCTAAATACTTTGGTTATTTCATAACATTTGGAGACATGACCAGAGTGTTAAATGCCCCTTGAAAATATTTTAAGTTTTAGATAATTTTTTATTTGTTTGGTATTTTAAACTTAATTTCTTAAGCAGAAAACAGATTCTTGTCAATCTTGTGCATTATAACTAGTTAGTAAAGGGACTAAGTGAATACCAGGCAAATACAACAATGGATAGGTAGGGCAGAAAGTTGGGTCTCTTCTAACAAGAATAGAGAGGGAATCAGATGGTGAGAAACTTCACTCTAGGAAACATATCAGACTGAAAAGGAAGCATGGTATAGGAATAAGTCATAATTGGAAGCCAGAGAACTTGGGTTGTTTTCTTTGGACTCCTACTATCTGGGTGTTCTTGGGCAAATCACTTGGCCAATCTCTGCCTCAGTTTTCTAATCTAAAGTGAAGGACTTTGACTAGATAATTTATGGGTCCTTTTAAGTTATAATAACACTTTCACAGAATAAGGAAATTATTAATTTTAGAGAATCCCAACATTGCCCTTGTTTTTCAGACTAAAATGTAACTGTTAATGTACTATGTTGAACATCCACACCTTCTGATTAAGAATAATTTTGCAGTTCAGCTGTATTTCTCTATTTACTATCCTTGCCAATATTTATAAGGAAACTTCTTTTTGGGAGAAAAAGAAGCCATGGGGAAGAAGGTTTTTTATGGTGGTTTGTTTTAGGGCATGAGAACATTTTTTTGTGTACATTAGATACTCTCCTTGGTCCTTATTTTAAAAGTGATGGTTCTGAGTGAATCTTCCTGGAGAACTAAGGTCAAAAATAGCACAGAATCAGAGAATTAAAAGTAATTTTAATGGTAATCCAGGGCAATGACTTTCCTCAGTCTTAAATCTCCTCTTCGGCTTCCCTGATAAAGGGGAATCTATCATCTGCTGGAAAGTCTCTAGTTATATTATATGTCTATTACATATCTATATTTACCATCTCCCAAAGTAGCTCATTCCATCTGGGCAAGTTTAGGTATTATGTGGTTATTCTTTTTTTTTTAAATAAAGATTTTTAATTTTATTTTTAAATTAATTAATTTATTTATTTTTGGCTGCGTTGGGCCTTCGTTGCTGCGTACAGGCTTTCTGTAATGGTGGTGAGCAGGGGCTACTATTCGTTGCGGTGCACGGGCTTCTCATTGCGGTGGCTTCTCTTGTTGTGGACCATGGGCTCTAGGCACACTGGCTTCAGTAGTTGTGGCATGCAGGCTCAGTAGTTGTGCCTCGCAGGCTCTAGAGCACAGGCTCAGTAGTTGTGGTGCACGGGCTTAGCTGCCCAGTGGCATGTGGGATCTTCCCGCACCAGGGCTCAAACCGGTGTCCCCTGCATTGGCAGGTGGATTCTTAACCACTGCTCCACCAAGGAAGTCCCTATGTGATTATTCTTATTAAACTCGTGATATTCAAATTATTTTAGTATTGATTATATATTTTCTATTTTCCAATGCCAAAGTCAAGTGGCAAACTTCTAAGTATCTGGAATTAATGGGGGAATAATCTTTTTTATTTTATTTCTTTAATGGAATACTGTGGTTAACTCTGGCTAATTTTGTTTACTAATTTAAAACATCGAATGTAATTACCCCTCATTTCCAGGTTGATGAGGATACTGTGCTTTGCCTTTGAGCATCTTGTAGTGCCTCAGGGACAGTGTTCTGCCTTTTAAAGATTAATGACTGGACTTCTGTACTAGCATTGCTGGAGATCAGGTTTCTTGTTACTAACTTTGACATATTCATAAAACTATTTTTAAACTAGTCAATCCAAATATCAATTTATCTATTAGCTGCCTCTAAAGCAACACAAATACTATAGAAATGAGATTCTGATCATTTGATATATCTGTATTTAGGAGCCTGGTTTTTTACATATGTTTGAAAACAGCAATATATATTCTGTTCAGATAAAGAACAGAATATCTTAGAACCAAATATTTGCAGTTTATGGTATTTACTACCTGGATCAATGAGTTCAGTGATTTTGAAAGTGCAATAGATCACCATTATAACAATAATGAGATGCGACTTGGAGTTAGATGATCGAGGTTCACATCCTGACTTATCTACTCAGTCAATGGAGTACCCATTATGCACTGGTTTACCAACTCAGTAGCTGTATAAATTTGGGCAGGTCAATTTTCTAAGCCTCAGTTTCATCATCTGCAAAACTAAACTTATTTCACTGGTCGGGAATACTTAATGATAATAGGTATGTGAGTGTACCTAATCATAGCCTGCTTAATAAAATGTTAATGCTTAATCCGAAAACTATATTTTATATATTTATAAATACTGTGGTTAGTGTAAATCACATCTTTAGAAAACAAGCGGTATTAAAAGCAATAGATTGCAAATTTCATGTTGACTTCTGACTATAACCTTATTTAAAAATGAAATAGTTTCCCTGGGATACATTTTATTCATTTATTTGAAAAAGTCTTTATTTAGCATCTCTTATGTGTTGGGCACTGTCCTAAACACTGGTGATATACCCATGGACAAAACAGACAAACTTCTTATTCTCAGGAATAAATTTCAAAAAATAAGAGAGGAATAAAGAATATAATTTCAGATTGTGATAATTGCTAAAAAGGATATAAACAGTATTATTTAATGGAGAATGATGGAAGGGAATCTAACTTAAGGAGGTCAGATGAAGAAGGCTTTACTGAAGTGGTAACTTCTAAACAGAGACTTGGATGATGAGAAGGAGCCAGCCACGTGAAGATCCAGGGTAAGAGAGTTTCTGGCAGGCAGAACAACAAACTCAAGACCCCGAGGAAGAATGAGAGTGAAATACTGTTATTTGAGAAAGAGATAGCAGGCAAGTACGATGGGGTGTAGGAAGGTGGAATGTGTAAGGGCATTTAGGAATACTACTGAGGTTATTTACATTAACTGGAAAGCAAAATTGCATTTCAGAACATATAGCTTTTTTGATTTGGGCTCTGTGCACACCTATTTGAATTTCTGTACTCTGTTCAACTCATAGCATTGTATATAGTGGGAAACATTGATCCTCATGAGGAATATAAGTTTATATAAACTGATTTGTTAGGGAAACAGAATTTTTATAGGATGATTTCATGATTTATAGTTTACTATAAAAAATTATCTCAATTTTAAAAGTGTTTTAGATTTTGGTGATAATAATAAAGCGAGAGTTACTGGTTATCAATTAGCTATATTCCATTTCATTTATATAAGTAAAATTTACATGCATTTCTGGTCTATACAATGAAAAATCATGAGAAAGTAGGTGAAAAGTGAACATTTCTTGATTTCTGTAGCAATTTTTGATTCACTCAAATTTTTTTTTTTTAGAGATTATATAGCAGCTTTATTGCAGATACTTTAAGTATTAAAGTATAAGTATAAGAACCTTGCAGGTTCTTCATAAACAGTATACCAAAAAAAGAAGGGCAGTTAAATGAAGACCAGTAACAACCAGGTCCAGCATCATTCAGTTCAAGCTCTACATGACTTCTTTTTGGTTACCATATTGTAGGTGTGCAGCCCTCTAGAAACACATTATCTCTGCAGAACAGGTTATCTCACAGACTGAAATAGAATGTGGTAACATTATTGCCATTTTAATCTGCAAAGAGCCAATCTAACAAAGGCAGGCCCCAAGAGACCTCGGGCTTCCGACTTTACTGGGAGAATAGAGACCATTCATCAGAAGCCCCTTCTCTGCCCTCTCCCAACTTATTTCCCTCAGCAACAGTGCTGCCCACCTTCACTTCTGCTTTTTTTTTTTAACATCTTTATTGGAGTATAATTGCTTTACAATGATATGTTAGTTTCTGCTTTACAACAAAGTGAATAAGTTATACATATACATATGTTCCCATATCTCTTCCCTCTTGCGTCTCACTCCCTCCCACCATCCCAATCCCACCCCTCTAGGTGGTCACAATCCACCTAGCTGATCTCCCTGTGCCATGCAACTGCTTCCCACAAGCTATCCACCCTACGTTTGGTAGTGTATATATGTCTATGCTACTCTCTCACTTCGTCACAGCTTACCCTTCCCCCTCCCCATATCCTCAAGTCCATTCTCTAGTAGGTCTGTGTTTTATGTCCGTCCTACCCCTAGTATCTTCATGACATTTTTTTTTTGTTAGATTCCATATATATGTGTTAGCATACAGTATTTGTTTTTCTCCTTCTGACTTACTTCACTCTGTATGACCAACACCAGGTCCATCCACCTCACTACAAATAACTCAGTTTCATTTCTTTTTATGGCTGAGTAATATTCCATTGTATATATGTACCATATCTTCTTTATCCATTCATCTGTTGATGGACACTTAGGTTGCTTCCATGTCCTGGCTATTGTAAATAGAGCTGCAATGAACATTTTGGTACATGACTCTTTTTGAATTATGGTTCTCTCAGGGTATATGCCCAGTAGTGGGATTGCGGGGTCGTATGGTAGTTCTATTTGTAGTTTTTTAAGGAACCTCCATACTGTTCTCCATAGTGGCTGTATCAATTTACATTCCCACCAGCAGTGCAAGAGGGTTCCCTTTTCTCCACACCCTCTCCAGCATTTATTGTTTCTAGAGTTTTTGATGATGGCCAATCTGACCGGTGTGAGATGATATCTCATTGTCGTTTTGATTTGCATTTCTCTAATGATTAATGATGTTGTGCATTCTTTCATGTGTTTGTTGGCAATCTGTGTATCTTCTTTGGAGAAATGTCTGTCTAGGTCTTCTGCCCATATTTGGACTGGGTTGTTTGTTTTTTTGTTATTGAGCTGCAGGAGTTGCTTATAAATTTTGGATATTAATCCTTTGTCAGTTGCTTCATTTGCAACTATTTTCTCCCATTCTGAGGGTTGTCTTTTGGTCTTGATTATGGTATCCTTTGCTGTGAAAAATCTTTTAAGTTTCATTTGGTCCCATTTGTTTATTTTTGTTTTTATTTCCATTTCTCTAGGAGATGGGTCAAAAAGGATCTTGCTGTGATTTATGTCATAGAGTGTTCTGCCTATGTTTTCCTCTAAGAGTTTGATAGTGTCTGGCCTTACATTTAGGTCTTTAACCCATTTTGAGTTTATTCTTGTGTGTGGTGTTAGGGAGTGTTCTAATTTCATACTTTTACATGTAGCTGTCCAGTTTTCCCAGCACCACTTATTGAAGAGGCTGTCTTTTCTCCACTGTATATCCTTCCCTCCTTTATCAAAGAAAAGGTGACCATATGTGTGTGGGTTTATCTCTGGGCTTTCTATCCTGTTCCACTGATCTATATTTCTGTTTTTATGTCAGTACCATACTGTCTTGATTACTGTAGCCTTGTAATATAGTCTGAAGTC
>NC_041229.1:47903772-47907486 GCF_002837175.3 Physeter macrocephalus
TCTCTGTGCTTCCTGGACTTGATTAACTATTTCCTTTCCCATATTAGGGAAGTTTTCAACTATAATCTCTTCAAATATTTTCTCAGTCCCTTTCTTTTTCTCTTCTTCTTCTGGGACACCTGTAATTTGAATGTTGGTGCGTTTAATGTTGTCCCAGAGGTGTCTGAGACTGCCCTCAATTCTTTTCATTCTTTTTTCTTTATTCTGCTCTGCAGTAGTTATTTCCACTATTTTATCTTCCAGATAACTTATCCGTTCTTCTGCCTTAGTTATTCTGCTCTTGATCCCATCTAGAGTATTTTTAATTTCATTTATTGTGTTGCTCATCGTTGCTTGCTTCCTCTTTATTGCTTCTAGGTCCTTGTTAACTGTTTCTTGCATTTTGTCTATTCTATTTCCAAGATTTTGAATCATCTTTACTATCATTATTCTGAATTCTTTTTCAGGTAGACTGCCTATTTCCTCTTCATTTGTTAGGTCTGGTGGGTTTTTACCTTGCTCCTTCATCTGTTGTGTGTTTTTCTTTCTTTTCATTATGCTTATCTTACTGTTTTTGGTGTGTCCTTTTTGCAGGCTGCAGGTTCATAGTTCCCATTGTTTTTGGTGGCTGTCCCCAGTGGCTAAGGTTGGTTCAGTGGGTTGAGTAGGTTTCCTGGTTAAGGGGACTAGTGCCTGTGTTCTCGTGGATGAGGCTGGATCTTGTCTTTCTGGTGGGCAGGTCCACGTCTGGTGGTTTGTTTTGGGGTGTCTGTAGCCTTATTTAGATATTAGGCAGCCTTTCTGCTAATGGATGGGGCTGTGTTCCTGTCTTGCTAGTTGTTGAGCATAGGGTGTCCAGCACTGTAGCTTGCTGGTCGTTGGGTGAAGCTGGGTCTTGGTGTTGAGATGGAGATCTCTGGGAGATTTTCACCATTTGATATTACGTGGAGCTGGGAGGTCTCTTGTGGACCCGTGTCCTGCAGTTGGTTCTCCCACCTCAGAGACACAGCCCTGACGCCTGGCTGGAGCACCAAGAACCTTTAATCCACACAGCTCAGAATAAAAGGGAGAAAAAAGAGAAAGGAAAGAAAGGAAGGAAGGAAGGAAGGAGGGAAGGAAGGAAGAAAGGAAGGAAGAAAAGGAGGCAGGAAGGGAGGAAGCAAGGAAGAAAGGAAGGAAGAAAGAAAGAAAGAAGATAAAATAAAGTACGATAAAATAAAAGTATTAAAATAAAAAATAATTATTAAGAAGAAAAAAAATTTTTAAGCAAAAAAAACCACTAAAAAACGGGACGGTCAGAACCCTAGGACAAATGGTGAAAGCAAAGCTTGACAGGCAAAATCTCACACAGCAGCACACACATATACACTCACAAAAAAAAAAAGGGGGGAAAATAATAATATATGTTGCTCCCAAAGTCCACCTCCTCAACTTGGGATGATTCGCTGTCTATTCAGGTATTCCACAGATTCAGGGCACTTCAAGTTGATTGTGGAGATTTAATCCAGTGCTTCTGAGGCTGCTGGGAAAGACCTCCCCCTCTCCTCTTTGTTCGAACAGTTCCTGTTGTTCAGCTTTGGACTTGGCCCCGCCTCTGCGCGTAGGTCGCCCGAGGGCGTCTGCTCTTTGCTCAGACAGGACGGGGTTAAAGGAGCAGCTGATTCGGGGGCTCTGGCTCAGGCCGGTGGGAGGGAGGCGTACGGATGTGGGTCGAGACTGCGGCGGCAGAGGCCAGCATGACATTGCACCAGCCTGAGGCGTGCCATGCGTTCTCCCAGGGAAGTTGTCCCTGGATCCCGGGACCCTGGCAGTGGCGGGCTCCACAGGCTCCCGGGAAGGGAGGTGTGGAGAGTGACCTGTGCTTGCACACAGGCTTCTTGGTGGTGGCAGCAGCTGCCTTAGCGTGTCATGCCCGTCTCTGGTGTCTGCGCTGATAGCTATGGCTCGTGCCTGTTTCTGGAACTCCTAAAGGAGCAGCTGATTCGGGGGCTCTGGCTCAGGCCGGTGGGAGGGAGGCGTACGGATGTGGGTCGAGACTGCGGCGGCAGAGGCCAGCATGACATTGCACCAGCCTGAGGCGTGCCATGCGTTCTCCCAGGGAAGTTGTCCCTGGATCCCGGGACCCTGGCAGTGGCGGGCTCCACAGGCTCCCGGGAAGGGAGGTGTGGAGAGTGACCTGTGCTTGCACACAGGCTTCTTGGTGGTGGCAGCAGCTGCCTTAGCGTGTCATGCCCGTCTCTGGTGTCTGCGCTGATAGCTATGGCTCGTGCCTGTTTCTGGAACTCCTTTATGCGGCGCGCTTAATCCCCTCTCCTCTCGCACCAGGAAACAAAGAGGCAAGAAAAAGTCTCTTGTGTCTTTGGCAGCTCTGCGCCCATCTCTGGAGCTCCTTTAAGCGGCACGCTTAAACCCCTCTCCTCGCGCACCAGGAAGCAAAGAGGCAAGAAAAAGTCTCTTGTCTCTTCGGCAGCTCCATGCCCGTCTCCACTCAGAATTTTAAATTTAATTTTTATGTTTCTCTTACAAAGAATCACACACATTTAACACGTGCAGAATACATAGACTATGGCCTTGCATGATTTAATTTCAGAATCCAGTACTATCCAGATATTTTTTCATCATGGGTATTCTTTGGAAAAGTCAGTCCTTTTCTAGTTGATCTGAATTTCCTATTTGACTCTGGAGACTTTAGAAATGAGGGCAGGCATTTTGCCATGACCTGCCTGCAGTCTATTTATTTTACTAAGTTAACAAGCTTTGCAGATGTCACTTGTGTGCCTGCTGTCCTGGGTGAATGGGGAACAGACAGACTGGGATGAGAGTCCACATGGGTAGATATCTTTAGTTATTTTCCTCGGAGATAATATTTCTTTTGGAGAGTCCATTCCTTCTGGGTTGCTCCCAAGGTCCTTATAAGCTAGGTAGGACTCAGTATAGGAGCCCAGAGACATGCCTATCTTTTTAGGGGGATCACAAATTGTTTATACTTAGTCTGCATGGAGTCTAGGCTACATTTGGCTAGAGAGGGCCTTTTGGCTCTGTCTGTGCCATACTCTCAAGCTGGACTAGGGGAGGCAGAAACTGCCTCAGGATTTGAGGTATGGTGAAATGGAAAGCTCACAGACTTTGCACTCCAGGTTGGAGGCATGTAGGTGCTGTGTCATCTAGGGAAAATTGTATAATCTCAGGGAGCTTCAGTTTCTTCATCTATGGAATGGGAATTATATTTCCTTTCTACAGGGTGTTGTGACCATCAGAAATAATATGTAACGTATCTGCCACAATACTTCAGGTAATAGCCACTTGATAAATTACAGCTATTAGAAATAAAAATGCTTTTATTTATTACTATGCTTCTATCACAAGGGCAGATGCCTAGTTTCGGCAGCATGCAGTGGTTGTTGCAGCACTTTAGCTGGAAACTGTCCTTTTCCATTATAAATAGGGTTGTTCCAAACCAACATTCTTGTATCAGACTGGATTTGCCAATAAAAAAAGTATAGCTGCACATATCTTCAGCTACATGTACCAATCTATTTCTTTCTTACATATATATATTTATTTTACTATATATTATATATTTTTCTTTTGTAAATATATATATAATAGTTACTATATGCATATATGGTTCTCACATGAACAAACAATGCATATTATAGGTGTTTTGTCTGAACTTTTGAATTTATTTTTTATACAGCAGGTTCTTATTAGTTATCTATTTTATACATATTCGTG
>NC_041229.1:47907697-47908543 GCF_002837175.3 Physeter macrocephalus
CGCTTTTCCCCCTTGGTGTCCATACGTTTGTTCTCTACATCTGTGTCTCAATTTCTGCCCTGCAAACCGGTTCATCTGTACCATTTTTCTAGGTTCCACATATATGTGTTAATATACGATATTTGTTTTTCTATTTCTGACTTACGTCACTCCGTATGACAGTCTCTAGATTCATCCACGTCTCTACAAAGGACCCAATTTCGTTCCTTTTTATGGCTGAGTAATATTCAATTATATATATGTACCACATCTTCTTTATCCATTCGTCTCTTGATGGCCATTTAGGTTGCTTCCATGACCTGGCTATGGTAAATAGTGCTGCAATGAACATTGGGGTGCATGTGTCTTTTTGAATTATGGTTTTCTCTGGGCATATGCCCAATAGTGAGATTGCTGGGCCATATGGTAATTCTATTTTTAGTTTTTTAAGGAACCTCCATACTGTTCTCCATAGTGGCTGTATCAATTTACATTCCCACCAACAGTGCAAGAGGGTTCCCTTTTCTCCACACCCTCTCCAGCATTTGCTGTTTGTACATTTTCTGATGATGCCCATTCTGACTGGTGTGAGATGACACCTCATTGTAGTTTTAATTTGCATTTCTCTAATAATTAGTGAGGTTGAGCAGCTTTTCATGTGCTTCTTGGCCATCTGTATGTCTTCTTTGAAGAAATGTCTATTTAGGTCTTCTGCCCATTTTTGGATTGGGTTGTTTGTTTTTTTAATATTGAGCTGCATGAGCTGTTTATATATTTTGGAGATTAATCCTTTGTCTGTTGATTCGCTTGCAAATATTTTCTCCCATTCTGAGGGTTGTCTTTTCGTCTTGTTTATGGTTTCCTTTG
>NC_041229.1:47908853-47910362 GCF_002837175.3 Physeter macrocephalus
TGGTGTTAGGGAGTGTTCTAATTTCATTCTTTTACATGTAGCTGTCCAGTTTTCCCAGCACCACTTATTGAAGAGACTGTCTTTTCTCTATTGTATATCTTTGCCTCCTTTGTCATAGATTATTTGACCATTGGTGTGTGGGTTTATCTGTGGGCTTTCTATCCTGTTCCATTGGTCTACATTTCTGTTTTTGTGCCAGTATCATATTGTCTTGATTACGGTAGCTTTGTAGTAGAGTCTGACGTCAGGGAGTCTGATTCCTCCAGCTCCGTGTTTTTCCCTCAAGGCTGCTTTGGCTATTCGGGGTCTTTTGTGTCTCCATACAAATTTTAAGATTTTTTGTTCTAGCTCTGTAAGAAATGCCATTGGTAATTTGACGCAGTGGTAAATGGGAGTGATTCCTTAATTTCTCTTTCAGATTTTTCATCATTAGTGTATGAGAATGCTAGAGATTTCTGTGCATTAACTTCGTATCCTGGAGCTTTACGAAATTCATTGATTAGTTCTAATAGTTTTCTGGTGGCATCTTTAGCATTCTCTATGTATAGTATCATGTCATCTGCAAACAGTGATAGTTTTACTTTTTTTCCAATTTGTATTCCTTTATTTCTTTTTCTTCTTTGATTGCTGTGGCTAGAACTTCCAAAACTATGTTGAATAATAATGATGAGAGTGGACATCCTTGTATTGTTCCTGATCTTAGAGGAAATGCTTTCAGTTTTTCACCATTGAGAATGATGTTGGCTGTGGGTTTGTCGTATATGGCCTTTATTATGTTGAGGTAGGTTCCCTCTATGTCCACTTTCTGGAGGGTTTATATTATAAATTGGTGTTGAATTTTGTCAAAAGTTTTTCTGCATCTATTTATATTGAAGAATCCTTGCATCCCTGGGATAAATCCCACTTGATCGTGGTGTATGATCCTTTTAATGTGTTGTTGGATTCTGTTTGCTAGTATTTTGTTGAGGATTTTTGCATCTATATTCATCAGTGATATTGGTCTGTAATTTTCTTTTTTTGTAGTATCTTTGTCTGGTTTTGGTATCAGGGAGATGGTGGCCTCATAGAATGAGTTGGGGAGTGTTTCTTCCTCTGCAATTGTTTGGAAGAGTTTGAGAAGGATGGGTATTAGCTCTTCTCCAGATGTTTGGTAGAATTCACCTGTGAAGCCATCTGGTCCTGAACTTTTGTTTGTTGGAAGATTTTTAATCACAGTTTCAATTTCATTACTCGGATTGGTCTGTTCATATTTTCTATTTTTCCTGGTTCAGTCTTGGAAGGTTATACCTTTCTAAGAATATGTCCATTTCTTCCAGGTTGTCCAGTTTATTGGCATAGAGTTGCTTGTAAATAGTCTCTTAGGATGCTTTATATTTCTGTGGTGTCTGTTGTAACTTCTTCATTTCTAATTTTATTGATTTGAGTCCTCTCCCTGTTTTTCTTGATGAGTCTGGCTAATGGTTTATCAATTTTGTTTATCTTCTCAAAGAACCAGCTTTTAGTTTTATT
>NC_041229.1:47910926-47911553 GCF_002837175.3 Physeter macrocephalus
ATTTCTAATCTCATAGCGTTGTGGTCAGAAAAGATGCTTGATATGATTTCAATTTTCTTAAATTTACTGAGGCTTGATTTGTGACCCAAGATGTGATCTATCCTGGAGAGTTCTGTGCGCACTTGAGAAGAATGTGTAATCTGCTGTTTTTGGATGGAATGTCCTATAAATATCAATTAAATCTATCTGGTTTATTGTGTCATTTAAAGCTTCTCTCTTCTTATTTATTTTCATTTTGGATGAACTGTCCATTGGTTTAAGTGAGGTGTTAAATTCCCCCACTATTATTGTGTTACTGTCGATTTCCTCTTTTAGACCTACTAGCAGTTGCCTTATGTATTGTGGTGCTCCTATGTTGGGTGTATATATATTTATAAATGTTATATCTTCTTCTTGGATTGATCCCTTGATCATTATGTAGTGTCCTGCCTTGTCTCTTGTATCATTCTTTATTTTAAAGTCTAATTTTATCTGATATGAGTATTGCTACTCCAGCTTTCTTTTGAATTCCATTTGCATGGAATATCTTTTTCCATCCCCTCACTTTCAATCTGTATGTGTCCCTAGGTCTGAAGTGGGTCTCTTTTAGAAAGCATATATATGGGTCTTGTTTTTGTATCCATTCAG
>NC_041229.1:47913793-47917165 GCF_002837175.3 Physeter macrocephalus
TGTTTCTTACGGTAGGATTGTATTGCTATAAACTTCCCTCTTAGAACTGCTTTTGCTGTATCCCATAGGTTTTGGGTCGTCGTGTCTCCATTGTCATTTGTTTCTAAGTATTTTTTGATTTCCTCTTTGATTTCTTCAGTAATTGTATTGTTTAGCCTCCATGTGTTTGTAATTTTTACAGATCTTTTCCTGTTATTGATATCTAGTCTTATAGCGTTGTGGTCGGAGAAGATACTTGATATGATTTCAATTTTCTTAAATTTATATACATATATTAAATAAGAATTAGCCTTTTGACTTGTTGATATTTTGAATTTCATTACTATTTCATTAATTTTTATTTTTAAAATAATTTTCCTTTCCTCTCCTTGGGTTTATTTTATTATTCTTTCACTAATATCTTAAGTTAGTGGTTTAATTAATTTATTTTCAGTGTTTACTGATTTCTGGTATGTTTTAAATATGCTTATGTATTTTCAAAATGGTTTTGAATTACTGATTATTTTTCTGATTTCTGATTTAATTGCATTGTGGCTTGGAGAGTTTCTGCTGAAAGATCCGATGTTAACCTTATGGGGATTCCTTTGTGTGTTATTTGTTGTTTTTCCCTTGCTGCTTTTAATATGTTTTCTTTGTATTTAATTTTTGACAGTTTGATTATTATGTGTCTTGGTGTGTTTATCCTTGGGTTTATCCTGTGTGGGACTCTCTGTGCTTCTTGGACTTGCTGACTGTTTCCTTTCCTATATAGGGAAGTTTTCAACTATAATCTCTTCAAATTTTTTCTCAGTCCCTTTCTTTTTCTCTTCTTCTTCTAGGACTTTATCCTGTATGGGACTCTCTGTGCTTCCTGGACTTGATTGACTATTTTCTTTCCTATATTAGGGAAGTTTTCAACTATAATCTCTTCAAATATTTTCTCAGTCCCTTTCTTTTTCTCTTCTTCTTCTGGGACCCCTATAATTCGAATGTTGGTGCGTTTAATGTTGTCCCAGAGGTCTCTGAGACTGTCGTCAGTTCTTTTCATTCTTTTTTCTTTTTTCTGCTCTGCAGTAGTTATTTCCACTATTTTATCTTCCAGGTCACTTATCTGTCCTTCTGCCTCAGTTATTCTGCTACTGAGCCCATCTAGAGTATTTTTCATTTCATTTATTGTGTTGCTCATCGTTGCTTGCTTCCTCTTTATTTCTTCTAGGTCCTTGTTAACTGTTTCTTGCAATTTGTCTATTCTATTTCCAAGATTTTGAATCATCTTTACTATCATTATTCTGATTTCTTTTTCAGGTAGACTGCCTATTTCCTCTTCATTTGTTAGGTCTGGTGTGATTTTATCTTGCTCCTTCATCTGCTGTGTGTTTTTCTGTCTTCTCATTTTGCTTATCTTACTGTGTTTGGGGTCTCCTTTTTGCAGGCTGCAGGTTCGTAGTTCCCGTTGGTTTTGGTGGCTGTCCCCAGTGGCTAAGGTTGGTTCAGTGGGTTGAGTAGGTTTCCTGGTTGGGGGGATTAGTGCCTCTGTTCTGGTGGATGAGGTTGGATCTTGTCTTTCTGTTGGATGAGGCTGGATCTTGTGTTTCTGGTGTGCAGGTCCACGTCTGGTGGTGTGTTTGGGGATTTTGGTAGCCTTATTATGATTTTAGGCAGCCTCTCTGCTAATGGATGGGGCTGTAGACCTGTCTTGCTCTTTGTTGGGGATAGGGTGTCGAGCACTGTTTGTTGCTGGTCCTTGAGTGAAGCTGTGTCTTGGTGTTGAGATGGAGATCTCTGGGAGATTTTCACCATTTGATATTGCGTGGAGCTGGGAGGTCTCTTGTGGACCAGTGTCCTGGAGTTGGTTCTCCCACCTCAGAGACACAGTCCTGATGCCTGGCTGGAGCGCCCAGAGCCTTTAATCCACACAGCTCAAAATAAAAGGGAGAAAAAATAGAAAGTAAAGAAAAGGATGGAAGGAAGGAAGAAAGGAAGGAGGGAGGGAGGGAAGGAAGGAAGGAAGAAAGAAAGGAAGGGAGGAAGGAAGGAAGGAAGAAAGAAAGGAAGAAATGAAGGATGGAAGAAAGCAAGAAAGGAAGGAAGGAAGGAAGGAGGAGAGGAAGAAAGGGTGGAAGGAAGAGAGGAATGAAGGGAGGAAGAAAGGCGGGAAGGAAGGGAGGAAGAAAGGAAGGAAGGAAGAAAGGTGGGAAGGAGGGATGAAAGGAAGGAAGAAAGGAAGAAATAAAGGGAGAAGACAAAATAAAGTAGGATAAAGTATAGTCTCTCCTCTTTGTTCGCACAGCTCCTGGGGTTCAGCTTTGGATTTGGCCCCACCGCTGCGTGTAGGTCGTCCGAGGGTGTCTGCCCTTCGCTCAGACAGGACAGGGTTAAAGGAACAGCTGATTCGGGGGCTCTGGCTCAGTCAGGCCGGGGGGAGGGAGGGGCACGGATGCGGGGCGAGCCTGCAGCGGCAGAGGCCGGTGTGACGCTGCACCGGCCCGAGGCGCCACGCGTTCTCCCGGGGAAGCTGTCCCTGGACCCGGGACCCCGGTAGTGGCGGGCTGCACGAGCTCCCAGGAGGGGCAGTGTGGACAGTGACCTGTGCTTGCACACAGGCCTCTTGGTGGCGGCAGCAGCAACCCTAGCGTCCCACGCCCGTCTCTGCTGTCCGCGCCGACAGCCACGGCTCGCGCCCGTCTCTGGAGCTCCTTTACGCGGTGCGCTTAATCCCCTCTCTCGCACCAGGAGACAAAGAGGCAAAAAAAAAAGTCTCTTGTCTCTTCGGTAGCTCCGCACCCGTTTCTGGAGCTCCTTTAAGAGGCGCGCTTAAACCCCTCTCCTCGCGCACCAGGAAGCAAAGAGGGAAGAAAAGGTCTCTTGTCTCTTAGGCAGCTCCAGACTTCAACTGGACTCCCTCCCGGCTAGCCGTGGCGCACTAGCCCCTTCAGGCTGTTTTCACTTTGCCAACTCCAGACCTTTCCCTGGGATCCGACTGAAGCCCGAGGCTCAGCTCCCAGCCCCCGCCCGCCCCGGCGGGTGAGCAGACAAGCCTCTCGGGCTGGTGAGTGCCGGTCGGCACCGATCCTCTGTGCGGGAGTCTCTCCGCTTTGCCCTCTGCATGCCGCTGCTGCGCTCTCCTCCGCGGTTCCGGAGCTTCCCCCTCCGCCACCCGCAGTTTCCGCCCACAAAAGCGCTTCTCAAGAACATAAAACTTTGAGCACAAAGTTTTAGGCAGGAAATTGTGGAGTCCTTAAAACCATATAAAGAAGGATTCGATCCATTCACATTTAAGGTAATTATCGATATGTATGTTCCTATTACCATTTTCTTAATTGTTTTGTGTTTGTTTTTGTAGGTCCTTTGCTTCTCTTGTGTTTCCCACTTAGGGAAGTTCCTGTAGCATTT
>NC_041229.1:47917264-47922799 GCF_002837175.3 Physeter macrocephalus
TCGAATCTGAATGAGATCCTTGCCGGGTAGAGTAATCTTGGTTGTAGGTTCTTCCTTTTTATCACTTTAAATATGTCATGCCACTCCCTTCTGGCTTGTAGAGTTTCTGCTGAGAAATCAGCTGTTAACCTTATGGGAGTTCCCTTGTATGTTATTTGTCATTTTTCCCTTGCTGCTTTCAATAATTTTTCTTCATCTTTTTTTTTTTGCCAGTTTGATTGCTATGTGTCTCATTGTGTTTCTCCTTGGGTTTGTCCTGTATGGGACTCTCTGTGCTTCCTGGTCATGGATGGCTATTTCCTTTCCCATGTTAGGGAAGTTTTCGACTATACTCTCTTCAAATATTTTCTCGGGTCCTTTCTCTCTCTTTTCTCCTTCTGGGACCCCTATAATGTGAATATTGTTGCTCTTAATGTTGTCCCAGAGGTGTCATAGGCTGTCTTCATTTCTTCTCATTCTTTTTTTCTATATTCCTTTCCATGGCAGTGAATTCCACCATTCTGTCTTCCACGTCACATATCTGTTCTTCTACCTCAGTTATTTTGCTATTGATTCCTTCTGGTGTATTTTTCATTTCAGTTATTGTATTGTTCATCTCTGTTTGTTTGTTCTTTAATTCTTCTAGGTCTTTTTTAAACATTTCTTTCATGTTCTCAATCTTTGCCTCCACTCTTTTTCCAAGGTCCTGGATCATCTTCACTATCCTTATTCTGAATTCTTTTTCTGGAAGGTTGCCTGGTACATAGCCCTCTGCCTTTTCATCTTGTCTATCTTTCTGTGAATGTTGTTTTTGGTCCACAGGCTGCAGGATTGTCATTCTTCTTGCTTCTACTGTCTGCCCTCTGGTGGATGAGGCTATCTAAGAGGCTTGTGCAAGCTTCCTGATGGGAGGGACTGGTGGTGGGTAGATCTGGCTGTTGCTCTGGTGGGCAGAGCTTAGTATAACTTTAATCTGCTTGTCTGCTGATGGGTGGGGCTGGGTTCCCTCTGGGTTGGTTGTTTGGCCTGTGGTGATCCAACACTGGAGCCTACCTGGGCTCTTTGGTGGGGCTAATGGCAGACTCTGGGAGGGCTCATGCCAAGGAGTATTTCCCAGAACTTCTGCTGCCCCTGTCCTGTCCTCACGATGAGACACAGCCACCCCCCGCCTCTGCAGGAGACCCTCCAACACTAGCAGGTAGGTCTGGTTTAGCCTCCTATGGGGTCACTGCTCCTTCCCCTGGGTCCCGATGCGCACACTACTTTGTGTTTGCCCTCCAAGAGTGGAGTCTGTTTCCCCCAGTCCTGTCAGAGTCCTGTAATCAAATCCTGCTTGCCTTCAAAGTCTGATTCTCTAGGAATTCCTCCTCCCATTGCTGGACCCCCAGGTTGGGAAACCTGACGTGGGGTTCAGAACCTTCACTCCAGTGGGTGGACTTCTGTGGTATAAGTGTTGTCCAGTTTGTGAGTCACCCACCCAGCAGTTATGGGATTTGATTTTATTGTGATTGCACCCCTCCTACCACCTCACTGTGGCTTCTCCTTTGTCTTTGGATGTGGGGTATCTTTTTTGGTGAGTTCTAGTGTCTTCCTGTTGATGATTGTTCAGCAGTTAGTTGTGATTCTGGTGCTTTTGCAAGAGTGAGTGAGAGCACGTCCTTCTACTCTGCCATCTTAAACCAATCTTCACCTGGAGATTTTGACTGTGTCATGTGACCCTGTCTCTCTTCCACTGCTCCATATTATAGGTTTTTAAAAAATGTTTTATCAGGAAAAATAAATGGCATAACTGGAGCTGTGATCATTGTTTCAGTCCCCAAATATTTATTTTGTGCAGGTACTCTTTTTTTAAAAAAAATTTATTAAATTAAATTAATTAATTTATTTACTTGGTTGTGCTGGGTCTTAATTGTGGCAGGCGGGCTCCTTAGTTGCAGCTCCCTGGCTCCTTAGTTGTGGCATGCGAACTGTTAGTTGTGGCATGCATGTGGGGTCTAGTTCCCTGACCAGGGATCAAAGCCAGGCCCCCTGCAGTGGGAACTCAGAGTCTTAAGCACTGCACCACTAAGGAAGTCCCTGTACAGGTACTCTTAAGTGCAGGTACCATGCTAGATGCCAGAGATATATATTATATCTATCCTCATGGGGCCTAGATTCTAGCCACAGGGTATATTTAACTTGAGATATTATTTTCCTTTTTGGAATGAAACAAAATAAAATAATGCATTTAAATGGTTAAGGTATGGACTTAATGCAAGTAATTTACAATAGTAATTTTCTGGTATCAAACTTCTAATGGTAGGTTTTACTGAAAATCAATATATTCCTGGCTTGATATCATTAACCTTAAAGAATATCAAGTGAAGCAGTTTGCAGGCTATGGCTTTATATCTTGCCAAACACTTCTTGTGAAATCACAAGACCAATTGAGCTCTATGTCAGTAAAAAAGTGCTTCAAGCTGATGTCTTGTTAATTTTAAAAATAAAGGAATGTTTCCCTTGAGGTGAAGGAGTGTATTATCTTCTATCATCTTTATATCTGAGGAAAATCAATGGAAGGCAATGAACACACAAAATAGAAAGCTGCATCCTGGGTTGAACTACACTTTAAAATGCTGCCTATTTACTTTTATCTAAACATACAAACATAATCCAATTAATCACATGTAATAAGTACAACCTAACGATTATAGAACATGTATATTCCACAGCCTTTACAGCACATTTGTACTCACTTAACATTGTATGAGTGATGCTCTTTTTTTCCTCCAGCAGAGATTACATGTTCAGTTTGTGAAATGCCTGCTCTAAAGTACTTTTATTTAATGAAAACCCTTTGGATATGTTTATGTAAGCTGATTGTAGAAAGAAGAACGTTATTATTGATTCACTCCCCTTTAAATATGATAGAGTGCATAGATTTCTTCTTCCTCACAACTTCTAGCTAACTCCTGTGGGTCCTTCTCAGCTCAGCTCAGGGTTCCTCTCTAGAAAACCGCCCCTGACTACTTCATTCTGGGTTAATTGCCTTTACTTTGTGATTCTCAAACACCCCAGTGCTTACTGTACTGTACTATAGGTGTTGAATCACTTGAGGGCAGGGATTCTTCTAGCTTGTGCTCACCCTGGTGTCCCCAATAAGTACATACTATGGGAATGGGAATACAGAGTCAAAATTGCCTTTAAAGTGCTCACAGTCTAGTAGGTGATACATACATTAATCAAAAAAATCATACCGTGAGCCCTCAACAAACATGTGTTAGATGAATGACTTAGGGAGTGTATATGGGAGGTCAGGAGCTATGCTAGATGAATTGCCTTTCTTTTCTGCAGGTCTTTATAGTTTCCAAAGTGCTTTCATCTGTGATGAGCCAGGGTCAAAAGAATAATCAGGCTTCCTCTGCAAGTTTGCCCATTTCTTAGCTTTCTCCACTATAGGAAAATGGAATATAGTTCCAAAGATACTTTTCTTCCAAGGATACCTTGTAAAATATCCATCTTCCTCTGCTACCCAATTTACTTCCTCTCTCTTTCTAATCCCCGACTGTCTGTTCTGATCGTGATTTACAAAGCCCAGGGCTTAGAATAAGTTACTAGGTACCTGTTCTTAGAAATTCATTTAAACTTTCAAGCTGGTGAGAATGTCACAAGTGCTTTGCAAATTTAAAGTGCTATAGGAACATAAAGCCTAATTACCTTGAAGATGAATATGATAATCAGTATCAATTGCATATAAGATGGTTTGGTTTTATCAGGGAAGAACTCTGATACCTGGGAATGCTCAACGACATGACGTTATACATACTCTGAGACAAGCTTAGGAAGTATTGAATTAAATTAAACATCGTGATGATGTAATAAATGAGGAGGTAAATAGGCAAGGTGGTGCTTTTTTTTTTAACATTTTCATATTGCTGAACCCCATAAAACAGTTATCTAATTGAATGGACTAGAGCATAGGTTTTATTTATGCTGTTTAACTTGAAAATTATCTGAAGTTTATTACACCAGCAGGAAATTGGTGTAATAAAACAGTTCAGAGGAAATTGTCTTTTAACTATAAATAACTTTTGAGCCACTTTTCTTCTTTTCTTCTCTGAACACATATCTGATTTGCTATGAATTTTAAATTTCTAAATTCTTTAGAAACGGTGTTCTCATTTTGGTAAAATAATGGCATGTCAGTTTCTGAAACATTCATCTATTTAGCAATCAGGAGAATATTGAGGTTAGAACCTGAAAAATTAATGAAAGGTAGAAGAGTCTTACATGTCCACACTTTTTTCAAATTATTTATTGTAGAAAATACTCTTTTTATAAAAAATGAGAGGGTGTTGGAGGAGTGGGGAATGGTTCTACTGGCGTCTTAAAGAAGTGATCCCAACGTATGGGTCCCTAGACATTTCTTCTTGTTGTCGTCCATGGTCAAGTTGACTATCTGTTTTCTTCCTAGTGAGAAGGAAGCATTGATTTTCCATTTTTATTGGTCAGGCAGTGCTTTCCATTCCGTCACTCACTTTCTCTCTCTCTCATTCTCACCCCGCCCTTTTCTCTGTACCCCTGTTTCTTTCTGTTTCAAGTCTGTCTCAGCCTATGTGTCTAAGAGGATGAAAAAGAAACTATATTATTATTATTTCTAACATATACACTAGCTCTTTGCCTTTTAAAAAAATTATTTTAACATCTTTATTGGAGTATAATTGCTTTACAATGGTGTGTTAGTTTCTGCTGTATAACAAAGTGAATCAGCTATACATATACATATATCCCCACATCTCCTCCCTCTTGTGTCTCCATCCCATCCTCCCTATCCCACCCCTCTACTTGGACATAAGTACCGAGCTGATCTCTCTGTGCTATGCGGCTGCTTCCCACTAGATATCTATTATACATTTGGTAGTGTATATATGTCCATGCCACTCTCTCACTTCGTCCCAGCTTACCCTTCCCCCTCCCCATGTCCTCAAGTCCATTCTCTACATCTGCCTCTTTATTCCTGTCCTGCCCCTAGGTTCTTCAGAACCATTTTTTTAAAAATTCCATATATATGTGTTAGCATATGGTGTTTGTTTTTCTCTTTCTGACTTACTACACTCTGTATGACAGACTCTAGGTCCATCCACCTCACTACAAATAACTCAATTTCGTTTCTTTTTACGGCTGAGTAATATTCCATTGTATATATGTGCCACATCTTCTTTATCCATTCATCTGTCAATGGACACTTAGGTTGCTTCCATGTCCTGGCTATTGTAAATAATGCTGCAGTGAATCTTGTGGTATGTGACTCTTTTTGAATTACGGTTTTCCCGGGGTATATGCCCAGTAGTGGGATTGCTTGGTCATATCAGTGGAATAGGATAGAAAGCCCAGAGATAAACCCATGCACATATGGTCACCTTATGTTTGATAAAAGAGGCAAGAATATACAGTGGAGAAAAGACAGCCTCTTCCATAAGTGGTGCTGGGAAAACTGGAGAGCTACATGTAAAAGAATGAAATTAGAACACTCCCTAACACCATACACAAAAATAAACTCAAAATGGATTAAAGACC
>NC_041229.1:47923140-47943677 GCF_002837175.3 Physeter macrocephalus
ACCCTCAGAATGGGAGAAAATATTTGCAAACGAAGCAACTGACAAAGGATTAATCTCCAAAATATACAGACAGCTCATGCAGCTCAATATCCAAAAAAAAAAAAAATGACCAATCCAAAAATGGGCAGAACACCTAAATAGACATTTCTCTAAAGATGCTGTACAGATTGCCAACAAACACATTAAAGGATGCTCAACATCACTAATCATTAGAGAAATGCAAATCAAAACTACAATGAGGTATCACCTCACACTGGTCAGAATGACCATCATCAGGAAATCTACAAACAGTAAATGCTGGAGAGGGTGTAGAGAAAAGGGAACCCTCTTGCACTGCTGGTGGGAATGTAAATTGATACAGCCACTGTGGAGAACAGTATGGAGGTTCCTTAAAAAACTAAAAAAGTATATTATTATCCAGAATGATGCTTGTCAAGCGCCTCAGAGGCAGTCTGTGCAGCAGCTTGGGAGGGATTTGGGAGGAAGGAAGAGGGTTAATCATTTGCTGCTAGAATCCGCAGAAGGGAACACAGAGCTCTGCCCACGTAATAAGTGCCTGCAGGCAGCTAGTGAGGAGGGAAAAGTTTGGGAAAACTCATTTTTTGTCTCTCAGATTGTGGAACTTTTATGAACACTTTGAAACCTCCTCCCACCTCGATTTTATAATATACTTTAAATATTCAGGTTGTTTGTGTATTCCAATGTCAGAGAAGGCACAAATAGGTACACAAATAAAAGAAGAAATCTAGCGTTTTTTAAGTTAAACCTCCAAATTCTCAGTTTTTAAAAAATGTACCTGGCCGGGATTTTCTTTTTCAAGCTGCTAGTCATTTGTAAGAAGCTGCCCTTGTAATTGCAAATGAGTTGAGATGTGATATATGCAGCACCGCATGCACCTGAGCTTTTCAGTCATAACTTTCGAGTCATTTAGACTGCTGGGAATCATGCTCATAATAAATAGCTTTTTATTACCCAAAGCCGCTCGCTGTTCTGGCAGCGGAACGACAGCCCTTTGATAGATGCGCCGGGTAGTTTTTTGTGTTGTGCTTACTCAGAGTTGTTAGTAGGAAAGACGAAGGCAGCAAAGGGTGGGGGGAGACTCTGGCAAAGGAGATCTTATGGGTATACTGAAGCAGCAGATCAGAATTCAGAAACAAGAACGAGAGCTGAAATGTGATTCTCTGGTGCTTGGTGTAACACTCATCTCCACGACAGAACTGTGTGAGGCACTCCGGGAGCCTTGCTCTGATCACGGAATCCACTTGAGGACCATGCAGCCGCGGAGCCCTGCAAGCCACGGGGAAGTTTTGCCGGAGATGATTTCTAGGGGATTTTCCGGTGCTTAGGAGAATCCTGCTTGTCTTGAGCTCTATGGAGGAGGGCTCGAGTTTCCCATGAGGGGCCCCCTTGGAAAAGCCGTCTGTGCAGAATCCAGCTTCTGCTTCTTTCTGTGTGCTATTTACCAAAAGGCTTTTCTCACCTTTGCTGATTTGCTGGTGTGATTTCCATGTACTGAGTCCTGTGTAGAGATCCAGGATGGATTGCCTGTGCATTGTCACCACAAAGGTAGGATAGGAAACAGGGCTGTTGTTGTGTGCATTTTTCTATTACTATTTTGGTCCTGTAATTAAACAGCTCTGGTAGGTGCTGCCAGTTCATGAGATAAAATGATTAGTATAATTTACTTTGCTGGGCATTTTGTTCCCCACAAAGGTCTGAGGGTCCTGTCTTTATTTGATTTCAACTTCTTAAAGTGATATTGTGTGTTTATGCAAATGAAGGAGAATTTGCCTGTGTTTTTTTTTTTTAATGGCAGGATTTGCTTTTGCATCTATTTATATCTCAATATTAAAATATCTGTAGTAGTAGTGTAGCTTACACATCATTTTAACATAATGTGTCAGGGTAGTCTTTCTGAGTGTGATAATTAGCTTTTCATTTAAAAACCATGTCTTGTATGCTTGAAGAAGCCAATCAGCTTTACTGTGGCTTGACATATTGTTTCTGATTGGAGAATTCTGATATTCTGAATTTTAGTGATTTTTTTTAAAGGAAAAATTCTTTAGACTCTGATTTGAAACAAACAAACACAATATTTAATGTTGAAATGAGTCTATTTTGATCAGAAGCAAATGAAGTATTTGTATTATCAGAAATAGAAATAAAAGTGGGAGTAGAATAAAATCAATAGGCAATTCTTTTATGGGTTTACAGAAAATAGCTAAAAATTTCAAACACATTTTATGTTATTCTGTCATCAGTCCTGAATAATGTATTTAAATTTTATCATCACTTGTTATTTGAATAGAAATTACTATTATTTTTGGAAAAAACTAATTAAAAGACATTTATTCATTAGCTCACTTTTCATTTTGCATGTAATCATAACATGAGTTAATTCGAGCTGTATCTTTTAGTTTCTCACATTGATTGGACATCCATTAAACACAACAAAATCAATAGCTTAGTACCTGAAACTCATTAAGTATAGATTTCCCACTGTGATCTCCTTTCATCATTGAAGAAAGATTATTTAATTTTGAATCCACCAACCAAGTTCTCCATAGTATGACCTTAAATATTTTACTTTTATAGATTATATTTCAGGAAATCTTAAGGGATATCTTCCTGTAGGGCCTAGTATAACATGGCAGCTTCAGTTGATGTTAATGGACTTGAAGCCTAAAAACTTCTAGTTGGGTTAGTTGACCAGGCCTCAAAGTTAGATGAATACCTTATTTTATTTTAAAAATTGCCAAGCATCTCAGTCAATTTTTCTAGTTGTCAGTAAAAATAAACTAAAGTAAATTAAAAGCAAAAAAAAGCTAAGTGGCAACTTGTATTTCCTTATATAATCCAGGAAAGCAGTCTCTTAAATATGTTTTACTTTTCCTTAGGTGTTACACTCAGTGTTACTTTTCCTGAGAGAATACTGTCAAATCTGACCTACATGGATTTCATAATTATTTCAAAATCATAATAATTGAAGATACTATATAAAACATAATTAGTACTTTAAAAATGTTTTAAAAGGTTATTAATTAGAACTCAAAACTGGAAGTCTGTTGCATTGAATAGATTAAGTCAACAGTGAAATCTAAGTTTCCTCAATTTGGAAAACATGATCTAATTAAAAAACGTGTCATGCTATATATCGACTTATCAAAATATTAATGACTACAGGTATAAGGTAAGAAATACTATTACTCTGCCTTAAATGCTGTATCAGAGATAAATGTCATTATTCCAGTATTTTGATTTATCATGTAAATTATACAATTCAACAGGACAAATACCCATGAATTTTCTGAATTAATTATATTCGTGAATATTTCTCAGGTGGCATATGTAACATCTTTATAAAACAAACATACTTACAACAAAGTTATATTATGATGTTTAAATGGTAAATAATGCATGGTTGATTTAAAAGCTGCATATAGGTGAGGAGCTATCCTAGAGGACTTCAGAATGCAAATCCTGTTCACCTCACCCACCTTCACTGATACTCTTTTTTCCCAAGTGGCCATGTACTTGGGATGCCCTTGTTCCACTTTCCTGGGACTCTTTGACAGGAAACTTGCCAACAACTTCGAAATTTTAATTCTATCTCTGTTCAGCTCCTATCACTTTATTCTCCAGTAATGAGTCCACCTTCTAGCAGCTCTGGCTGAGATGCTTTCTTCAAGTTTTGCTTTATGGAAGCTTTCAGTAAGACTGGAACTGCTAACTAACTACCCTGATCTGTCCCAGGCTCTACCTCATCTGTGACAGATCTCAGTTATCACAGCTGACCACCACCCCCATCAAAGATTTCAGTGACAGGAAACATAAATACTTCCACTGGTTCTCTTCCTTCCTTCCCATCTTGGCATGAAACATACTTCCTGTCCCCTTAGATCCTTCTATGACCTCTCGGCCCTCTCCATTCTCCCATTCCCTTCTATCACACACAGTGTAGAAATAAATTCCTCTTCATGTCTTTGCTCCATATTCTTAAGAATAATATTAGAAGATTAATGAAAGGAGAGATTATGACAAATCAAGACAAAGCACTGCATAATGGCAATATAAAAGGATCTATTAGACATACCGGAGAAATGTTTTTCATTTTAGTTTTTGTGCATGTAAAATGAAGGAAATGATTATGACATGTTTCATAATAATCTAACCCCCCTGATAAAAAAATCTTACCCTAGATCTCACCCATAAGACTTAGATTGCTTAAGGTCTTAAGGGCTCCAGTCTGATCAGACTGATTTGCAGACCCCCACAGATTTGAAGTAAGATATTTTAGGCCAGAAAATCATCAGAGCAACCCAAAACACAGATTTTCTGTCACGTGGATCCCAAGGTCTTTTCAGATGTTAAGATACTTCACTTTTATAAGAAGATTGAATCATCTCTTTTTTTGGAATGTTTCTGCCCAGTTTCAATTTTAACTCTTTTGTCACAAATGTCACTACTGAGAAAAGAGAAGTGACATGACTTAGTGTGAAGAGCAGGGCTCTGGAGCAAGACTTGGATTTAAATTGTTGTTCTTACACTTATTGGCTTTAGGACTTGGATAAGTTTTTTAACTTCCCTGAGCCTTGATTTCCTCATCTGTGAGAAGAACATGATATTAACTATAAGTAAGTGATGTTGCCATAAAGTATTAAAAGTACCCAGCACAATTCCTGGCATAATGAAATAATTAACTATAGGGTAATTTATTGATCAACTCACAAGTTATATCTTTAATCTATCCCTTTCTTTGGATGTGGTCATTGAGGAAAATGAGATCATCCCAATAATATTGATTAAATACAATTTTAGTAACTACTATAACATGTTTTATAGAGTGGACATTTCTTACATGTTTTGAATAATTAAAATATAATAATCCCAATAATTCTGATAACTAGAATACAAGGAAAATAATGTTAGACTATGTTAAGACAGAAACATGCTGTTAGATGATTGGTCAATAGGAAAGCAGTTCTGGATAGCAGGCACAATATTCTGGGCTAAATTTAATAAAATGCTAGCAGTTGGTAGAATTTTTCTTTTGCTGTGTAGGAATTCTCAAGTATCATATGTAATAGCATATGGGATTTGATACAAGAACAGAAGAAATGTGGAACTGTGAAAAAAATCAAAGTAAATCTGTACTTTGTAACTTTGGGCACCTAGAGGCATCTGGGCATCAGTGTCCTTGTGCCTGTAAAACAAATGTATTTTAATGTATCTCTGAGGTCCTTCCTTTTCTATCCTAATCTAATATTCTTCTAAAATATATTATCTCTGCAAATAAAATTATTCATGTACGCTAAGTTTCTTAAAAAGTAGTAATGGGTGAATTGTAAATTGTTATTTCAGGTGTCCATTAACCAAACTTATAAACATTTTTAAAGAGGTTTACGGGCTTCCCTGGTGGCGCAGTGGTTGAGAGTCCGCCTGCCGATGCAGGGGACACGGGTTCATACCCCGGTCCGGGCAGATCCCACATGCCGTGGAGCGGCTGGGCCCGTGAGCCATGGCCGCTGAGCCTGCGCGTCCAGAGCTTGTGCTCCGCAACGGGAGAGGCCACAACAGTGAGAGGCCCGTGAACCGCAAACAAAAACAAAAAACAAACAAACAAAAAAAAAGGTTTAAAAAATCTACAAAGACAATTGCAATATGCTATGTTGAATTACTCCTGTATTTTTTTTAATAAAGTCATGATGATACTATTAATATTTAATATGTGTAACAGGTTGATGTGCATAATAAAATTCAAATAGCAGAATGAAAAGTGGACCAGGCAGCATAAAAGAAGCTTTTATTGATACATCTATTCTGTAAATAAGATATCACTTTTCGTATTTGTCAACCAACCATCTTTTATAAGAATTAGAGTCGTTTAGAATTTCTAAAAGGAAATCAAAGTTGTTGCTGGGCATTTAAAATATATTTTTGTTAATGTTAATAAGTATTATATTATTTATCATTTTTAATAGAAAAGTGACATGTTGTACTCATGTGTTCATCATAGAGGTATTTACAACTATAGTTTTTTTTGGGGGGTGGGGGAGTAAAATTATATTTATTTTCCAGCAGAGCTTTACATAGAGAAAATGAAACGAATCACCAAGGCAACAAATGGTTGACCTGAGTGGCCTAGTCTTCATCGACAAAGCTATTAATTCATGCAGGTGTATAGTTGCATCTGCTCTCATGGTAAAATAGCACATCCATTCATTCATTTTATTCATTTAACAAGTATCTATCGAATGCCTAATATGTACCTGACATATTGGAAGTCATGGGGATATAATGAACAATCTGTTCTCATGGAACTTTTAGTCTAATGGGGAAAATAGCCAATTATAGAAATAATGTGTGAAAGGAGGTGAATATAGGGTGCTATGAAATGAGCACATAGATACCTAAAGAATCTGGTGTGCTTGGTTGCAGGGTAGGTTGGGATTTCATATCAGGAAAGCGTTTTCTGAGGAAGTGACAGACTGATATGAAGAATGGAGGGCACAATGAGGGGGAAAGTGTGTTGTAGGCCAAGTCCCAGATATGATAGATGGCTGGAAGAGATAAAAGTAAGTGAGAGAATGGCACACCCAAGGAAAGGGAGGTCAGTGTGGCTGGATTGTAAGGTATCCAATGTGAGTAGCAAGATACAAAGGATGCAGCCATGGGTGGGGGCCCAGTCATAAATATCAAGTTGAAATAATATCTTAAAGGAAATAGGATTTTCCTTCCATCATTAACACTGGTCCCAAATCCCAGTTTGCCTTGACTTCTCACCCATTTCGTTTCTCTGATTTGAGCTCTCTCCTTCTGTTTTCTGCCACACCCCCCTTTGCCCATCCTTATGCCTGTTCAGTAAAACAGTGGTTTCACCTTTCACTAGCTGGATGACCTTCTCTGAAATGTAGTTTTCTCTTCTATAAAATGGCACCTATCTTACAGGGTTGTTTTGACAATTCAGTTAGACAAGAACTATAAAGTACTTAGTATATTACCTTGTAAGGGGTAGGTGCACTGTTTTCTGCTGAGGGCCACAGTTTCCCTATCTTCTTATCTTTTCTTGATGCTCTTCTCATACCTAACCTGCCAGTGACACTGGTTCTGATACCTATCATCTCAACCAAGCGTCTGCAAGGTGGCAAGTCCACTGAACAGAGATTGGAGCAGGGGGCTTAATGGACCAGGAAAAATCTACTGGGGGGCAGAGAAAGGCAGAAATACAGCTAATATGGGCTTCCCTGGTGGCGCAGTGGTTGAGAGTCCGCCTGCTGATGCAGGGGACGCGGGTTCGTGCCCCGGTCTGGGAGGATCCCACATGCCGCAGAGCGGCTGGGCCCGTGAGCCATGGCCGCTGGGCCTGCCACATGCCGCGGAGCGGCTGGGCCCGTGAACCATGGCCGCTGGGCCTGCGCGTCCAGAGCCTGTGCTCCGCAACAGGAGAGGCCACAGCGGTGATAGGCCCGCGTACCGCAAAAAAAAAAAAAAAAAAAAAAAGAAATACAGCTAATAGTAGGGAAATTTTAATAAACTCTGGCCTTTTTGTGTAGAAAAGTAGGAGAAGAGCCAATGTGAAGAGATTTCATGACTACATTAGTAACCTGGTATTAACCATTTTAATTGCATAAAACATTTTAGCATATGAATTCCATTAATATACTAGCTTAAATTTCCTTTATTAAGTATTCCATACGGCTGCCAGAATGATCAACCTAATATACAAATCCAAAGGCACAACTCTCACGTGGAGGCCCTGCGATAGCACCCTATTCAACTCAAGATGAGTGATTGTCCAAATTCTTACCTTAGTATGCAGGTCTCCCTTGACCTGGCACCTCAATTCCTCCCCTGTCTTATCTTCCATCATTCCACCTTGTATTTTATACTCCAAGAATGTTAAAAATGCATGGGCCAGACTACTTCTTATATCCATGCTATCTTCCCTGTACTTCATTAAACTAATTGGCACGTTGGCCTTGCTGGCTCCCCTCTGTGTTTTGAGGTTATCAGCCATGTTTCTGCTTTGGAGACTTGTACCTGTTACTCCTCTGTCTAGATAGCACCATCCATCTGTCTAAATGCTACTTATCTTCCAGGTCTGACTGTACGTGCCACAACCTTTCCTAAAATCTCCAGTTAGATTTTATATTCTTGGTATCCACGCTCATATTGTCCCAAATTTCTGCTTGCCACAATTCATAATTATACCCTGATTTGTGTGATTATTTTCTCAGTGTCTGTCTCTTGACTAGACAGAAGCTCCATGAGGGAAGAGACTATGTCTACTTTTCTCATGTTTGTATACATAATATCTGGGACATATTCTGACACACTGAAAGAGCTTGATGGATTTAATTAACTCATTTACTCCTCAGACCAACTCAATGAAGTAAAATCCTCCACATCTTAAAAATGAGGCCTGTTTACACAACTGAGCAGCTTCGTAGTGGGGATTCAAACCCAGATCTTTGTCACTGATGTCCATGCTCCTATCCACTATCATTGTCTCCTGGTTAAATCACTTCAAGGTTATTATTCAGTTAAAACATACTCTTGATACTATGTTTTGGATTTTGTTCCTTCTCAACCTAAACATCTAATTAAATAAGAATAATGCACCCTCATAATGGTTTATCATTATGGTTAGAGTTATTCGTAATTAGTTGTAGATTTGTAGTTTTTTGGACACATATTCATAGCCTATAAAAATAAACTTTTAGAAATGAAATAAAAATGTATCGTTTGAGTCACACCAGTCATCTGTTAATACATCTGTAGTAAATAGTCTTTCCTGCCAAACCCGATTACCAGGATGTTATTCACAACATCAACCCTTTTTGACACTGTTAGTAAAAGCTACATGTGCTGTGAAGAACTGTTTGAGAGGATTATCCTTTATGAGACTTTTAGGTAAATCTTACTTTATGAGACAAGTGTGGGTTTGCAAAGGAAACAAGTACAAATCAAATTTTGCAAATCAAATAATATTTAAACACATTTATTGTGCTCAAAAATTTGTTAAATTGCGTAACTGTCTTTATAAAGTACAAAAGAATTCATCACTTCCCTTTATAATTTACACATTATTTCATCTGAATGTTCGTAAGTAAGATTATCTTAAAGCAGATTACCAATGATTAACTTGCCTGAGAGCTGTCTCATTGCATGTATGTGTGTTTCACCAAAGGCAATTTGGGAATATGCATTGGACCAAGGTTCAGAAATTAAAGTTATAGACGTGGGTTTGCCATTTATTATATTAGTAAACTTAGTCAATTCAGTTTACTCTCCCTGAGTGTTATCTTCTCAAGTCTGAAATAGGGATAATGATGCTGGCTTATGAGTACTTCCTTCACAGGATTATTGTACAGAATCAAATGAGTTTATTTAAAAAATATAAAATACTGTATACATGGACAGGATCACTAAAATTATTGAAAGCAGGAAATCCTAGAGGAAACTGAGATCTTTTATTACCATTAGCATTACTGTATGTTGGAAAAAATGAGAGCTGTATCCATATATGTGTTAGGACTAATTTTATGTTAATTACAGTGACCCAAACAAATTGGCCTGACAGGTCTGGGATCCCTCAGAGAACTGGGTACTGGGCATTTGGAAAGCAGCTGGCATCCACAACTGAATTTGGCTTAGAGTGGCTGCATAGTATAGGGTTTGAAAGCATAGTCTTTGGAGTCAGACAGATTCTTGCTGGAGTCCTAGGTCTGCCAGTTATTAGTTCTCTTGTCTGGGCCAAATTATGTAACCTAAATCTCAGTTTCCTTATTTGTAAAATGAGATAATAATAAGTACTTCAAGAGGTTGTTGTGAGGATTAAATACAATATCCATTGCCTCCACAAATATTTACTGAGTGCATACATGTTCCAGACAGTACTGTAAGCAATAGATATATAACAGTGAATAAATCAGACAAGGTCCCTGCCCTCATAGAAATTACATTATAGAGTGAAGAGACTGGCTATTAATAGATAATAAATATATTAAAACAGATAATAAATATAATGATAGCAATAACTGCTATAATTTAAAAAGCTAAGAAACAGAATATAGAAAGATGGATGAGTATAAAAAGCAACAGGGATTATATTAGATAGGGTGGACAGAGACGTTCTCTCTGAAAAAGTTTTGGGAACTTGAAAGGACCAGTTTTGTGAAGATCTTGGGGAAGAACATTCTAGACAAAAGGAACAGCTAGTACAAATATATACATAGGGCTTAGTAGAGCGGCTATACATAATGTATAGTCACCAAATAGCTGTGAATGTTTCTGTTTCTCTTCATTTTCCTCTTTCATTTTCTCTTATTTAGGGAATCTGACATTTAAGGATAAATTTCATAGTAGAATCATTAACTCAATTAGCTGGTTACCACTCTAGTTGGCAAACTTCTATTATGTAGTCATGGTGATAGGAATTTCCTCTGGCTTTAGTGAATGTTTCCCAGGCTTATAGATATTTATTGGTGAGAGAAAGAGACCAAATATTTTAGTCTTTTCTTCTAGTGTGCATTCAAAATTAGTACCAGATTTGAAATCCTATGAAAATACTCTCCCCCCAAATACCTCTATTCTAATACTCCTACACACACGTATCCATTTCTTTGCATCTAAGTAATTCAGTTCTTGAACTAAACTTTCAGGAGACAACAGGTTTTGTGAAAAAATGGTTTGACAGTAAATGAACAAATTCTTAGAATTTAGAGTTCTATTTACCCATTAAGTAATCATAAGTCAAAAGTTCGAGGAAAATATCCACTCTGTGGAGCCCTCTGAACATAAATCATTCTACTACTCTATTCTCTGCTCATTGGATAGTATGCTACTCTCAGTTGTTGTGGTTAGATAAATGGGAGTTGTTCTGTCTTGCTACAATGCCATTTCCCAGTTGTTATGGCTAGAAAAGTGGGAATTGATCTTGGTTCTTATTTTTCCCTAAATTTCAATTTGTCCCAATTCCCCATTCACTCTTTGTAACGTCCCCATCCTTTCACTCCTGTACATTTTCCATGCTGTTAACTGCGACCTTCCTTATAAAATAAAAATATACATACAATCCTAATCTCCCAATCCGTCCTACCCTCCCCTTCCCCTGCTGTGTCCACATGTCCATTCTCTGCATCTGTGTCTCTATTCCTGCCCTGCACATAGGTTCATCTGTACTATTGAAACATATACAGTACCATGTGTAAATTAGATAGCTACTGGGAACCTGCTGTATAGCAGAGGGAGATCTTCAGGAGTTCCCCGTCCCCTACTTCCCCATTATTCAAAGTGTGGTCTGTTGATCCGTTACAATGGCATCCCTTCAGAGCTTGTTGGAAATGCAGAATCTCGAGCTCCATGCTAGAATTACTGAGTCAGAGCCTGTGTTTTAGCAAGATGCCTAGATGATTTGTATTCTTAGTTGGCTACACATAGATTTAAGAAGCACTGGCCTATAGGAAGATAAAGTTTGCATAGCTTAACCTCACATACATGGCTCTCTATGCTCTGACCCTTGTCTAACTTTACTTTCTCACATCCCATCACCCTTCATGCCTTAGCTTGAACTATAGTCAATTATATTTGGTTCCCCAAACAATCTGAATTCCATTCTCCTGTTTCTATGTACCTGCTTTTCTTTATGTCTAGAGTGCCTTTCAACTCTCTAACCTGATGCTTACTTAATAAGCTTCTTTTTAACCTTGAAGACTCAGCTCAAATGCAGATTCCTCTGTAAATATTTTCCTTGATACTGCTCTACTGAACTGAGCTAGCCATTCTTCGTGTCCTCAGTACAATGTCTGTATCTGTATAATAGCCAACATCTAGTTGTACAATTAGTTTTTACACATGCCTATCTCTTGCTAGAATGTGAAGTCTTTGAAGATAGTAGGGAAGTTATTAATCATAATTATAGCCAACCATCTAGTATGGTGCTGACAGGTATACCATAAATGTTGATTGATTCTTTCATTTAACACACATTTGGTAGACACTGCATTGCTACGTAAATGAACAAGTGGATGAAACACTTCTTTCCTGCAACTTACACAAATGTATGTGTATATTTATATGTGTATGTATATATACATATGTACGTGTGTGTATAACATGCATTTCACAAGAAATACTTGTAAAAGGTATCTTTGTATTCTGATGGATAAACTATTCAGTTGACAGGCAATTGGTGAACTTCTCTGTGAATGGTTGCTGGGCCTGAAATGATACTTGAAACGTCATTTTAGTATAAAAGAAATGGACTAAAAGAGATAAAAGTCCTCACACACTCCAAGAAGAGTAGCAACTGGATCACATCCATGATAAACCTACTTATAATGATCAACTTTTTTTTTTTTAAAGAAGATGTTGGGGGTAGGAGTTTATTAATTAATTAATTTTTGCTGTGTTGGGTCTTCGTTTCTGTGCAAGGGCTTTCTCCAGTTGTGGCAAGCGGGGGCCACTCTTCATCGCGGTGCGCGGGCCTCTCACTATCGCGGCCTCTCCCGTTGCGGAGCACAGGCTCCGGACGAGCAGCCTCAGTAGTTGCGGCTCACGGGCCCAGCCGCTCCGCGGCACGTGAGATCCTCCCAGACCAGGGCTCGAACCCATGTCCCCTGCATTAGCAGGCAGATTCTCAACCACTGCGCCACCAGGGAAACCCACGATCAACTTCTAAACCTCTAAAATTCAAATATAAAAATCCTTGTAAGTCAATAGCACATTTTTATTAAACAAAAGCTAAAACAGCCAGATCAGGTTTTCAGTTTGATAAAGCAATGCCAACTTATGTCTGTTTAACTTCTCAGAGATTTTATATAGTATGATACTTAACCTAGTTTTGGGGGAAAATTATTTGACTTTATAATATGTATATGTTTACCATAAATATATTATAGAGGTATAATTTTAAATTATTTAGTATATTTTTAGCATAAAAACATTAAAATTTGTCTGAAAGCTATATAATAGAAAATTTTAAAATGGATTTATTGTCCTAAATTATTAGGTCATGAAATAATTGAAGAAATAATAAAGGTGTCTTCTTTTTTTTTTTCCCAAAGCAGGATGCATTATATTGCACTCAGCTTTCACGATACAAACTTGTCTAGGAAGGGAATGTGACTTCACAGCAATTCTGCTTTTTTTTTTTTTAACATTGCTTTGCACTTTAGAGAACAAAGTGTACCAGTACCATTGAATAGTTTCACCTCAAGTAACTTCCAAAAAGAACTTAAAAAAACTATAATAATGATTATTGCTCTACAGATGACATCAGTGCTATGCAAAAGGAGCCCTGAATAGGTGTTCTGTTATTCTGTGGTTGACATCTGAGTTAAAATTTTTAGTCACTTTCAAATATTTCCTTAAAATTATTCTGATAACCCTAGACAGAAATACCACAGAATAATCAAATATACCACTTTCCCATGTAGCAATATAGGCAACAATAGAGATTCTCCCTGAAGACCACTTACACATATTAAAAATTCCAAAAGTCAAATTTTATCATATGAATCATACCATTTATTATCCATATCAGCAAGAATTGTGGTGTTCCCTAAAACACAGTTCAAAAAGTGTTAAAACAAAACTTACCTCTCCTATATTTCATGTTTTCACAGAGATATATAATTTATCATGCTGTATTTATGGTATTCCCAAATAAAATAAATTACTTATTTTCAAATATGGTTCTAATTAGAAAATGTAAAGAAGAGTTCTGGATATTCTTGCTGATAAAAAGTAGTTGAAAATCATTTGCTAAAGACGCCATAAATAAAAACATATTTTTAGCAAAAAAGAAATTCTCCCTCCCTTGTCTTTGTATGAGTCTTCTGGGATTTCAAGCTACGGTGCTTTCTTGTTAGTCCTTTAAAATAAAAGTGTTCTGAATTAATACACATGTAAAGTACTTAGCAATCTGAAGTTCTATTTAAATTGAGGACAGGTCTAATTGCTAGTTCTTCCTGGCTGACTGCTTGATGTTGGCTATGGCGCCTGATCTGCAAAAGCCTGCACATTCTTTCATTGATTAACATTTGTCCAAAAACATATATTCATAGGTGTCAGGAAGACAAGGCACAAACAAAAACAATACCAATCTAACCCCCCTTTCTTTGTGTTAGGCTTTGCCAGAATTTTTAATATCTGAGAAGAATCTCTGACAAGAGAGAACTATGTACATGTAAAGTGATGGCATTCCAAGGGTATTTTTCAGAAATCACTGTCCAATGTATATGCAATTTTCAGAAACTCAAGAAGATTATAAGAACAAATTGATATGAATTGCATATTTAATAGGTTGTACTTATGTCTTATCAAAAGCTCAACTTTTTAAATCCTTTATTCTTTGGAAATATGGTAATTGTCCCCTTTCCCATGTAGTTAATTATAAATTTCAGGAAGAATTAAGTCGGCTAAAACTCTTTACTATTTTTTCTTTGTCTCTATGGTAGCAGTGAAAATAGAAATGAATTGCTTTGATCTTGTTTCTGAACGGCATTTCTTTCCTCAGAGGATGGACCTTATTCGGCAGACCTAAAATTTTAGGTATTTTTCATTAGCTGTTTATTCAAAAGAGGTATTTTTTACAGATGAATTTTAAAAAGTGACAGGAAGAAAAATGTAGCTTATTTTAAAAATCACAGCCTCTGTTTCCATAAGAGTTTGTAGTTTATGATATAATAGATAAGATCTGCCAATGAAGAATATTCATTGACTGCAGTAGTAGATAATGTCCAAAGTTTCTTTCTTGCAAGGAGAAAAGTACACTTGTAGTTCATTTCTCTTGTTTCATCTTGTTATGTCAGTAGGATGCAGTGACAGCATGCAAATATCAATGGCATTTAAAGTATTTTACAAGAATATGGTTTTTTTTAATCTTTTATTTAGAGGCTTAAATTACTCTATTGCATATAACTCTACATAATAATTCAACTTTGGAGATTTCTGGAGCTTCAGAGAATATGGGGACATGCTTCCACAAAAAGCTAAAGTACGATAATATATTTCTTAGAAATATTTACAGACCAATTATTTCAAGTATGTGATCCCAGACTACACAGTCAATTCTGGCTCCCAAATTTAGTCATCCTAAAACTGTTGCAGTATTTCCGATGTTCTTTCCAACTTAGATTTAAAATTCCTGATGTTTGCGAAGTTTTTTCTTGTACTTTTTCTCATTTAATTTTCACAGTGAACATGTGAGATGAATAGTATTATTTTATACTCAGAGGTGAGAAAATAGGCTTAGAGAAGCTAAGTGGGATAGGAGAAAAATCCCTGGTTAGTAAGATAAATATTAATATTTATATAATATAAATATACTTATTATGATTAGAATGTATGTTGGACCCTGGGTTAAATATATTACTGTATTATCTTGTATAATCCTTCTAATAATCCTCTAAACTGGGTATTATTCTCTCCACTTTATGGATGAGAAAACAAACTCACTGAGACTAAAAAACTTATTCACAGATCCAGAAAGTGAAAAATCTAGCATTCTGACACTGGTCCAGTGGATTCCTCATTGTTTTAAACATTTTCCTCCGCCACATTTCAGGGTTAATGTAACGATAGAATTAGCTAACAACTCATGTCAAGTGCCTGGCATCTAATAGGTGCTCGATAAATATTATTTCATTATACACCTAGGAAATGCCTCTCTCCATTGATACTGTAAAATAAGTTACAACAGTGACTCTCATGTGTAATAAATATTTAAATGTGGCCTGCTTTGAGCATTCAGAGCTTATGTAACTCATCATAGTTAATTAATCCAGGAAGTCAGGTGGTTAGAAAATGTTTTAACATAGAGTGTTAATCCTCTTACGTACTAGTTAGCCACAGATTGCACCTCTGCTAACCTGGGCAAATGCCTGCCTGAAGTCACAAGAGATTTTGGAATGCATGATCATGACTCAGCATCACCATCACTGTCTGCTGAAAAACCTTCTTTTTCAGCATCCTGCGGAGAATGGGTCAGCAGCATTTTCCTCATTTACAGAAGAGCCAAATGCATGATTCCCCAGCACGATGACAATCTTAGTAAGGATTTCCTCAGAAACAAATTAGGCCAACTCATTTTAAACATCTTTGAAACTTGAGAAAATAAAAGGAAACAAGTAGGAAGAAAAGCCCAGGAAAGGATAAAGTTGTGTATTGAGGAACTGTGAGGAATTATGCCCAAAATGTAATGAGAAAGGTTAATACTGACCATGAGTGTGTTTAGCATCTGTAATATACTTTGAACAAGCAGGACAGAAGACACCTTATTTGGGGCTCCCCATTGTTTATTTAAAACTTCTTTTTAAATTGAAGTATAGTTGACGTACGATTTTAGATGTTATAGGTGTACAATATAGTCATTCACAATTTTTAAAGGTTATACTCCACTTATAGTTTTTATAAAATATTAGCTATATTCTCTGTGTTATACAATATATCCTTGTAGCTTATTTTATACATAATAGTTTATTTAAAGCTTCTTAGTGTCAGTAATACCTACCCTGCTCTCTAGATGAAAACTCAGGCCGTCCTGTGACTTTCCATGAATTTCCAGTCACTTGCAAAGAATTAAAAGTCCTACAATCACTTAAAATCACAAATACAGTCTCAATTAAGTAATTAAAATTGTCCAGTCTCAAATATTAATCAAAACTCTATACACTTTTCCTGATTAAATACTCTCTCTTCCCTACTATGGGATCTACAGATAGGATGTCTGCTTTGGGGATAGGCTTCTTTCTTCTTTTTTATCATTTGCTAGTTGGTTATTTATTCCTCCAGGTGTGGAGCATGATAGGGAAATAAAAAAAGGAGAGCAAAAAGTCCTTATTAGACTGGGATTGCCATATTTTTTGCTCTCTGAGCCTGACATATAATTATAATAATAACAAAAATGAAGAAAATATATGTTAATGTTGATTATGTCTAGAAATAATTCTAAGCACTTGTATTAATTCCTTTAATCTTCATAACTGAGACAAAGAGAGGTTAAGCAACTTGCCCAGGGTCATCATTGTTGTGGGTCTTAGGGAGTTTCTCTTTCTGGGCCTCTTTGACTAAATCTCCTCTAATGTGAGTGATGCATTTCTTCAGCCCCAAGTTTTACAGCAGTCCACTCCACACAGAGGGTTGTCTTGGCAGGCATTGTAATGGCTCCAGGATGGCTCTTTTGTCCTTACAAACTCTGAACATGGAGACTGGCCCAGATGAAGCCACCTCTCCTGAGGCAATAACCAGCTTGCCATGTTATCTTGTTAAATTTTTCAGGGGCGAGTCAGATCCCAGTATACTCACCTCTTAAATCCAAGGGACTTATATTAAGCTTTAGGTATATGTTCATTGATGCCTCTTTCACTAATCTTAGGTGAAAAGTTAGACCCCTCCTAGCCCCTTTCCAAAGAAATCCCTTCTCTTTGTAAATCTCCAACCAGCTAACCCTTTTATATCCTCATTATCGATAAGGGTTTAGAGACCTGAAAGTGGTTCTTGGTAATTTCCTTTGAAAATTATAGCACCTCCTTTGGAATCTCATTTTTATCATATCTTGGTGTCTTAGGACTTCCAATATATTACCTTGTACATATATTTCTAACTATACTGTATTTTGGTACCTGGCAAAATATGATTTTCTCCTTTTAACAACTTACTCTGAAATTACACTTCTTTATGGCAAATTAGGAAACTAATTGGATGAAAACCTGTATTTCCCTAAGGGCAATTATTTATACACATATTTGTGTACACAAACATATATGTATGTATGTATATATGCACACATTATACGTCTATATATATGTACACATTGTATATCTGTATATACGAAATTGATGATTTGGAGGCATCCTGGGAGTTGTTTTTGTTTTTGTTCTTTTCAAATTTTTAGAAAATTACCTTAATTCTTGATGTGCTGAAGCATATGTTTGACTAGAAGTCAGAAAATGTGTTTTCTAGTAATTTTAGTAAGCATTAACTCATAGATATGAATGTTTATAATAATCCTTTAAATATAATTATTCATTACATTTATAAAAGTACTTTACATCTTACAGTGTATTTGCAGACACATTGTTATAGTCATTTTCGTTCTGCCATGCCACTTAGTTTTGCCCCTTGTACATCATGTTTTAATCTCTATTTCTTCATCTGTCAAACCCCTGAGAGTTTTAGAAAAGATGGGAAAGACAGCTTAAGTGCTTTTCCAGAGACTAAACTCAGGAGAGCCTCTTGAGTTTTTTATAGGATCAGGACTGGATCCCTCCAGGTCCACTCCCTGGCAGGACTCCCTGCTGTCCATGCGCTGTGAAGTAGAAATAAATGAGGGGAAAGGCCGAAGTCAGCTTTCTCTGTAGCATAGAATCATACTTTCCCCTCATTCCCAGGTTTCTGTGGCCCAAAATCAAGAGGTTTCCTTACCAAGTCCAAGAATACCTTGATTCACTATCAGATGGTACATGGTGCACCTTTACCTGGAAGGCCGTCTACTCACCCTTTCCCTCCTAAAAGCTTTATTGGAAAACTGAAGTGTCTTCTCTATAAAACTCTTCCTGATTTATCCAGTCAGAGTTCAACATTCTTGCCTTTGGCCTCAGTTTCCCTGCACAGTTTTCTATAGCCCTTGCTCATCCCTTCCTCCTGACCCCAAAATGGATGAGATGGATCTTTTTGATCTGTCCATGTCATGTTTTATTTATACCATATTATTAATGTTGCTTTATAATTGCATGCTTATTAGTTTGTCTTCTTCCTTGGACTGGGAACTTCTTTAGACAGAGACTGAGTTTTGATATATCCTTATTTCTAATACAACGGCTAGCACTTACTAATTTCTCAATGAATGTTTGTTGACCAAATAAATGAATAAATGAATGAATGGTCCTAGTTTTTAAGCCTATTTTAAATGTAACATGTTGCACTGTATCTCCTAAAAGGTTGGGAGCTCTTTAAGAGAAAGGATTTAAATTTTTATATCTCTAAATTTTATATCTCTCTATATACCTAGCATGCTACCTTCTATGTAATACATGTTTGATAAATGAATAGCTGAATAAATATGTATATAGCACTATCACGTGATACTTCTCAACCCAGAAAAAACTTCTTTGATTATGAGAATCATTTTATTGTGAACAGAACAACAGAAGCTTTTAGTTTTTTCTCTGCTTTCAGAAGAACATGCTATTTTGAATGAAACATTTAGGTCAAAATTTTATTTGGATGAATCATTTCTCACCCTGCCATACACAAACTTGTTCTGAGGATTAAATAACGAAAATGTCTATATAGTCATTGGTAAACTCCAAAGCGCTCTAACAGATATAAGCCCCTGATACACAAAAAATTTCTACTCTCTCTGGGGATGGGACAGGTTGAGCAGAAAATCTTTAGCGTTTTCTTTGTCAAGTGTTTGTCACTATTGAAATTCTTTGTAGTTACATATTTACATAATCAATCTAAGATTTAATTGTCCAGCATATTTGGCTCATTTGCTCAGGATATTCTGGAATGAAATATGTCAAGATGTTAAAGTTGGAAAAAGACCACCAAGGAAGATGAGAGACTTGGAGACATCAATCTATCTAAATAGCATAGTATTTTAAAAAGACCAAAACCCACTGATAGTTTTGTCTCTTAATATAACATGTTTTTCAAGGTTAGCATTTCAGATCCTGAATCCTGATCAAGTCACATATCAACAGTATAGAGGTATAAATATTCAGGGTACATGGATGAGAGAGAGAAGGGGAAGTGAAATCTGTCTTTAGGGTAATTTGTCTCCAACTTCTATCTTAAACTCTTACTTGGAGAGATAGGCTGGCTTTTTTTTTTTTTTTTTTTTAACATCTTTATTGGAGTATAACTGTTTTACAATGGTGTGTTAGTTTCTGCTTTACAACAAAGTGAATCAGTTATACATATGTTCCCATATCTCTTCCCTCTTGCGTCTCCCTCCCTCCCACCCTCCTTATTTCACCCCTCTAGGTGGTCACAAAGCACAGAGGTGATCTCCCTGTGCTATGCGGCTGCTTCCCACTAGCTATCTATTTTACATTTGGTAATGTATATATGTCCATGCCACTCTCTCACTTCGTCACAGCTTACCCTTCCCCCTCCCCATATCCTCAAGTCCATGCTCTATTAGGTCTGTGTTTTATGCCCGTCCTACCCCTAGTCTCTTCATGACATTTTTTTTCTTAGATTCCGTATATAGTTGTTAGCATATGGTATTTGTATTTCTCCTTCTGACTTACTTCACTCTGTATGACAGATTCCAGGTCTATCCACCTCATTACAAATAACTCAGTTTCATTTCTTTTTATGGCTGAGTAATATTCCATTGTATATATGTGCCACATCTTCTTTATCCATTCATCTGTTGATGGACACTTAGGTTGCTTCCATGTCCTGGCTATTGTAAATAGAGCTGCAATGAACATTTTGGTACATGACTCTCTTTGAATTATGGTTTTCTCAGGGTTATATGCCCAGTAGTGGCATTGCTAGGTCGTATGGTAGTTCTATTT
>NC_041229.1:47943886-47944769 GCF_002837175.3 Physeter macrocephalus
TGTATATTCTTGCCTCCTTTATCAAAGATAAGGTGACCATATGTGTGTGGGTTTATCTCTGGGCTATCTATCCTGTTCCATTGATCTATATTTCTGTTTTTGTGCCAGTAACATACTTTCTTGATTACTGTAGCTTTGTAGTATAATCTGAAGTCACGGAGCCTGGTTCCTCCAGCTCCATTTTTTGTTCTCAAGATTGCTTTGGCTATTTGGGGTCTTTTGTGTTTCCATACAAATTGTGAAATTTTTTGTTCTAGTTCTGTAAAAAATGCCAGTGGTAGTTTGATAGGGATTGCATTGAATCTGTAGATTGCTTTGGGTAGTAGAGTCATTTTCACAATGTTGATTCTTCCAATCCAAGAACATGGTATATCTCTCCATCTATTTGTATCATCTTTAATTTCTTTCATCAGTGTCTTATAGTTTTCTGCATACAAGTCTTTTGTCTCCTTAGGTAGGTTTATTCCTAGATATTTTATTCTTTTTGTTGCAATGGTAAATGGGAGTGTTTTCTTAATTTCACTCTCAGATTTTTCATCATTAGTGTATAAGAATGCCAGAGATTTCTGTGCATTAATTTTGTATCCTGCTACTTTACCAAATTCATTGATTAGCTCTAGTAGTTTCCTGGTAGCATCCTTAGGATTCTCTATGTATACTATCAGTAATCAAGACAGTATGGTACTGGCACAAAAACAGAAATATAGATCAATGGAACAGGATAGAAAGCCCAGAGATAAACCCACACACATATGGTCACCTTATCTTTGATAAAGGAGGGAAGGATATACAGTGGAGAAAAGACAGCCTCTTCAATAAGTGGTGCTGGGAAAACTGGACAGCTACATGTAAAAGTATGAAATTAGAACAATCCCTAACACCA
>NC_041229.1:47947540-47961182 GCF_002837175.3 Physeter macrocephalus
TACTGTGTTTGGGGTCTCCTTTTTGCAGGCTGCAGGTTCGTAGTTCCCGTTGTTTTTGGTGTCTGTCCCCAGTGGCTAAGGTTGGTTCAGTGGGTTGAGTAAGTTTCCTGGTTGGGGGGACTAGTGCCTATGTTCTGGTGGATAAGGCTGGATCTTGTGTTTCTGGTGGGCAGGTCCACGTCTGGTGGTGTGTTTTGGGATGTTGGTAGCCTTATTATGATTTTAAGCAGCCTCTCTGATAATGGATGGGGCTGTAGTCCTGTCTTGCTATTTGTTGGGCATAGGGTGTCCAGCACTGTAGGTTGTTGGTCGTTGAGTGAAGCTGGGTCTTGGTGTTGAGATGGAGATCGCTGGGAGATTTTCGCCGTTTGATATTACGTGGAGCTGGGAGGTCTCTTGTGGACCAGTGTCCTGAAGTTGGTTCTCCCACCTCAGAGACACAGCCCTGACACCCGGCTGGGGCACCAAGAGTCTTTAATCCACGCGGCTCAGAATAAAAGAGAGAAAAAATAGAAAGGAAAGAAAGAAAAGAAGGAAGAAAGGAAGGAAGGAAGAAAGGAAGAAATGAAGGAAGGAAGGAAGAAAGGAAGGATGAAAGGAAGGAAGGGAGGAAGAAAGGAAGGGAGGAAGGGAGGAAGAAGGGAGGGAAGAAGGGAGGAAGAAAGGAGGGAAGAAAGGAAGAAAGAAAGGAAGAAAGAAAGAAGATAAAATAAAGTAGGATAAAATAAAGTTATTAAAATAAAAAATAATTATTAAGAAGAAAAATTTTATGAAAAAAAAACGGTTCAGTCAGAACCCTAGGACAAATGGTGAAAGCAAAGCTATACAGACAAAATCTCACACAGCAGCAAACACATACACACTCACAAAAACAGAAAAAGGGGAAAATAATAATATATCTTGCTCCCAAAGTCCACCTCCTCAACTTGGGGTGATTCACTGCCTATTCAGGTATTCCACAGATGCAGGGCACTTCAAGCTCATTGTGGAGCTTTAATCCGCTGCTTCTGAGGCTTCTGGGAGAGACCTCCCCCTCTCCTCTTTGTTTGCACAGCTCCTGGTGTTCAGCTTTGGACTTGGCCCCGCCTCTGCGCGTAGGTCATCCGAGGGCGTCTGCTCTTCGCTCAGACAGGACGGGGTTAAAGGAGCAGCTGATTCGGGGCCTCTGGCTCACTCAGGCCGGGGGGAGGGAGTGGCACGGATGCGCGGTGAGCCCGCGGCGCAGGGGCTGGCGTGACACTGCCCCAGCCCGAGGCGCGCTGCGCGTTCTCTCGGGGAAGCTGTCCCTGGATCCCGGGACCCCGGCAGTGGCGGGCTGAACAGGCTTCCGGGAGGGGAGGTGTGGAGAGTGACCTGTGCTCGCACACAGGCTTCTTGGTGGCGGCAGCAGCAGCCTTAGCGTCTCATGCCCGTCTCTGAGGTCCGCGCTGATAGCCGCGGCTCGCGCCCGTCTCTGGAGCTCCTTTAAGGGGAGCGCTTAATCCCCTCTCCTCGTGCACCAGGAAGCAAAGAGGGAAGAAAAAGTTTCTTGCCTCTTCGGCAGCTCTAGACTTCTCCCGGACTTCCTCCCGGCTAGTCGTGGTGCACTAACCCCTTCAGGCTGTGTTCACGCCGCCAACCCCAGTCCTCTCCTGGCTTCTGACCGCAGCCCGAGCCTCAGCTCCCACCCCCCTCCCTTCCCTGCGGGTGAGTAGACAAGCCTCTCAGGCTGGTGAGTGCCGGTCGGTACCGATCGTCTGCGGGAATCTCTCCGCTTTGCCCTGCGCACCCTGTTACCGCGCTCTCCTCCGCGGATCCGAAGCTCCCCCCCTCCGCCACCTGCAGTCTCCGTCTGCGAAGGGGCTTCTAGTGTGTGGAAACCTTTCCTCCTTCACAGCTCCATCCCAGAGGTTCAGGTCCCGTCCCTATTCTTTTGTCTCTGTTTATTCTTTTTTCTTTTGGCCTACCCAGGTACGTGGGGTGTTTCTTGCCTTTTGGAAGGTCTGAGGTCTTCTGCCAGCGTTCAGTGGGTGTTCTATAGGAGCAGTTCCACGTGTAGATGTATTTCTGATGTCTTTGTGGGTAGGAAGGTGATCTTCGAGTCTTACTCTTCCGCCATCTTCTCTCCTCACCGGCCAGCTCTTGAGGGAAGTCTAATGTTCCCTCTTGATTTTGGGCCTAAGAATTAACTTAAAAATAGACTAGAGAGTGTCCTTTCCCCTAGTTTTCATACTGGTCCTTGCTGGCCTTCTAAAGGCTGGGGACCTGCCAAGTAGGCAGTAACCCCAAACTCTGTCATGGTGCCCACATTAAATATTGGAGAGAAAAAATACTAACAAAAGGAGAAGGAAAAATTCTAGGAAAAAGAGAAATTTTAACCCTTTTACTTCCACTGCTGTGACAATTCCCTTGACGTATGTTAAATTTTGTCTTCTTTAGAAATAGAGTGAAGTGGTAGGTAAAACCTGAGTTTGGGGTTTTCAGTAACCACACTTCAGTGGAAAGCTCTTGTGAGATTATCTGGTCCAGCAGTTCTTAACTTTTATTACCATGCAAACTCACAGAGATATAACCATATCCTATGGTAACAGTAGATCAGAATGACAGGGATATTCAACTGGAAGGTGTACCCTTTGGAGGAGGAAACATAAAATTATTGGGAGGAATATAGGTTGGTATATGAGGGGATCAAATAAACCCCTCTCATTTTATACATGAGAAAAATGAGGTTTAAAGTGTTAAAGTAACTTTCCCAAAGTTCCACAGATAGATTAATGGGGACAGTAGGTAGATTAATGGGGACACTACTGAAATCTAATATCCTAACTTCTCTTCCAGTCTTATTTTTTTCTAGTCACACACTGTGGATTACCAAATAATATATGTTTTCCTGGCATCTGTCTTCGGTAGGCCTTTTTATGTATTTGCCCCTGTGTAATCATATTGTTAATCTTCTTGATAAAAACACTAATGGGAAGCCTTTAGTATCTAAAACTCAGGTAATAGTGGGACAGGAGACTCACACAGATTCCCATTTTTCTTTACTCCATGGTATATAGCTATAGAAGTTTAAACACTACTTATTTATGCCCCCCATCACATTTTATGAGTACTTATATTCCTCCACCTAAGCATAGCTCACTTATTTATTGTATTTTCCTTCTTTACCATATGCTCCATAAAGATATATAGTATCTAGATGTAAAACAAGCTTATTATTACTACCCTCTACTAACAATAACAATTATGAATTATTACAAAGGACACACTCCTCACCATTAACATTGTTTGGTATGACTTATCATAATTAAAAATAATAATAACTAGCATTTTAATAATGCTTTCAAATTTCAAAAGGCTTATCTTTACATGTAGATAAATTATATTTATCTGGCTTAAGCTATCAGTAAAGGACAATAAAAGTGTCCTTTTACTTTGTGTGTTCTTTTTCATAACATCCTTGCAAATTGTGGTAATTATCTGAAGCAAATCTTTATCATCTGATGGAAGTCCTGTGAATTAGGTGAGATACTAACAGTGTTCTACAGATGTGACTCCCAAGACTCAGAGCCACCTCCTGGCAGCAGGCACTTGGTTGAGCTTAGCTTGAAATTGTGGTCATCTGACACCAGTCCAGTGCACCCTATGTACCCTGTTGGTACCGTATGTCATGTTTTGATTTAAACAAGAAAACTGAGCATGGAGATTGATGATCTAAATGTATTTTTATGGTGACTCTATCAATAATCCCTCAAACAGCACTTCAGAGTTTAGTGATGCCTTAAAAATATATCACCTAAATAAAGGTTTCTCTAAAAGGCTTACAAATCACAAAATAGGATTCTTAGCACAAGTACTGAATTCAGTACTTTATTGCAGTGAAGTTAGACATGTTAAGGATCATTGATAACATGAAATCATGTGAGTTGATGACATGTCTTAAGCCCCATTAAACAGAAAATGAAAAATACCAGTTTCTCATAGAAGGAGCATGCATGGGCTGCAGAGTCAGTCAAATTCTTGCTGCAATCCCAGTTAGGCTGCTTTCTTGTAGGGTAACTTATAGATGACTTTCTTACCCTCTGTGAGCCTCAGTTTTCTCTCCTGTAATGGGCATAGCAACACATCTATCCATATTTGTTATAGCAGCTAGTGATAATGTACTGAGTCCAGAATAACCTTTAGCATATTTTGTAGCTCAGTAAATCACAGCTGTGGTTTATGTGATTATTTATTAACATTATTCGTAGTATTTATATATTATAATTGAGTGTACAATAAGTAAAGATAAAAGATGTTGTATTAGAATCACCTCCTCCCCTTTTAGCACTAATCAGAACTCTTAAAGGAAAGCACTTCATTCTCTCTAAAAGGCCAATTAGAATTGAATTTATTGGAGTTACAACAAAAGAATAGGTTAGCTCAAGATACATTTCTTATGTAAAAAGAAGTGCCTGGCAAATTGTTTAGAATGTTAAATCTCTGTGCTCCTTGTTTCATTTCTTTGTACCTCAGTTTCTGATGTGACAGGAAAGGCCTGTAAAATCTATCCTGTACAACTCTACATTCTGGGATTCTATGAAATGCCCTAGAGAGAATCATCACCACAAGCTTACAATGTGGAAGGGGAGACAAGTCTTTTTGTACCTTGACTCAAGAGATTTCACAGGGGTACAGCATGTATTGGTGTCCTCTGGGAGCCTGGAGGAGAGACCAGTTCTACTTCTAGGTTAGGAGGATTCTCAGGTGGTTCCCACCGGACCTGAAAGGCCAGTTGCTGAGGAAGCCTGGTTCCAAAAACCTAGGCCTTAGCCAAATACAAAAACCAAAGAATAATTTCTTGTGCCTTGATAAGAGTAGAAATGACATACTTAGTTTCTTTTAGCACTGCACCAAAAAATTATTCTCAAAGACTTCTCCTATACTTGTAAATATGGTAATAAACACATTGATGATACACATTATCAGCTGGTGTAGATTGCTGCACATCATATGTAGAATATAACATATTTTTTACTTATTTGCAGCAAAACCAAGGCAAGTGCCCAGCCCAGAATTGTTCAGTGGAAGCCCCTGCTTGGATGCCTGTTCACCACTGTACTGTAAGTTTATTTGATTATTCTAAGATTGGCAAGATTAAAGGATAATTATTTTTACATTTTGGAACAACCTTAGTGGAATGGGCTAGAATACTCTCTGAAATTCTAGAGTAGAGCAAACATTTTGAAAGGAGAAAGAATGTCTTCTCAGAAAGCTCTGCATTATAAGAAGCACCGGTGATTAGGGATTACATGTATTTCTTTTTTGGAGTGAGAGTAACTTGTAAAAGATTTGTCTAAATGGGTTATTGACGGTTTAGAATTTGAATAGTCTTTAAAATGAATGTGTTTGCACATATATTTTTTTCAATAGCTGCATATTCAGCAAAACTTGATTTTATATGCCTTAGAGAAGGATTCTTTCTCTTCTTCCATTGTTGTGTTGACTGTTTAATAGTGATGAGTACACGGATTTGCAATTTTCAAGTCTTCCTGGTATAATAATAGCCTCTGCATTTGTGTGAAATCTTCCATCAGAGAATTTTCAAATGCCTTAGAAACAAATAGGTACTATGTCATCATTCCTGTGTTGTAAATGGGAAACTTAAATGCAAAGGAAGTAAGAACAGTGCATCAGTTGTAAGGTTGGGAATAGATTCTGGATGCCCTGACTGTCCTTTCATGAACTCATTCCATGACGCTGTGCTTTGAATAAGTGAAGAAGGTGGCTGATTGTATGATACGCTTTTATATATACATTGCCTGATAGAAATGACAGTGGTTCCTCTGGGAACTGTGTGTGCTGTAACTGAGGGTTTGCCTGTCATGAAATAATTTGTGTGTGATGGGGACAAAAAGTTCAAAAGTTACTTTTGAGGCATTCCCCTCATTTGACCTACCTTGCAGGCAGTATAAAGTGATATGTGGAGTGCTTTAAATATCCTCATCTATTATTGAGATACAGGCTTCTGAAAGGTGCAGCTGGACTCTCATAGCATGACTTATGACTGTGTTAAAAGGTAGTAGGCCTGGAGGAGCCTACTTTTCACTCAGATTGTGTGAGAGAATGAAGCCTCTTTCCTTGACTTTCGTTTATCTGTGGAAGATGAGAAGGTGGGATCACCTTTAATGAAGGAGCGATGATAATGCTAAATTTTGGAGGCATTCCTGCAGTGCAGAGGCAGCTCAGCTTGCTGGAGACATGGAGAATAAAAATGTCACACTTTTGTGAGCAGGTGGTCAGAGGGGAGTGCCTGCTTAGGGACTCTGCTGATGCTAGAGAAAGGATTAGTTTTAATAATTCTATTTCTTCATCAATCACTCCTTTTATTGTATCCCTAATGATATTATCTCACAATTACTGATTTATAATGCCTATTTCTCCAAGAAGACCATGTGCTCATCAGTATACCTACACCTAGGTAAATCCCTGAGTACACGGTAGAAGCTCTGTGAGTGTATATTTAATAAATGAATCTTCAATCTGTTGATTTCCTCTTTATAATAAGTTTTAATAAGTTATTTTGTAACTATCACATTTCTCGCTGAATAGGAATAAATATATTTTTACTTTCTTAGTTGGGTGGTTTCCATTTCTCAACTTCAAGTGTCCTTCTATACTTTCTTCTTCAGAGTACCATTGAATATGCGTTTTGAGGAATTTTGTTTTCAAACTAGACAAAATTTAGTAGTTAGATTCAGCTGTGTCAGGCACTATGGCAATTGCTAGAGATACAAAGGTAGATAAGATAGTGGTCCCATTTTATCAAATACATCCACATATTCCAATTAGTAGCTGATCCTCCAATACACTGATAATTTCAGCTCAAAATAAAAGAAATTTGACATTTTAGTTACTTTGTGCAGTCTTATCGCAAGTAAATCCATGATTAGAATTCTGTCTTTTGGATTATTAAAAACAGCTCATCCTTCATTATTACTGTGGAGTTACCGCTGAGGATCTGAGAATCCCACATTAGGTCTTCCTGCTGTAGAACACTAAAGACCAAATAGATGATTACATTTAAGACCCTTCCTGAAGATCACAAGTCTGAAATGCCAACATTGAAATCTGATTTTCAGTTCTATGGTCAGGTGAGAGCATCAGAAAGATGTTTCTTCTTGTTTCTGCCATAGAATTGGTATAGCTGCTGGTTGCATAGATATCCTTTGCCATTTACCTAAAAGTAATACATCTCCCAGTGGGGCAAGCACTTTCTGGAGGAATTGCACAACCCATAATGATTATGCTTTCTCTGTCAGTAACCCCAGTCTACAAAAGTAGGCTCCTAGTGGCCATGTTTGGGCTCTGTGAGTCTGTGCCTGGCCATGACTGACTGATCCAAGAGGTAAATATCTGATCCCAGGTGAGCCTGTTGGGTTCTCTCTCCTGGGTATTTGAAATTCGTACCAGAGAGATATCAAACTGGTAGGCATCAGTATTGAATCATATGAATGACAATAGTTTGGAAAATATTCTATGAACCTCAGTTGCTGAGATTCCTTGAGTTGCCGTATATCTGCCTTTTGAGGTTTAGCTTGCTCAAATCTCTCTTTGATTTTGTGAGAAGGGCTCAATAACCTGCTGATAATCAGTAAGTTACATTTTTTTCCCTTAAGTTATCTAGATTTTGTTTTATTTTGTTTGTTTGGGGGAATTTATTGCTCTTTGATTTATTTGCAGCCAAAAAGTAAACTCCCTTAACTAACATTTCCTGGTCAGCAACATTTATGGAGCTCCCACCAGAAATGATGTAATGAGTAGTTGTCTCAGACAGAAAGAAGCACTCAGAACTGTGGGATTTTGATAATTTATAATAGTCCATTCATTTCAAATATCTGGTTATATATAACACTTGGGTACATAAAAATGAGCAAAGAATAATTTGGTAATGACTTAACTCACATTATAAAATGAGAAATATGGCTAGTTAACAATACAGTAATAAAAGCATATTTACATAACAAAAACTATATACAATATGTAAAGTAGTTCTGGTATTAATTTCCATTTTCTCATCTCTCAGGAAATAGAGAAAATCTTAGCCTCCTGCGTATAAGAGAATGTCTTGTCTGCCTCAAATCCTCTATGGGCTGAAGCAGGTTATAAATAAATTAATACATACTTACATTCATAATAAATGGATAGTTTCTGTTATCTTTGTGCATTTTTTTTTTTTCTTGCGATACGCGGGCCTCTCACTGCTGTGGCCTCTCCCGCTGCGGGGCACAGGCTCCAGACGCACAGACTCCGCGGCCATGGCTCACGGGCCCAGCCGTTTTCTTGCGATACGCGGGCCTCTCACTGCTGTGGCCTCTCCCGCTGCGGGGCACAGGCTCCAGACGCACAGACTCCGCGGCCATGGCTCATGGGCCCAGCCGCTCCGCGGCATGTGGGATCCTCCCGGACCGGGGCACGAACCCACGTCCCCTGCATCAGCAGGCGGGTTCTCAACCACTGCGCCACCAGGGAAGCCCTCTTTGTGCATTTTTAAATTCACTTGATTCTTTCCTACATTTCTCTCCCCGCTGCCCTATTCTTTCTTGGTGTTTTGCTCTGGAATAATTGTATCCTTATAGCTGGGCTTTGTTACTTTATTCAAAACAGTCCTGGTCTTTGTGTGTGCTTTTGCCTCCAGGTTCATTTTAAGTGCAGAGGTTTTATTATTGGTTTTTCCAAGAAACTTTCTCTCTCCAAATTGTTTTGCAAATGCCTGTCAACAGCTACATATTGCCTTAAAAATGACTTCTATTACTACTTGATCACTCTCTTCTTGGATGCTCTCTTTTTTTGGCACTCCACATCTCTGTAATAATGGGTCCAAGAAGTGTTTTTAAAGACTTTTCCTTTTAGTCAGAATTACAATGTACAGATTGGGATTCAAGCTGAATAGAAAATTTACCTCCAGCAATTATACAGAAACATGGGCATATTTATACTTTGTGAATAATTATAAGTGAAATATCTTCTCTAGTGAGAAGTGTGACAGTTTTGTTTATTTATCTTTCCTCGTATGGCTACATTAAGCATTCGAATGATATCCTTCCTCACCTCTACACTTTACATTTAATTGGGTTGTATGCTCATTGGTTTGTATGATCACGAGTATGAACACAGTGGTTACCTGAACCCCTGCCACTTAGAAACAAATGAGAAGAGACCCACAGGTTCTGGGACTCAGGCGAAGACAGGCAGATCTCTGAATCTGGAGTGAACTAGGCTAAGAATTAGTTCCTGTCAGCTGGAAATAAAGAAACTTAGATTTGACCAGCTGCAGGAGGCTTGAGCGGCTGCTGCATTTCAGGGCAGGTCTCTGGACCACTCAGTATGACTATGGCCTATGAGTGGATTTGGTCACTTTGAGGAATGTCCTCAAACACAATCCTTAGTTATTAAGCATTACTCAGAAATGGCTGTAATGTATAATTTTATTGATTAGACGTATGATATATAAATACACATGATTTGTCTAGAATAATTGCTTTGTTTCTCTTTATGTTTGCACACCCCTTAGTTCCTGGAAATTTAAAAATAATGTAATGAGAGGAGTTTCTAAAAGCTAAGTTGAAAAAAAATCCCTGCTATTATGGAGCTTATCATGGATATTGTTATTTCTGCATATCTCTATTGTTATGTAGTATTCACCCATAAATAGATATGGGAAATATTTTTAAAAATCATGTAAGCATTTGCAAATAAGAACACTGTACTCTGAATACATCAACTCTCATTTACTCATTCGAGAAGCATTTACTGAGCATACTTTGTAAGTTGTAACTGACCCTTTGATTCCTCAGGATAGAGAAGGGAGCAATACATGCATATGATCATTATACTGTGTAATACATGCTATATAATGGTCGGTACAAAAAGCTATAACTTTTCAGAATGGAGATTTGCCTCAAGATGGATTTTGGAAGGCAGAATATGCAGTTTTTGGTAATAGTTAAGTATAAAAGCTTTAGAATTGAATAAGTTTTGTGTTAAAATACAAATTCTGCCACTTACTAGCCGTATAACATTGGACACTCTACTTAATCTCTCTGAGTTTACACGTGTAACAGGATATTTTGAGATTTACATGAGATAATGCATACCACGTGTTAACACAGCACCTGGCACGTGGTAATTGCTTGAAAAGTGGTAAGAGAAAAGAAAGAAAAGGATAGGTCATTCTAGAAGAAAGTGATGGGGAAGGATGAATCGGTGAAGAAAAGCATAAAAAGCAGGCAATAACTCATTATTAATTTAGGGCTATTTAGGAGGGCCCTTTCTTCCAAAAGGGATTCAGGCTTGTTCAGGAAGAGTTTCCAGGAGTTAATACACAACTCTTTAAGACTGTAAAAGGAGAAATCCTGAAGCTCTTGAAAAGAAACATTTGCCCTCTGACAGGCAAGAACTGATGATATGGAGTGTCATACTGAGACTTTTGTTTTCTGAGTAATATAAAGCCATTTTTGAAGAGTGGGGCTAGATACTCTTTTTAATTTAAAAGCATATTAACATTTCACTACAATGTCTCTCTAGATTATGAAAGTAATTTATTCTCTTTTACGGGAAATCAATAAAAACAGACGTTCCTGTAAGAAACCAGAGGAGATGTTCTTTTAAAGTGTTTATTGTTTCAGCATGTTCTCTCAGACTGCCTCCCGTTACCCACGATTGGGATCATTCCCTAATTGAAACCAGTTAATACAATGTGCATAAGCTATTCTATACTAGTGCAAAGGTTTTTTTCACCCTGTTTTGGTAACTTCTCCCCCACCTTTTTTTCTCCACAGTTCATTGTGTGACTTCCTTTTGTATACAGCCCAAATAAATACCCAGACCATGGTACTTAGAAACATCCAACGCAGTCATAAAACAAATAATGTTGTGTCTGCTCTCTGGGTGTGGTAGAGTCCCTAGGAACACAGACCCGCTGGGCAAATTCTGCTGCTGGGAAATTACACCCAGGATGGCTTTGACGGGTATTGTCTTTCCAAAGACTGGATATAATTTTTATTTTTTAGGGCAAGGTTTTCATACCATCAGTGGTTAGTTCCCTTATAAAACAAAAAGTTAGGATGTTATCAGATGATCACAATTTTAGGAAAATTATGGAAAATTACAGAGTACAGGGCTTTAAATTGGTCTACACTGGGATTAGAGTACATCTGGCCATATGGGTGGTAGCCGTAGGGTTAGAAAAGAATTCAGAGGGGAAATTTTCTTAGAAAAAAATCACAGTGCACTTTAAGAGATGTGAGCTCTGTGGAATGGCTCTGATTCCAACTTGGCTGTAGTTAGGGCTTTGAATCAAGGAAAGTATGAGGAAGACTAGATTGATAAAATGGATACATTGCTTTTTTCCCCTCTTCTGGCCATTATAGTACTTTCGACTTGTACTGGGTACCTCTCTAGGTTCAAAAGAACCTGCTGGGAACTGCAGGTTTCATATCAAATAATTTTGTTACACTGATCTTTGAAGCATGATCAGAAAGGGAACCCACAGTATTTATGGGTTTGGTTGGGGGAGGGTTCATGGGAGAGATGAAAGGGCATTTCCAGTGAGCACAAATAAAGAACACACAGAGTAAAGAACTAAAGACATGTAAACATGTACCCAGCATGCCCTGTGCAGAGATGAAGGTTTCAAGTCCTGAGGTTGCTGGCAAGATCTGAGAAGCCATCCATCAGTGTTCTTATTTTTTTTCCACAGATTTACTGAAGTATAATTCACACACTATTACAATTCAACCATTTAAAGTACACAGTTCAGTGACTTCAGTACATTCAGAGTTGTGCTACTCTCACTACTACCAATTTTAGAACATTTTCATGAGCTCAAAAGAAACCCCATGTCCATTATAAGTCACTCCCCACTCCTCTTCCCTCCAGCTCCTGGGGATCACTAATCTGCTTTCCATCTCTATGGATTTGCTTATTCTAGACATTTCCTAAGAATGGAATTATAAAATATGTGGCCTTTTGTGATTAGCTTCTTTCACTTAACATAGTATTTTCAAGGTTTAGCCATGTTGTAGCATGTATCAGTTCTTCATTACTTTATCTTGATGAGTAATATTCTGTTGTATGGCCGTACCACATTTTGTTTATCCATTCATCAGTTGGTAGACATCTGTGTTGTTTGCCCTTTTTCAACATGTAAATAATGCTACTATGAGTATTCATATGCAAGTTTTTGTATGGACGTATATTTTTACTTCTCTTGGATGTATACCTAGGAGAGGAATTACTGAGTTGTATGGTAACTGTGTTTAACTTTTTGAGGAACTGCCAGACTGTTTTGTAAAGCAGTTATACTATTTTACATTCCTACCAGCAATGTATGAGGGTTTCAGTTCTCCACATCCTCACAACATTTGTTATTATCTGTCCTTTTTATTGTAGTCATACTAGTGGGTATGAAGTAGTACCTCACTGTGGTTTTGATTTGCACTTCCCTAATAATTAGTGATGTTTTGAGCATCTTTTCATGTACTTTTAGGCTATTCTTTTATCTTTGGAGAAATGTCTATTTAGATTTTTTACCTATTTAAAAATAATTTTTTTGGTCTTTAAGTCTTTGAGTTGTAAGAGTTCTCTATATGTTTTCAGTACTAATTCCTTATTAGATATGTGATTTGCAAATATTTTGTACCATTCTGTGGATTTTCTTTTTACTTTTTGATACTCTCATTTGAAGCACAAAAATTTTAAACTTTGTTTTTATATATACACTATATATATATACACATATATATATCACATCTTCTTTATCCATTCATCTGTTTTTTTTGGAATTTTTGAATTTTATTTTATTTATTTTTTTATGCAGCATGTTCTTATTAGTCATCAATTTTATACACATCAGTGTATACATGTCAATCCCAATCTCCCAGTTCCGCACACCCCACCCCCACCCCCCGCTGCTTTCTCCCCTTGGTGTCCATACGTTTGTTCTCTACATCTGTGTCTCTATTTCCGCCCTGCAAACGGGTTCATCTGTACCGTTTTTCTAGGTTCCACATATATGCGTTAATATGCGATATTTGTTTTTCTCTTTCTGACTTACTTCGCTCTGTATGACCGTCTCTAGATTCATCCACGTCTCTACAGACGACCCAATTTTGTTCCTTTTTAAGGCTGAGTAATATTCCATTGTATATATGTACCACATCTTCTTTATCCATTTGTCTATCGATGGGCATTTAGGTTGCTTCCATGACCTGGCTATTGTAAATAGTGCTGCAATGAACATTGGGGTGCATATGTCTTTTTGAATTATGGCTTTCTCAGGGTATATGGCCAGTAGTGGGATTGCTGGGTCATATGGTAATTCTATTTTTAGTTTTGTAAGGAACCTCGATACTGTTCTCCATAGTGGCTGTATCAATTTACATTCCCACCAACAGTGCAAGAGGGTTCCCTTTTCTCCACACCCGCTCCAGCATTTGTTGTTTGTAGATTTTCTGACAATGCCCATTCTAACTTGTGTGAGGTGATACCTCACTGTCGTTTTGATTTGCATTTCTCTAATAATTAGTGATGTTGAGCAGCTTTTCATGTGCTTCTTGGCCATCTGTATGTCCTCTTTGGAGAAAGGTCTATTTAGGTCTTCTGCCCATTTTTGGATTGGGTT
>NC_041229.1:47961253-47989583 GCF_002837175.3 Physeter macrocephalus
TGTCAGTTGCTTCATTTGCAAATATTTTCTCCCATTATGAGGGTTGTCTTTTCGTCTTGTTTGTAGTTTCCTTTGCTTTGCAAAAGCTTTTAAGTTTCATTAGGTCCTATTTGTTTATTTTTGTTTTTATTTCCATTACTCTAGGAGGTGGATTAAAAGTGATCTTCCTGTGATTTATGTCAAAGAGTGTTCTTCCTATGTTTTCCTCTAAGAATTGTATAGTGTCCGGTCTTACATTTAGGTCTCTAATCTATTTTGAGTTTATTTTTGTGTATGGTGTTAGGGAGTGTTCTAGTTTCATTCTTTTACATGTAGCTGTCCAGTTTTCCCAGCACCACTTATTGATGAAGTCCAGTTTATCTGTTTTTGTGTCACTAGTCATATCTAAGGAGGCTTCACGTGACAAGGTCACAAAAATTTACTCCTATATTTTCTTCTAAGAGTTTTATAGTTTTAGCTCTTACATTTATAGTTTTAGCTCTTACATGATCTATTTTGAGTTAATTTTTAAGTATATATAGTGTATATGGATAGCCAAGTGTCCCTGAACCATCTGTTGAAAAGTATTTTCTTTCCCCATTGAATTGCCTTTGCAGCCTTGTTGAAAATCAATTGACTATTAATGTAAAGGTTTATTTATGGACCTTCAATTCTATTCCATAGATTTATATGGCTATCTTTATCCAGTACTATCTTGATTACTGTAGCTTTGTAGTAAGTTTGAAACTGAGAAGTGTACATCTTCAACTCTTTTCTTCTTTTGCAAGATTATTTTGGATATTCAGGATCCATTGCATTTGTATATGAATTTTAGGATCTGATTGTCAATTTACAAAACGCCATCTGGGATTTTGATAAAGATTGCTTTGAATCTGTGGATTAATTTGTGGAATATTGCCATCATAACAATATTAAATCTTCTGATCCAGTGAATGTTTTTCTCTTTATTTAGGTCTTCTTTAATTCCTTCCTACAATATTTTATAGTTTTCAGAGTACAAGGTTTGCATTTTTTTGTTAAATTTGTTCCTAAGCACTTTATTACGTGTGATGCTATTATAAATGAGTTTGTTTTCTTAATTTCACTTTCGATTGGTCATTGCTAGTGTATGGAAATACAATCAATATTTATTTATTTCTCTTGTACCCTGTAACATTGTTGAACCTATTTGTTTTAACAACTTTTTAGTGAATTCCTTAGGATTTTTCTATATACACGATCATGTCATCTGCATAAAGAGATAGTTTTACTAGTTTTACTTCTTTCTTTCCAGTATGGATGCCTTCTGTTTCATTTTCTTGCCCAGTTGCCTTAGCTAGATTATTCAGTACAATATTGAATAAAATTGGCAAGAGCAGACATTCTTGTCTTGTTCTTGATTTTAGGGAAAAATTCAGTGTTCCCTCATTAAATATGATATTAGCTGTGAGATTTTTATAGATGGCTTTTATCATATTGAGGAAGTTCCCTTCTATTACTAGTTTATTGAGTGTTTTTATCATGAAAGGGGCATTTTGTTTGTTTATGTGTTTGTTTTGATATTTGTTTTTAACACTTAAAATTTTCATGTGTTGAAAGAATGCTTTGGCTTTCTATTGAGAAAACTAAGCAAAACTTTTCTAGGACTCCTGGAAGTAAAATCTACCTACTCATAATCCACATCTGATTTTGCCAAAGGATAGCTCTTCCCTTATTTGACAGATGAGAAAACTGAAGCTCAGAGAAGTGAAATATTTTTTTGGCATCACAAAAAATATTTTTTGGTATCCTTTGGGTACGCAGTCTGGTGTTGTTTCTGATATAATTCACCATCTCTCCAGAATAAATTTATGCTCTTGAGTTTGCTATTAAAAATAATGAATTCAGAAGAGACTGGTTTTTTTTGGTAGCTGTGCCTTGTGTCATGAAAGGTGCCGCCTGGATTCTATACATTGAATGTTGGGTAACATTGCATTGTTGGACAACCATATTGGCAACCACAGTAGCACATTGAAGGTCTTCCTTCACAGCACTGTCAGGATTTCTAATCTTATATGATTTATTTGGAGAAGAAGACCATGTAGATAACTACTATTATAAAGAGAGTTATAATAAACCTGACCATTTAGAAATTTAGTTATGTCCTTCCGTTCAGAGCTAATGGAATTTTAATAATGGGTTTTCTATAAGAGGATTTCTAGTCTCTATCTTCCTTCTTTGTTTCATCATTTGATGTAGCAATTAAATATGAAATTTTCTCTCAGAGGTCATTCCATGACAGAGCTATAAGCTTCAAGATTGTTTTTCACAGGTTTATAGAAGGATGCTGATATAGAATATGGTGATTCAATAATTTGTAAATTATTAAGAATACAAAAAAGCTATATTGTGATGTGTCTATGGATTTTCCTATCCAAGGGCTTTGTCTCTGTGTCCAGAAAAATTCCTGGAAGAATTGAGTTTTTGTTCTCTCTGACATCAACTTAAGGAAGCTTCAGTTATATTTACTGACCAAAGTTTTACTTACTTAGTATCCAACAACCTCTATTATGTGGTATACACTGAGAATTATCTAGAAATAAACAAAAATTATGTTGAAGTGAACTAAATCAATATTTCACAGCTCACAGCTCATTTACAGTGTACCTACCTATTCCATGACCTCACTGTGTGAGCTTCTTATTATTTCTCAGATACATGTATTTGAACAAGAGAGACCCATTATACCTTGTTTCTGAGCCTATTTATACATTTCTAATAATCATGGCTACTTATTACCTAACCCATTAGAAGATCCAGATAGTTAGAACAGGTGTGTAGAAATTCAGGAGAAAGCATTACTAAAGCCTGGTATATTAGCAGCCATGGGATGTGGCAGTCAACAGTGAGGAAAGAAGCAAATGTTTAAAACAAGCACAAGCCCTTAAATTCTATGATGTAATTGAGTGGTGGGACCTGGGTACATTACAACTTAGTATTTTAACTGACATTCATAAATGTTGGCCATGGGTCAGTAAATAAAAATCTAAAATTATGTCCAAAGATTTTTTTGGAGAAGAATTACCTTTGTGACTTCTACCTGCAGCTACTAAAACATTTGCAAACTTTTAAAAAATGTTCAAAATATAAAAACATACTATACTTCAAAGGATAAACTTGAATTATCGGGTAGATTCATGTTTGGAAACACCTCTTTCTTTGATGGTTTTGATTGATGAGCAGAGAGCTGGCACGTTTCCGCTCATACAAACTCTCAGGGCAGTGGATTCCTCTCTTCTCCAACTTAAGTAGTTGAGTTATTGGTTTGAATTTGTGGTGGAGACAAAGGTGGTATTGAGGGAAGCAGAGAGACTGACAGCAAAATAGGGAGGGATGCGTGAAAGGAGATTTGCCTTGGGTTTTGTAGTGATTTTTAACAGTACAAGGTATTGGCACTTGTTGGCATTACCTGAGCTTTTAAGTGTAGGTTAACGTTCTTCCTATTGAACTTTTCATTCATCACTTAAGGAGTCAGTGTTGCATAGTAGTAGGGGCATGAGTTTTGGAGTCAAGCAGAAGTTGAGATCTCCTTTCTCTCACTAGCCATATGAACTTCAGTAAGCATTTCAACAACTCTTTGTCTGCCTTTTCTCATGTGAAGTAGGAATAATAACAGGTACCTACCTTGCAAGACTATTTTCAGAATTAAAGATAATGTATGCGATATGCCTAAATCAGTGCCTAGCACATAGTAGGTACTCAATACATGTTGTTTTTGTAATTATTATGGCATTATTATTATCAGCACTGTAGAATTATGAAGATGGTTACAGTTTGAGATCTATATTTACCCCACAAAGGCACTTGAGCAATGAACTCTCAGATAGCTTGGCCTACTTTCAACTTACCTCAGATAGTAGATGTAATTCAAAGGTATAGTGTTTGAATGTTTAAATGAGTTAATTTTATTTTAAAAAGCGTAAAGGTTTGATTATTTTTGACAGTGATTTCTATTACAATTTCTATATCTTTGAAAGTCATTTGTGAACTTAGTGTCATTGCTATATTATTTTTTGGTTACTTGAATTCCTGAAAAATATTATGAGAGAATGGGGTTCAGCACTGAGTGTTGAAAGAGCCTCTGAAGCATATATGATTGGTTTGGTTATGGAGTGCTAAGTCTGGTGCAATTATGATGGAATCTCCCTTCCTTTTATATTAACAAAGTAAATGAATGTCTTATGAACTCCTCTGGGTACTTTTCCCTAGGTATCATATTATCCCTTTTAATTTGATGTTTTTAGATCATGTGAAACAAATATAGACCTCATCAAGTGCTCTTGATTTGGGTGTTGGTGCTGTTCATAAACAAGCTACAGTTATGAGTCATGAATGACAGCTCTTCCAAGTAAATAATCCTACCTTGAAAACCTCATACTGCACACATCTCCTTAAAGAAACTTTTCCTACAACAATATTCAGGGGATATGTATATTGCACAAATTTAGCATTTAAATGAAGGCCATATAACGTATGAACAGGAGTGTACTCTAAGTAGTAATGATTATAGGCTTTAAAAATATTTATTCTTTGTGCATTTTTTGTATATTACAAATTATGTATAATGAACCTAGAAATCCAAGGAAATAACAACAAAGAAATGTTATTTAAATAATTGAATTATACAAAGAAGATATGGAGGTGTTCTTGTCAAAGTCTTCCTTACGCCTGCTTACTAGTCTGACTTTCTGTGCTGCTCTTCTGATTGTGCTTATCCCCTGCTCAGGCTTGCCTCATTAGATTTAGCTTTAGGTAGTCCAAACAGGGGAAGCTATTTCATGAGGCCATGTCTGTAGCAGCAGCCAGCTTCCTACGTCCAATACAGAGCAGGTGTCAATGACAAACCTCTTGAAGCAGCCTCCAGCTACTTCGGATCTCTGCGGAATTGTACAACTGTTTGGACAAACTTGGCCTGAAGAAAACTTTTAACAGTGCTTGACACAGAAATGCAACATTAATTGCTGCAGCTTCTCAAAGAAGTCCTGTTGGCAGCAGGTGGCATAGTCCCCTGACTACCTCATAAAAACAGCCCCTTCCAGTCTGGATTAATGGACTGGTTTCAGCAACAAAAGATATAACAAATGCATATAATCAAAACCCCAAACCTAAGCATGATTGGAGGAGGTGGAAAAGGAGCAGGTTTCATAACAACCACTCTTCCATTATAGCAATGAGGAAAAATGTATATAAACATTTGAGCATTTCATTTACTGATCCATATATTTTCAACCAACTCAGAGCAAACACCTCATTGAAAAACTCAATGCCATTCAAGTTTGGATTGGCAATGTCTCCCAAGCACAGGAAAAAAAAATGCTAACTGATCTTGAGGGCTATTTTAGATTGCATTATGGTGAAGTAAAAATTTTGCATAATTTAATATCCACAGCTTAATTAAAACATCCCATAAATATCCTCTCTCTGAATATGCTAATACTCTGTTGAAAGAATCAGTTTGTTTCTGCAATGTATTTGGTCATACACCACTGTTCTTTAGGTTGTGTCAGCATGTTCATTAAAAAGTTGTGCTCTGTTTATAACTCGAAAACAAAAATGCATTCTGAGCTAAAACTTAATGTCCAAAGTCTTTGTCTAAAAGCAGTTTTCTAAAGTATACACAGAATGGAAGTTTTATGACTCTGTGAAAGCTTGAAGTCTATAGGAAGACCTATAAGACACTAACAAAAGAATCTCATGTGTTTCTGTGCATCAGGACAACCCACAGAATCTGGGAGAGAAGCTAGACTGTGGAAGGGAATACAGCCTTTCTGACACTGTGCTGGAGAATCAGGGTACATAGGGTTATTCTTGGTTGCATTACTTTAAGGACACTGGAAGGATCATGGACTTTGGCATTACCTGGAACTGGTTACAGTCATACCTTTACTGCTTACTTAATTTGGGAAATTCCTTCACCTCTGAGCCATGTGTGTGGATTGAATGAGATGACAAACATAAAACTCCTGCACACCATTCATTTTCTTCTCTTATGATTTATGAAGTTGTTTGAAGCCATTGACTTGCTTTTCCTCCATTGTTTAGAGTATTTTTTTTCTGAGAGTTGATATTTCTTTGAGTGGCTTTCCTTAAATTTATGTTGCTTAAACATAAAATACTAAGTCAAACAAATGATAAAATCATTCCAAGCCCACGCCCAAAGAAAGCAAAATATTATACAGAGTGTAAGGACATGTCACACAATTGTAGAGTAGATAGAAAATCACCTGTTTCTTCCCCACCAATCCCTAGTCTGGGGACTTGCTTTGCTTTCTGTAGCCTATACTATGTAGACAGAAGCCCAAACTGCCCAGTAAGTCAACATGAGCAGGCATCCCTTGCCTCGGAAAGCCCTTGACAACAGAAATGTGGCCTTTTTTAGATGAAGTGAAATGTTCTCTTTACAACTGCCTGTTTAAAGAAAAAAACAGTTGAAAAGAGGGAGAATTTTAAATTTCCTGTTGTCAGATGAACTGTTCTCTTGGACAAGAGCTAGTTTATTATCTCAACATGTGTTATTTAAACAAGCCTCAGTCTTCTCTAGCACATCTCCATTATTTTTTTGGCTCATCAAAACCTATTCATCCATCTATTTTTCCTCCCTTCATTAATTCTATAAATATTTACAGATTGCCCACTATGTCCCAGGAACTGTACTAAGTCCTATAAATTCACAGTGTAAGAATACATACACAGACCCTGCCCTCGAGGAGGAAGCAGCAATAAATTAAAGAATCCCATAAGTGAAGATAAAGTTGTAATTTTGATGAGTGCTACAGAAAAGATGTACATGGTATATTGGGAGTGCGTTTGAGGACGTAGTGATGTAGAGAGGGAGGTCAGAGAAGGCTTCCTTAAGGGAATGCTAATTAAGCTTAAAGTTTAAAAGCAGGATCAACTTGGGGAAGGAGGAAGAAGAGTATTCAGGAGCAGGGAACCATATACACAAAGATTCTATCTTAGACGGGAAAGGAGCTGTAAGGCCAATAGGGCTGGAGGGAGAGCATATAGGGGCAGCTTAGTAAGAGAAGGGATTGGGAAGGGAGACACAAACCATCTAATGTTTAGGATTTCTTTGAAGTATTTTAAGTAAATTAGAGAGAGAGGAGTGAATCAGGTAACATGGTCATATTTGGATTTTGAAATCACCACTCTGGATGTTATGTGGAGAACAGGTGGGATGACGTAGAAAAAAACGTTATAGTTAAAAACAAAACAAAACAAAACTAGTTACGAAGCTTTTGCAGAAGTCCAGGCAAGAGATAGTGGTAGCCTGAATTAGGGTGATGGTGGTGATGAAGAAACATTGAACATATATGAGATTTTTAGGTTTAAACATTCCAGAACATAGATATGAAACGCATATGGGAGTTTTAAGAGGAAAGGAAGTCTCAGAGATGACTCCCTATTACCTGTGTTATATGAAAGAGTGGGTAGAAGTATCATTTACTGAATTTGAGAACTCTAGGAAAGCTTCACTACCCCTACTACCACCCCTAAAAAGGGGTGGTAGTAGGAGGATCAAGGTATTCATTCTGGATAACTTAAGTGTGAAGACTCTTATTTTATTGATTGAAGTACAGTTGATTTACAATATTATAGTAATTTCAGGTGTACAACATAGTGATTCAATATTTTTATAGATTACACTCCATTTAATGTTATTTTAAAATGACTGTTTCCCTGTGCTGTATAATATATACTTGTAGCTTATGTATTTAATACATAATATTTTGTACCTCTTAATTTCCTAACCCTATCATGCTTCTCATCCTTCCCTTTCCCCACTGGTAACTGCTAGTTTTTTCTCTAAATCTGGAGTCTGTTTCTGTTTTGTTATATTCTTTCATTAAGTGATAACATTCAATATTTGACTTTGTCTGACTTATTTGACTAAGCATAATACCCTCTAGGTTCATCCATTTTGCAAATGGCAGAAGTTCATTCTTTTTAATGGCTGAGTAACATTGCTATATATGTACACACACACGTGCACACACACACACACACACACAGCCACATCTTCTTTATCCATTCATCTGTTGATGGACACACAGGCTGCTTCCTTATCTTGGCTTTTGTAAATAGTGCTGTTATTAACATTGGGGTGCGTGTATCTTTTTGAATTAGTGTTTTCATTTTTTCTGGATATATACCCAGGGCTGGAATTGCTGGATCATATGGTAGTTCTATTTTTAGTTTTTTAAAGAACTTCCATACTGTTTTCCATAGTGACGGCACCAATTTACATGCCTACCAACAGTGCAAAAGTTTTCTCTACATCCTCTCCAACATTTTTTATTTGTAGACTTTTTGATGATAGCCATTCTGACAGGCGAGAGGTGTTATTTCATTGTGGATTTGATTTGCATTTCTCTGATAATTAGTGATGTTGAACATCTTTTTATGTGCCTGTTAGCCATCTTTATGTATTCTTTGGAAAAATATCTATTCATGTCTTCTGCCCATTTTTTGAGTTGGCTGTTTGTTTGCTTTTGATATTGAGCTGTATGAATTGTTCATATGTTTTGGATATTAACCCCTTGTTGGTCATATCATTTGCAAATACTTTGTCTCATTCAGTAGGTTGTCTTTTCATTTTGTTGATGATATCCTTGGCTTTGCAAAAGCTTTTAAATTTAGTTAGGTCCCATTTGTTTACTTTTGCTTTTATTTCTTTTGCCTTAGGAAACAGATCCAGAAAAATATTGCTACCATTTATGTCAAAGAGTGTTCTGCCGGTGTTCTCTTCTAGGAGTTTTATGGTTTTAGGTCTTTAATCCATTTTGAAATTTTTTTTAGTATGATATGAGAAAATGTTCTAATTTCATTCTTTTACATGTACCTGTCTAGTTTTTCCAGCACTACTTATTGAAGAGATTATTTTTCTCCATTGTATATTCTTGCCTTCTTTGTTGTAGATTAATTGACCATAGGTACATGGGTTTACTTCTGAGCTTTCTATTCTGTTGCATTCATCTATGTGTCTGTTTTTGTGCCAGTACCATAATGTTTTTGTTTTGTTTTGTTTTTTACACATCTTTCACCTTCTTGGTTAAATTTATTCCTAAGTTTTTTATTCTTTTTGATGCTATTTTAAATGGGTTAGTTTTCTTAATTTATTTTTTGGATAGTTCACTGTTAGTATCTAGAAACACAATTGATTTTTGTGTGTTGATTTTGTAACCTGCAACTGTACTGAATTGTTTATTAGTTTTAACAGTTTTTTGGTGGAGTCTAGTGTTTTTTAAAAAAATTTTGAAATAAGTTGATTTACAATGTTGTGTCCATTTCAGGTGTATGATAAAGTGATTCAGTTATATATATATATGTGTGTGTGTATGTATATATATATATACATACACACACAACATATATATTGTTTTTTTACATTCTCTTCTGTTATAGGTTATTACAAGATATGAGTGTAGTTCCCTGTGCTATACAGTAGGTCCTTGTTGGTTATCTATTTTATATATAGTAGTGTGTATATTTTAATCCCAAACTCCTAAGTTATCCCTCTCCCCACCACCCCTTGTTAACCATAAATTTGTTTTCTATTCTGTGAGTCTATTTCTGTTTTGTAAATAAGTTCATTTGTATCCTTTTTTTTTTTTAGATTTCTTTTTTTTTAGATTTCTCATGTAAACGGTATCATATGATATTTGTCTTTCTCTGTCTGGCTTACTTCACTTAGTGTGATAATCTCTACGTCCATCCATGTTGCTGCAAATGGCATTATTTCATTCTTTTTATGGCTGAGTAATAGTCCATTGTATATATATTTCACATCTTCTTTATTTGTTCATCTGCCGATGGACATTTAGTATGCTTCCATGTCTTGACTATTGTAAATAGTGCTACTGTGAACATTGGGGTGCATGTATCTTTTTTAAAAAAATAAATTTATTTAATAAATTTATTTATTTAGTTTGGCTGCATTGGTCTTTGTTGCTGAGCACGGGCTTTCTCTAGTTGTGGTGAGTGGAAGCTACTCTTCGTGTGGTGGGCAGGCTTCTCATTGCGGTGGCCTCCCTTGTTGTGGAGCACGGGCTCTAGGCATATGGGCCTCAGTAGCTGTGGCATGTGGGCTCAATAGTTGTGGCACATGGGCCCTAGAGTACAGACCCAGTAGTTGTGGCACACTGGCTTAGTTGCTCCATGGCATGTGGGATCTTTCTGGACCAGGATTTGAACCCGTATCCCCTGCATTGGCAGGCAGATCCTTAACCACTGCACCACGAGGGAAGCCCCTGGGGTGCTTGTATCTTTTTGAATTATGTTTTTCTCTGTATATATGCCCCGGAGTGGGATTGCAGGATCACATGGTAACTCTAATTTTAGTTTTTTAAGGAAACTCCATATTGTTCTCCATAGTGGCTGTACCAGTTTACATTCCCACAAACAGTATACGAGGGTTCCTTTTTCTCCACACCCTCTCCAGCATTTATTATTTGTAGACTTTTTGATGATGCCATTATGACTGGTATGAGGTGATACATCACTGTAGTTTTGATTTGTATTTCTCTGATAATTAGTGATGTTGAGCATCTTTTCATGTGCCTGTTGGCTATCTGTATGTCTTCTTTGGAGAAATGTCTTTTTAGATCTTCTGCCTATTTTTATTTTTATATTGAATTGCATGAGCTGTTCATATATTTTGGAGGTTAATCCTTTGTCAGTCACATCGTTTGCAAATATTTTCTCCCATTCTGTAGGTTGTATTTATGTTCTGTTCATGGTTTCCTCTGCTGTGCAAAATCTTTTCAGTTTAATTGAGTCCCATTTGTTCATTTTTGTTTTTGTTTCCATTACTCTAGGAGATGGGGTTTTATAGCATCTGGTCTTACATTTAGGTCTTTAATCCATTTTGAGTTTATTTTTGTGTGTGGTGTTAGAAAATGTTCAAATTTCATTCTGACTATAATACCCAAGGCAATGTACAGATTCAGTGCAATCCCTATTAAATTATGAATTGCATTTTTCACAGAAGTAGAACAAAAAGTGAAATTTGTATGGAAACACAAAAGACCCTGAATAGCCAAAGTAACCTTGAGAAAGAAAAAAGGAGCTGGAGGAATCAGGCTCCCTGACTTCAGACTATACTACAGAGCTACAATAATCAAAACAGTATGGTACTGGCACAAAAAAAGAAATACAGATCCATGCACTAGGATAGAAAGCCCAGAAATAAACCCACACACATGTTGTCAATTAATCTATGACAAAGGAGGCAAGAATATACAATGGAGAAAAGACAGTCCCTTCAATAAGTGGTGCTGGGAAAACTGGACAGCTACATGTGAATGTATGAAATTAGAACATAATGTTTTGATTACTGTAATTTCGTAGTATAGCTTGAAGTCAGGGAGTGTGAAACCTCTTGCTTTGTTCTTCAAGATTGCTTTGGCTATTCAGAGTCTTTTGTAGTTCCATATGAATTTCAGGATTATTTGTTTTAATTCTGTGAAAAATGACATGGGTATTTTCGTAGAGATTGAATTAAACTGTAGATTGTTTTGTGTAGTATGGAAATTTTAACAATATTAATTCTTTCAATCCATGAACATGGGATATCTTTCCATTTATTTGTATCATGTTCAATTTCATCATCAATGTATTATAGTTTTCAGAGTATAAATCTTTCACCTCCTAGGTCAAGTTTATTCCTAGTTTTTTTTTGTTTTTGTTTTTTGGGAGAGGATGCAATTGTAAATGGGATCGTTTTCTTGAATTCTCTTTCTGATAGTTTATTATTAGTGTATAGAAAGCAACAGGTTTCTGTATACTAATTTTGTATCCTACAACTTGCCTGAATTCATTTATTAGTTCTATTAGCTTTTTGGTGGGGATTTTAGGGTTTTCTATATATAGTCCCATGTCATCTACAAATAGTGACAGTTTTACTTCTTCCCTTCCAATTGGATGCTTTTTATTTGTTTTTCTTGTCTGATTGCTGTGGATAGGATTTCCAATATTATGCTTAATAGAAGTGGCAAGAGTGGGCATCCTTATCTTTTTCCTGATTTTAGAGGAAAAGATTTCAGTTTTTCACCATTGAGTATGATGTTAGCTGTGGGTTTATCATGAATGGCTTTTGAGATATGTTCCACCTTTACCAAATTTGTTGAGAGTTTTTATCATGAATGGATGTTGAATTTTGTCATATGATTTTTCTGCATCTATTAAAATGGTTGTTGATTTTTATCCTTTGATTTCATAACGTGGTGTATCACATTAATTGATTTGTGGATATTGAACCATCCTTGCATCCCTGTTCTAAATCCCACTTGATCATGGTGTGTGATTCTTTTTATATATTGTTGAATTCAGTTTGCTAAAATTTGTTGAGGATTTTTGCATCTATATTTATTAGAGATTTGGCCTGTAATTTTCTGCTTCAGTAGTACCTTCTTATTTAGTAGAATGAATTTGGAAGTATTCCCTCCTCTTTATTTTTTGGAATAGTTTGAGAAGGGTAGGTGTTTGTCTTTTCAAAAAACCAGCTCTTGATTTCATCAATCTTTTCTATTGTTTTTTTTTAACTCTACTTTATTTATTTCCTTTCTGATCTTTATTTTCTCCTTCCTTCTGCTGACTTTGGGCTTTTTTTTTTTTTCTAAGTCCTATAGGTAGTAGGTTAGGTCATTTATTTGAGATTTTTCTTGTTTCTTGAGGAAGGCTTGTATCACTATATACTTCTCAGAACTACTTTGCTGAATCCTGTAGATATTGGAGTGTTGTGTTTTTATTTTCAGTTGTTTTGTAGTATTTTCTGATTTCCTCTTTGATGTCTTCATTGACCCATTGGTTTTTTAGTAGCATGTTGTTTAGTCTCCATGTATTTTTGTTTTTCCCCTTTTTCTTCCTGTAATAGATTTCTAGTTTCAGGCTGTTGTGGTTGGAAAAAAAAAAAAAAATGCTTGATATACTTTCTGTCCACTGAAATTGGTTATGACTTGTTTTGTGGCCTAGCATGTGGTCTATCCTGGAGAATGTTCCATGTCCATTTGAAATGAAAGTGTATTTTGACCTTTTTGGCTGGAATGTCCTATAGCTGTCTATTAAGTCCAACAGGTCTAATGCGTCATTTAAAACTGCTGTTTCCTTATTGATTTTCTGTCTGGATGATCTTTCTGTTGATGTAATTGGGGTGTTAAAGTCCCCTACTATTATGGGATTATTGTCAATTTCTACCTTTATGTCTGTTAATATTTGCTTTATATACTTATATGTTCCTATGCTAGGTACATATATGTTAACAAGTGTTATAGCCTATTCTTGTGTTGATCACTTTAGCTTTATATAATGCCTTTGTTTTTCTTTTGTTGTAGAGTTTGTTTTATAGTCTGTTTTGTCTGATATGAGTATTACTACCCTCACTTTCTTATTGTTTTCATTTGCATGAAATATCTTTTTGCATTTCCTCACTTTCAGTCTGTGTGTATCTTTAACTCTGAAGTGAATCTCTTGTAAGCAGCATATAGATAGGTCTTGTTTTTTCAGTCCAGTCAGCCACCCTATGTCTTTTGATTGGAGCACTTAGTCCATTTACATTTAAAGTGATTATTGATAGGTATGTCCTTAGTGTCATTTTGTTACTTATTTTCTACTTGTTTTCTTGATTCTTCTCTGTTCTTTTCTTCTTCTTTTAGTCTCTTCCCTTGTGGTTTGATGCTTTTTAGTGGTATGCTTATGTTCTTTTCTGTCTTTTTGTGTATCATAGGTTTCTGATTTGTGGTTAACATGGGGTTCGTATATGCTGACCTATAACTTATCTGCTTGTGTTAAACTGGTGATCATTTAAGTTCAGATGCATTCTAAAAGATCTACATTTTTTTACTCCCCTACCCCACATGCTGTGCTTTTGATGTCGTGTTTTACATCTTCATGTTTATCCTTTCACTGTTAATTGTAGTTATAGTTAATTTTACAATTTTTTTGTCTTTTAATCTTCATACTAGCTTATTTAAGTTGTTGATCCAGTCTTTAGTATATATTTGCCTTTACTAGTGGGATTTTTCCTTTCCTGTAGATAATTACTTCTTTTCTTTTCCATTTAGAGAAGACCCTTTAACATTTCTTTAAGAGTAGGTTTAGTATTGATGAACTGTTTTGGTTTTTGCTTCAATTCTAAATGATAATCTTGCTGGATAGAGTACCCTAGGTTACAGTTTTTCCCCTTTCAGCACTTTAAGTATATCATGTCACTCCCTTCTGGAATGCAAAGTTTCTGTGAAAAAAATCAGCTGATAGCCATTTGGGGGTTTCTTTGTTTTTCTCTTGCTGCCTTTAGAATTCTTTTTTTATGTTTAACTTTTGCCATTTTAATTATTATATGTTTTGATGTGGGTCACTCACAACTGTGCACTCCCCTTGGCCATGCTGGCCCTCACCCTAGTGTGGAGCTGTGCTGTGGAACAAGAAGGGCTGGAGCAAGTGCTTGGCTCAGACTGGGATAGACGCTGGGGTGGTCTGCTTTCTCTGCCTTGTTTCTGGTGTAAGCAAGTGAATGCATGCTCTTCATGAGTGGAGTCTAGGTTTCTTACAGCCCTCCTGTTAGTCCCACTGGTTTTTCAAACTAGCTAAAAGGCTTGTCTTCCCAGTGTCAGAGCCCAGGGCTAGTACACCCAGTATGTGGCTCTAACCATTCACTGCTGAGGGAGAATCTCTGAGCCTGTGTAATCCCCTTCCTCTTCTGTGTCCCTCTCAGGAGAGCTGGCCCTGACCTGACTGCTTCTTTTCTTTTCCTACCAGATTCCATGTGGATCTTTCTTACAGCTTTGTTTGTACAAGAGTCTTTCTGCCAGTCTCCAGTGTGTTTTCAGTGAGAATTAATCTACATGTAGATGTAGGGAGGGCCTCTGCATCTTCCTACTCCCCTTCTTGATCTCCCTACTCCAGTTTGAAGAGTCTTTAAGACATAAGTAGAGATGTCTAGTTGGCCTATGAAGATAGGCAGGATCTTGGTTGCTGATAAGAGATGCACGGTCAAGGAAGATGCTTTTGCTTTCCTGAGTGAAAAATGAGAATATTTTAAAGCTAATGTGTCTGAGAAACCAGCTCAGTTAAGGACTGAGAAGGGTTCAGTAGGTTATTCAACAAGGAAGTTATTGATAGTTTCAATAAAGTATTAGGGGTTGAAGAAGATTTGGAAAAATAGGATGTTTACAATATATGCTTTAGACTAATAAAATCTTAGGCTTCATTGAAAAATGCTGGTAGGAGTTATCATTAGAGCGAGAGTTAAATATGTAAGAGAGAAGGCCTAATCAATATAAAAGTTTCCTGAGAAGATGGAGATGGATGAGATCCAAAGACTGTGTGCCATGGTTGATCTCTAATATGTAAGTACAGATGTGTAAAAATATCAGTATGTGTGCATGTTTATGGTGGGAAATTGAGAAAAATCCAGTTTGATGGCTTCTATTTACTCTGTAAAATAGAAAGCAAGTGAGGAATTTGTTTACTGAGAGTGAGAAGAGAGGTGGAGAGAAAGATATCAAATGTTGGAACTATCACTTTAGAGAATGGGAGGACAAGATGACCAGAGAAAAGAAATGAGACTGCCTAGAGTTCCTTCAGAGTGCAAGTAAAAGTTTAGTCCTTTAGGGAAAAGTGCTTTCTGACCAAACCCACTCCACAGTGTGGTCACTTTGTTTTGAATTCTCTCAGCTGCTATACAGAGGCAGCCTTGATCACATCATACCAATGGACTTGTCGCATACTGGATGATTCTCTGGCTCTTTTATACACACATGTCCAATCTCTGCAACAGAAGGGAGCAACTCAAGGACAGAGAACATGGCTCCCTGATACCTAATAGAATACTGTGCCCATAATAGGGGTTATTAGGGCTTATAAAATTTAAAGGGGATTATTAAGCCTGTGTCAAATATGGACATTCTATATATGAACTCAGAGCAAAGACATGATTCCATGTTTTACATATGGTTTTATGTAATAAAATATAGAGATGGTCATCCCCACCTTCTTCAGTTAAAAGGGTGACTTCTTTTTATCCTTGAAGACTTGGTCTAAGAGTTGTCACTTTGAAGCCTCTCCTGATCTCCAGTACTAACGTTGATCCCCACGAGAGTTATTATAGCATTTTTCACACTGGAGAACATTTCAATGTTCATATGATTCTCTTCCCCATTAGTATGATTACTCATACAAAGTGGCTGAATCTTACTTAGCTTTCATTTCTCAAAGACTAGACTAGGGCCTAGTATATGCAAGATGCTCATTAGAGGTTCTTGAAATTGGAATGCATGAAATTCAAAAGATGAACACAACAGAAATCAATATCGATTCTCTTGATTAACTTCAATTTCAGGAAGACCTGTTTTTCTCTCAGTTTTCTGTCTCACCAGTTACCAAGTTTTTTAAATAAGGAACTGAGAATTTCCTTTAATTCTTTCTTTTTTCTCACCTTCCACATTCAATCCATCATCATTCTTGCCAATCTACCTCCAAAATATTTCTAGAATTCAATTATCTTCATCTTCACTGATACCATCAGTGTCTAAATCACCATAATATCTTACTTAGACTACAAATAAGAAGATTTTAATTTGGTATTTCATTTTCATCTGCCCCTCCCCCAACAAGCTAATATTCACACATCAGCTGAAATAATCTAAAAAAGTATAATTCTGATTATTTCAGCTTCCCTTCCTTACTCAAAACCTTTTAATGGCTTTCCACTGCACTAATGATGCATTTCAAGCTCCTGGATGCAGTGTCCTCAAGTCCTTGCATGGTGTGGCCTTTGCCTGTCTCTCCAGTTCATGGTATGACAGTCTTTCCCTCACTTTTTGGCTTTAGCAACAATGATTTCTTTTTTTTTCTAGTTTTAGAAGGTTCCAAAGTCTTCCTGCCTAAGAAGCTTGGCCATCACTGTTTCATATATCCAGAACATTCTTCTTTATACACTGAATGACTAGCTCCTTTTGGCCTTTACATTTCAACTTAAATGTTACCTTTTCAAAGATGTCTTCTCCTTCCACAGGTTCCTTCTGTGGGATTTCTTTTTCTCTACTGCTAATTACTTACTGCTTTTCTTCATAAACCCTATCACAATTTGTATATTATTTGCTTACTTGTTCATTATATTATAGATTGTAATCTCTGTAAAGGACAGGAATTTGTTTATTCTGTTTACTGTAGTATACCTGTTGCATAGAGTTCATTATATATTTGCTCAGTGAATGAATTCCTGGATGCATCAATGAATTAATAAGAATAAATGAATGAATGCATGCGTGCATGAATGAATAGAGCAGGTAGAATAAGATAGCTTGACCTCACAGGATTATTGAGGGGATAACATATAGAAATGAACACAAAGAATTTTGGAAAGCAAATGTTTTGTACACTTACTAAGTATTTACATTATGTTAAATTTGCTGAATCCTGAATGGCTTCATTGCTTCATATTTTAGTTTGCTTTTGTGCTATGAATAAAGATTTAGAGCATTTCGTGATATAGATTTTCTTGTCACTCTTGCTAAGAAGCAGCCTATTGATATGCATTGGTTTATTAATTGAAACAAATTTCTTCATAAAAGAAAAGTCAAATCTGATGACCTTTGGATGATTTGTGTATTTATGTGTGTGTGCACATAGTAATACATACTAGTAAGATGTGTACATCTTACAGAGAAGTGTGAGGTGCCTTTTCTTTCTGATTGTGGAGTGCTACTTTAGTTTAATTGAATTGTTTATGTTTAGACAGTGAGACATTGAGAGCTACTATGTCTTCATGACAAGCAATATTTGGTAGCATTATTGTTTCACCTGGCTTTTCTTTCATCACTCAATTGTTCATTTCTTTTCTTTTTTGTTGTCTAGGTTTTCTTTTACTTTCAAATTTCATATCAAAGACTACCTAGTGTAATGCTTATATCAAGAAGCTAACAGGAACTTGATTTTCTCAGTCTTCTCAACTATTTTTTCTCTTTCTGTGTTCCATAAACTCTAGGTTCTTGAGAATAGCTTACTTGAACAATACAATTTTATGCCTGGTATCAGAAGTGGAGGAAAATCCTTTCAAAAGTGGATAAGTGACTTCACCTCCATTATGCTAAAAATAGGCTCAAATTTATTATAATTTATGAATTCCGGAATGTTGGTTCTACTGATTTACATCGTACCCTAAATTAGACCTCCGCTATGAGAAAAACATCCGAATTATGGAAATCCGGGCAGTTAGATATAATAGACTAGGATGAATTAAAAGTATACAGCTGGATAAAGGTATTATTTCCTGTTATCCTAAGGGCACATATGTATGGTCAACTGCACAAGATTTTTTGACCAAGGCATTATGAAATAGAAAATACTCATGATTTGTTTTAATTATAACTTTTCTATGTGCAACTCAACCATACGAAATTTACAATAATGCCAATAAGAGTTTTCACTCATCCAATAGACATATATAAATTACCTGTTATAACAAAGAACTTTTCTAGCAAGGCAGTGTAGTGAAGTGTTTAAGATCACTGACTTTGGAGTCATAGTTCAAATGCCTCTTAGCTGTGTGACCTTCAGCATGTAGCTTAATCTTTATGCAATTTTATTTACTCACCTATGTGATAAGTTTTATGAAAGAGTTAAGATGGAAAGAAAATATTTTCTTCACATTGATGTAATTAAATTATGTAAAACTCTTATCAAAGATGAATAAGTACTTGGTAAACAATAACCACTCTTAGTCTAGTTCCTTTTCTTATTCCTGTTTTTTAAATAAATATTATTTTATGAAAAGATAACATTTTATAATAAGATAATAATTGTAAAATTTAAGTTAAATAATAATTTTGGTATAGATGTAGATGAAAAAATGTATTGAGAAGACACATATGACATGGTACTTGAAGATGATCACCCTATCCCACTGATAGCACTTAGTATTTTGAAGCCAGCCATTTTGTTGTTGACTCTAATATTGAACCCAAACCTGCAACCAGAAATTATATCCATTTGTCCTTGTTCTTTTGTCTACACAAACACAGTCTATTCTTGATCCATGAAAGCCTGCAATAGCCTGCAGTAGCATGGCATAGTCATGGAACTGCATGTTTTCTAAGTAGCCAGAACAAAGGTTGAAAGTTGCAGCGATTGCCAAGAAAGGACAGATAGGAGCCAGATTATGGACAGCTTTGTATCACCAAGATGTCTCTACTATAAATGGCACAAATTACATGAGGGGAAAATATATCAAGCTAACCTTGGCAATTTGTGTAATGATACAGCTTCCTTGGTTGGGTAGTCTTGGAATCACTGCCCAGCTGTGAGCACTGAGCCTAAAGGTGGTGTGATCTTTGCATCATGGCAGATATGGAATAAATGCAGGGAGTTTTGCCATGTCCTCTATCCAAATTTATTCCTTTGCATGTGTGTTTCAAAAAACTTGTAGGCCTAGGCTCCTAAAATTGAGCATGTATTTCTCAACAGAGAGATACAAACATGATATATCTTGGAGTACTATGATAGCATAGTTTTTGCTTTGCTCAGAAGGGTGGGGGAGGGTAGGGTGTAAGAGCCCTTTTAACAAGTAATAATTTAGCAAACTACATACAAGCACTCCACTGGATATCCACTATGCTACAAATTTATGATCTAATTGGGAGGGCAAAACACAAACATACAAAGAGATAAAGAACAATTACAGGCAGGAAATGTTAAGTTACAAAGGAAGAATACTGACAGTTTTTCTGCAGATAGTCAGAGGAGGAAAGAACAATTTTTAGCATCATCAAATGCCCTTGAGATAGTATCTAGGAGTTTCTATATTCCTAAAACTAATTTTAGAAGCCCATAACTAAAAAGACTTGCATGAGATGATGGACTGCTTTCTTGAGTTAGGATGACACTATGAATTGATGACAGTCCAAGCAAGGTACAATACAGCTCCAGAATAAGGCTGCTAAATGCCACCATATATTTCTTAGTAATGCAGTGGACAGTGTTGTCATCTTGCTTGCTTTCTACTTTAGTCCCTTAAAAATTATCTGAGCAGAATTGTGAAAAAGTAACCAACAGAATCAAGACTCAAAAGCTTCTTGGCAGGTAGATATACAAAGTTTGAATGGTAGGGAACACCATGCCTTCAGACTCCAGACCAAACTAGCAATTTACATAGAACACACTATTTCAGTAGCTCTAAGTATTATTTGCAGAGCTTCGAGGGACTACTTTGGTCATTCAAGATCATACCATTTTCATCAATTCTTGCTCTTTCTAATAAAATTGTCCCTCACTCAATTTAATTTAAGATATTATTGAGTACACATATGTGCTAAGCATTGTGTCAGTCACTGGAAGCATCATGGTGAGCCAGTCCCTACCAGTTCACATTTTTTCCCAGCAGAGGTGGAATGGTAGGTTTTGTCTATCTTTTGTTGAAGGATAATGGATAGAGACATGGATTTGCCCTCCCAAGGGTATAGCCATATAGCCACTCACCAGTTATGTTACTTGGATTTAGCTCATAACCTTCTCATCTTCCCAAACCATGATGACTGATCTCACTTTATATTTATACTGTTTCTGTCAAGGGACCTCTGAAGGCCACCCTTAATCCTACTATATACTCCTAGTCCATTCACTCTCAACTCTGTGATGACTATTCCATACCTTCACTTTCCTCAAAACTCCACTCTCACTCTCAGCTGAAATTCTTGCTTTTTATTTCACTCAGAAGGTAGGACAACCAGAAAAGAACATTCACAAGGTTCCATCCCCATACTATCTGACCTGCTTGCATCTGTACCCACATATTCTGACTTCCCTTCTAGTACCCTACTTGAGGTCACCACCTACCCTCTGTGGGCTAGATCTCATCTCATCTCCTATTTCCCATCTAAAGACCATTTATCTGCAAATTCTCTTCTCTCTCTCTCACGCATCATCAATTTTCTCCTTCCTGTGGATGTCCTTTAGATACTTGCTATAATATCTTTTATTTTAAAAAATCACTTAATACTGCATACCATTCCAGCTGCTGCCCCATTTCTTTCTTTTCTTTTTTTTTTGTAGCGGAATCCACAAGAAGTATCCATACTCCAGTTCTATATCTTTCATTCCTTTCTTCCCATTCTTATTTGAACTGATTTTATTCATATTTTTCTTTCTAATATACTGCCAAATCACTTTTGACAGGGTCACCAAGGATTTCCACGATGACAAATCCAATGGATGAGTTCTCAATTCTTAACCTATCCCTGTTCAATATCCTTCCTCTGAAAGCTTTCTTAATTTGGCTTTGAGGTATTTCTCCCTCTCTCCTGGTTATATTCCTACCAAAGTGGCTATTGTGACTCTGTCTCTTTTAATGGTTCTGCCCCAGCTCCTTAGCTCTAAATTTTAGAACACCCCAAGGCTCAGTTCTAAGACCTCTTCTTTGCTTTGTGTATGATCACGCCCTAGATGATTTCACCCAGGCCCTTGGATTTAAATTCCATCTATAAACTGATAAGGCCCAAATTTATGTTTTCAATGCATACTGCTCACTTGATCTCCAGATTTGCATATTCAGTAGCCTACCGGACATCTCCACTTGACTCTCTAATAGGAATTAACAGACTTGTCCAAAACTGAATTCTTGTGTTACCTCCAAATTTATTTCTCTCAGTCTTCCCAATCTTAGTAAATGGTAACTTTTTCTTTCTGTTTGCTTAGGCCAAAAGTATTGAAGTCATCCTTGACTTCTCTCTTTCTCTCACCCTGCATGTCAGTAAATCCTGATGGCTTTACCTTAGAAATGTATCCAGAAGAACATTTCTTACCACCTACACTTCTTTCACATTGGACCAAACCATCATCTTTTGGATTACTGTAATAGCCTTCTAACTTGTTTTTTTGTTTTTTTTAAAAAAATTTTGTTTTGTTTTGTTTTGCTCTTGTCCCAACAATCTATTCTCCTATAAAAATGCAAGTCGGATTATGTCACTCCTCTGTAAATCCTCTCCTGGACTCTGATCTCACTGAAAACCAAAGCTGAAATCTTTACCTTTTTTTTTTTTTTTTACAGCCCAGTACATACCCCTTCAACATCTACTGTTTTCCTTTCTCCTTCATTCCAACCCACTGTCCTCATGGAATATTCTAGGCACTCTCCTGCCTCAAAGCTTTTTCCTCTGTCTGGAATGTTCTTACTCTAGATATCCATATGGCTTATTCCCTGGCTTTCTTCTGATCAGATCGAATTACATCTTATTAGTGAGGACTTCCTTAATGACCCTATATAGCACTCTTCCACACACACGAACACACACATATCATTTTTAGCTTGCGTCATTTTTTCTCCATAGCACTTATCACTACCATTAACTTATCTGTTTGTTTGTTAACTACTTTTCACAATAGAGTACTATACTCTGTGAGGACAGAGATTTGATTCATCATTTCATGTAGTTTTAACCCTGGGCTTGAAGCAGTACCTGACTTATGCTAGGTGTTCTATAGTTGTTTTTTTGAATGAATGAATTGCTAAAATGAAGGTAATAATACCTGCATCAACTCTGGAGTGAAGATAAAGTAATATACTGCATATTAGTCCACTTTAAAAACCTGCAGGACTATAATTTGTTGGCTTTTATTGTTTCTTAGATCCTGCATGATTGTGGAGTGCTGCTAAATAATTATCATAGGTAGTCCAAACCTGCTTTGTGGAAATCAGAGATGGCATGTCTCAGTCATACAAAATGGAGTGTATCCCTCTAAATAGAAATAGAAACTGCAAGCCAAGAACTGGTCTACATATATAAGGCAGGAGAAAAAAAACAAACTGTTGGATTTCTTTTTTTTTTTTTCACATATTCCCCACTCAGAGATAAAAATAGTGTCAGCTTTGAACTTGAAAGATGACATTATACGTGCAGTAGCACATTTTTATGTATAATTTTTGACAATTATGATGTTAAATGTATTTTTAACCTATAGATTTGCATTAATATTGAGTGAGGTTTTAACTTTCCGTTCAGTGGCATTTAAATTTGTACCTTTAATTTTGGATCTGATTTCCTTTAAGTTCCAGCAGAGAAGTTAGTGGGAAAAAAATTTAGGAAATAGGCATTTGGAAATTTTATTGCCAAATGGCTCCAGTAATATAAGCTTTTAAAGCAATATCTTGGTCCACATTTGTTCCTAGCACTCCTTTTATTTCTTTTGTGGGCCTCCTGATAAGAAATCATGTATCAGGTGAAACATCACCTTCCTATGAGGAGCCTTCCCTGTCACTCTGATCCATAGGTAGGTCTGGGAGCTCTTTTCTCTCAAACCCCAACCCTAAACTACAACACTTTTTTCATACTATCATTATGGTGAACATTCTATTGATTATGTTTTTGTAAAGATAAAGTTTCTTGGGTATGTTAATACACTCATACGGTCAACAAACTTTGAGTTGCTGAATCTTTGCCAAGCATCGTCCTGGGGCTGTGGTTGCAAAGATGTGTGAAACATGGTCTCAGTAACTTTGTCTCTTCACTAGACTGTGAGTTCTTTGAAATTCAGTGACCGAGGCTCTTATTTTTCTATGCCTGATGATTAGCACAACCCTAAATAAATATATGCAGAATGAATGGACAATTCTCCTGGTTAGAACAGGAGTTCCTGAGGACAGGATCATCACTGTGTCTACAGTGCTTAATGCAGTGCCTGGCACATACTGAAAGCTCAACAGGTGTTATGTGGAAGGTAAATAATGGGCACTAAAGGGACACCATCCATTCTGGTTTCTCAGGCCAACAGAAAAGTAAGAAACTGACAGAGAATCTGTGAGCCTTCTTGGCTCAAATTAGACCTTTAATCAGTGCTTTCTCTGGAGACCCTTGTCTGTGCATACATATGTTGAGTAACTAGCAGAACAGGACTCTAGATTGATCAGCTGAGTGAACCAGGGTATGACTAGTGGCCCAGCAGATGCTGAGCTTCACTGAGGAAGGACCACATTTAGGGGTTGATGCTTTAATGCAGTTCTCTTGCAGACCTTGTTTACATGTCCATAACACATGAAATTACTCTTGAAATTTGGGACAGGTTTGGTGCCTGAGGGACTTGTCAAAACATTTCAGGGATGTCACCTCCAGGTGGGTGAAGAAAGTTTGGAAAGTTAATTGGCTATTTCCTGACTGAAGCCTGAAAAGTGAACTCATTAGGAAGTGCTTCCCAGCATGTACCCATTTTCAGATATTAATTCTTAATTAAACTGTTTTGATCTCATATGGTGCATTTAATCAGCAGGTTCCTGACTAGTCAGCCCAGACAAACCCGTATTCTCTCTTAACCATAGTGAAGAAAAATACTGTGATTCCTGCATATGTTGAATGGAATCCATAAATCTTTGTAAGACTTCTAAGCTCTTTGAGATTCAATATATAACTTATTCATCTGTGTAACTCCAGCTATACCATACTTTCTAGTACATGGTAAATAGTCATTACTACTTTGATGAAATAGTGACCAACAGGCCAGATGTATGAATGAATAAAGTAATTTACTTGAAGACTTGAGATCACCAGAGGAGGGGCATTCTAAATAAAATTACTAAGTAAAATGGCAAGGGGTGTTGGTGTTCCTGTATCCCCCTTGGTATAATTTTTACTTCACAAGTTAACACATGAATACATCCTCCTTATAATAATTAATGCATTACAGTTAAGGCCCCCTTGACTAGAGCACCTAATTAGTTTTATTCCCAGAGATACCATTATTACCAGTTTTGTATGTATTCTTCCAGACCTTGGTTTTTGCAAATTAGCGTCGTTTGCAAATTAGCCGTCCCTTGGTGTCTGCAGGGGACTGTTTACAGGACCCGCTGCAGATACCAAAATCAGCAGATGCTCAAGTCCCATAGTCAGCCTTCTGTATTCGCCATTTTGCATCTGGGGATTCAACCAATAACAGATCATGTAGTACTGTATTTAGTATTGAAAAAAATCCATGTTCAAGTGGACCCACACAGTTCAAACTCATGTTGTTCCAGGGTCAGCTATGCATGTGCATATGTGTGTGGATATATATATCTCCTCAGAAAATATATAGTACAGTTGCGTGTATGTATGTTTAACTTGTTTAAATATGGTATTACACTATTGTGGGTTTTTTTTTTTTGCTTTTTTCACTCAATAGTATGTTTTAAGATCTTTCCATGTGGGCATAGTTGGATTTACTACATTATTTTTGACTGCATACATGCTGTCCTAAGTAGTGCAGCCATATCACACTTTATCTATTTCCTACTAAAAGCAATTTAAATTGCTTTTAAGTTTTCAAAGATTTAAGGAATGATGCAATGACCACCCTTAGACACACATCCTTATGTATGTAGATTTGTCTTTTTATACCTAGAACTAGAATTGTTAGGCCCCTGAGTATGCATATTTAAAGTTTTAAGAGATAATACCAAAGTTATCATACAAAGTGGATGATACCAATTTACATTCCCACTAACAGTGTGAACAATATGTACTTCCTCATACCCTAACCACTGTTTTATATTATAAAAGTTTTTGATTTTTGCAAATCTGACTAGGTGAAATGATATCCTGTGTTAGTTTTAATTCACTTACCTTAGATCGCTCCTCTTATAAGGCTGAACATCCTCATGTGTCTATTTCCTAGTTCTATTTTCGCTTTTTTAGATATCCTGCCTCCCTTTCTAGTTCTAACTTAATAAACAATGGAAAGGAGGGCATGACAACCTCAATTAGGCTTAATCAGGCTTAATCTAACCTCACCCCTTAGTCCTTAATCTAACCTTCTTCCATAGAGCATTTCTCTCTAGGTTTATTTGTTCATTTGTTCCTTCATTTGTTAATCAAATTCAACTTGAACACACACTATGTGTCAAGCATATACTAGGTCTGGGGTAATAGTAGGAAATAATAATAGTTTCTCCACTCACAAAACTTACAGTTAGTAGGAAACATCTGCCAGTGGCTCAAACCCCTTTCCACATTCCTGATAGTATTTCTCATAGTAGCATTGCTAACTTTTACAAACCTATTGATGTTTTTTTCACTTTTCTCCAAGAGGAGACTCAGTGCTCAATATTCTTCTCCCATTAACAGAAATGCCCTTCTTCTGTTTGTGGTCTAAGGTTGTTCAGATATGTGTATATAGGAATGAATCTTTTGCTGGAAGCTGTGTTCTTAGCTATTGTGAATTTACAAAATAAAAGGAAGCATAGTTAATTACCTCATGATTCTGGCCTGTATCATTAAGGTATCAATTTCCTCCCTGTTAATAATGCATAAGGCAAGTCATCACTTTCTGATTGTAGGCACCTGCTGATTCACTGGCAAAGAGTGGTTGAAATGGTATCCCAAAAATCCTTCATCCCAAAACTTTAGAAGGAATATTCTGTGCCAGAAAGACTTAGTTTAGCATTTAGTTTAGTCCCGCTGGTGTTTATTGCCATCTTGTATATCAGAACATGGCAAGAAAGCACATGTCAAACCAGATTTTAAAGTGATGCTAATGAGAGACAGAAAGCAAACAGATCCAAATGGATGTGAAGACAACAAGAACAAAATATCCACTACCCATTTATTTATTTATTTTTACTTTTTTAACATCTTTATTGGAGTATAATTGCTTTACAATGGTGTGTTAGTTTCTGCTTTATAAAAAAGTGAATCAGTTATACATATACATATATCCCCATACCTCTTCCCTCTTGCATCTCCCTGTCTCCCACCCTCCATATCCCACCCCTCTAGGTGGTCACAAAGCACAGAGCTGATCTCCCTGTGCTATGCGGCTGCTTCCCACTAACTACCTATTTTACATTTGGTAGTGTATCTATGTTCATGCCACTCTCTCACTTTCTCCCAGCTTACCCTTCCCCCTCCCTATATCCTCAAGTTCATTCTCTAGTAGGTCTGTATCTTTATTCCCGTCTTGTCCCTAGGTTCTTCATTACCATTTTTTTTTTTTAGATTCCATATATATGTGTTAGCATATGTTATTTGTTTTTCTCTTTCTGACTGTTTGATAATGTCTGGCCTTACATTTAGGTCTTTAATCCATTTTGAGTTTGTTTTTGTATATGGTGTTAGGGAGTGTTCTAATTTCATTCTTTTACATGTAGCTGTCCAGTTTTCCCAGCACCACTTATTGAAAAGGCTGTCTTTTCTCCACCATATATTCTTGCCTCCGTTATCAAAGATAAGGTGATGATATGTGCGTGGGTTTATCTCTGGGCTTTCTGTCCTGTTCCATTGATCTATATTTCTGTTTTTAATGTTTGTAGATTTTTTCATGATGGCCATTCTGACTGGTGTGAGATGATGTCTCATTGTAGTTTTGATTTGCATTTCTCTAATGATTAATGATGTTGAGCATTCTTTCATGTGTTTTTTGGCAATCTGTATCTCTTCTTTGGAGAAATATCTATTTCAGTCTTCTGCCCATTTTTGGATTGAGCTGTTTGTTTTTTTGATATTGAGCTGCATGAGCTGCTTGTAAATTTTAGAGATTAATCCTTTGTCAGTTGCTTCATTTGCAAATATTTTCTCCCATTCTGTGGGCTATCTTTTCATCTTGTTTATGTTTTCCTTTGCTGTGAAAAAGCTTTTAAGTTTCATTAGGTTCCATTTGTTTATTTTTGTTTTTATTTCCATTTCTTTGGGAGGTGGGTCAAAAGCGGTCTTGCTGTGATTTCTGTCATAGAGTGTTCTGCCTATGTTTTCCTCTAAGAGTTTGATAATGTCTGGCCTTACATTTAGGTCTTTAATCCATTTTGAGTTTGTTTTTGTATATGGTGTTAGGGAGTGTTCTAATTTCATTCTTTTACATGTAGCTGTCCAGTTTTCCCAGCACCACTTATTGAAAAGGCTGTCTTTTCTCCACCATATATTCTTGCCTCCGTTATCAAAGATAAGGTGATGATATGTGCGTGGGTTTATCTCTGGGCTTTCTGTCCTGTTCCATTGATCTATATTTCTGTTTTTGTGCCAGTACCATACTGTCTTGATTACTGTAGATTTGTAGTATAGTCTGAAGTCAAGGAACCTGATTCCTCAAGCTCTGTTTTTCTTTCTCAAGATTGTTTTGGCTTTTCAGGGTTTTTTGTGTTTCCATAAAAACTGTGAAAATTTTTTTCCAATTCTGTGAAAAATACTAGTGGTAGTTTGATAGGGGTTGCATTGACTCTGTAGATTGCTTTGGGTAGTAGAGTCATTTTCACAATGTTGATTCTTCCAATTCAAGAACATGGTATATCTCTCCGTCTGTTTGTATCATCTTTAATTTCTTTCATCGGTGTCTTATAATTTTCTGCATACAGGTCTTTTATCTC
>NC_041229.1:47990036-48018323 GCF_002837175.3 Physeter macrocephalus
TATGGCCTTTATTATGTTGAGGAAAGTTCCCTCTTTGCCTACTTTCTGGAGGGTTTTTATCATAAATTGGTGTTAAATTTTGTCGAAAGCTTTTCTGCATTTATTGGCCTGTAGTTTTCTTTCTTTGTGACATCTTTGTCTGGTTTTGGTATCAGGGTGATTTTGGTCTCGTAGAATGAGTTTGTGAGTGTTCTTCCCTCTGCTATATTTTGGAAGAGTTTGAGAAGGAATGGTGTTATCTCTTCTCTAAATGTTTGATAGAATTCTCCTGTGAAGCCATCTGGTCCTGGGCTTTTGTTTGTTTGGAGATTTTTAATTACAGTTTCAATTTCAGTTCTTGTGATTGGTCTCTTCATATTTTCTAGTTCTTCCTGGTTCAGTCTCGGAAGGTTTCCACTACCCATTTATTACCAGGAACTCTGGTAAGAGTTTTGTCTGCATTTACCTCTGTAATTTTCTTGGTAACCTTGTAAGGTAGATATTGATATTCCAGTTTTACAGATGAGATAAATGAGTTTGAGAAAGGTTAAGAACTTGCTAAAGGATATATAGCTACTAAATGGCTATGATGGGCTTTAAACACAAGTCTTTCTGGTTCTATTGCCTGGCTTCTTCCTCTGGCCGTTGCCTGTGAAAGTGAAAATCCACTATTGGTGCCACTATCAGAGAGGAGACTGGGGACTCCTTGGAGTGACCTGGCAGAGAATTCATTGTGGTTTTATATGCTCCGCCTTCCTAAGGCTCTGAGTCCGCACAGGATGTGGAAAATGTAAATTAGGGGCCTGCAGTCTTCATGCCTGTATCTGTTCTTCATCTCTCCTTTGTTAATATTGCAAAGGGAAAAAAATATCACATTTTACATTTAGGGACAAGTATATTTACTTGATATATCTATGATAAATTTTGTTCTTTTGGCCACCTTCACTCATGTTTTAGTCAGAAGAATACACATGTTAGTATCTAGTAAATAATTTTGTTGTTATTCCAAAAGAAAAAAAACTAATTTTTTTTTTTTTTTTTTTGCGGTACTCGGGCCTCTCACTGTTGTGGCCTCTCCCGTTGCGGAGCACAGGCTCCAGACGCGCAGGCTCAGCGGCCATGGCCCACGGGCCCAGCCGCTCCGCGGCATGTGGGATCTTCCCGGACCAGGGCATGAACCCGTGTCCCCTGCATCGGCAGGCGGACTCTCAACCACTGCGCCACCAGGGAAGCCCAAAACCTCTAATTTTTGATGCTAATATGAATGTTCTAATTTTGAATGCACTAAGTGGTTGATTGTTTTGTGCCTTGATGGAATGTGAGAGCTTTGTGACCCATTATCCAGAATATTTGAAGATGATATTCAAGTGATGAAATGTCATATATATGAATGACTGATCAATTTTCTTAGCCAAATTTGTAGATGGCATTTACTGTTATGTTGCTAAGAAAAAACTGGCAGCATACAGACTGATTTCTGCAACAGAATGTATTTGTTAGCAGCATGGGCTTTGGAATCACACAGACTTGGGATTGTTTTCTGTCTCTTCCATGAGCTCTGTGACCTCCTACAAATTACTTAACTTCTCTAAGGTTTGATTTCCTCATTGTAAAATGTGATGATGGTAAAATCTATTCTATAGACTGCTGTGAGGATTAAATGAGGTGATACATGTAGAGCCCTTGGCAAGAAGAGTGTGCTCAGTAAATGTTGGCTATTATTATTATTAGTTAAAAAATTAACTAAAGGGTAGTGTTCCTCAAACTATAGTTACTGGAATACCTGCATCAGGATCAACTGGAATGTTTGTTTAAAAAATTAAATTTCTGGGTGCCAGTCATAACTCTCGATTCAGAATGTCTTTGGAGGGGGGCGGGTGAGCATAGAATGTGCATAGTAGCACTCATTCATAGAGCTCATGAATACTGAATTTGGAGGATCACAGCCATTGGAAGAGTGGGGGTAGTGGTGCCTTATGCTCTGGTTCAGCCACATATATGAGTGACTGCCATATGCCAGGACTGCCTTAGGCATAAGGGAAGTGAATAGGATGGCCCATTTTCAAAATCAGAATGAAAGAGAATAATAGCCCTTGTTTCTATAGCAGGTACAATTGTTGCTCTGAGGACAGTGAACTGCAGACAATTCTGTATTCATATTTTATTGGAAATCCACAAATGCTCACAAATCCTTCTTTGAGTGACGTAAGGGTACTACGATTAAATATCTTCCCTCTCCATTTTTGTTCTGGCATGGACCAAACTATGTGGAGAGGTAATTTTCATCTGTGTGGCGGATAGCATAAAAACAAGGTCGGATGACTTTTGCTTCTTTTTAGAAACACATTTTTAGGGAAATCGTTTCCACTTCTGTATAAAGGAGAGAGATTGTAAAGATAGTTAAAGCGACTCTTTGTCTTCAAGGCTTAGTCCAGTCATTTCCAAAACTTAGGAATCTCCAGGATTTACATTGCTTTTGAAATTGGACTTTAAGGCATGTTCCTTCCCTAGAGTGCCTGATTTTTTTCAAGGTACAAAGATCAGTTTATGGTTGGATTTTTTTCCGTTTAGTGAAGACACAGTAAATTTTTTTGCAGTTGACTCATATAATTTATAGCAATGATTTGACATATCCATGAACGTCATGAATGAAGCAGTTGCACATTTTCAGTGAAGGTAAGGTTTAAGAATTGGATGCATTTATATAAATAAAGTGCATCCAATTCTTGAGATGTCTATCATCTTGTCACTTTCAAGTGATAGTTAACATTTATTTACCATGTTACTATCTATAGAATGATTTTTCACACATTGCATTTGGTCATCACAATAGTTCTTTTAACTGATCCACAGTCAAGTTTGCTTTACCTTTGGGACATTTTGCCTGGCCTGGCTTGGAGTCAACCTGTGAAACGAGAGTACTCCCCATCCCAGTGCCTGTGTCATTCTAATGGTCGGTTCTATTTTTATATACACAGCTTGGGCTGCCATGGAATGACAAAGTCTAGTTTCCAAGTCTCGAAAATGGTATTAGAAGAGATGAAGAATAGAGTAGATTCCTGCCCTCAGTAGCTAAGTGACTAATGTGCTGGATAGTGTTCTGAGAACTTGATATGGATTAACTCATTTAATCCTTACAACCACTCTATGCATTAGGCATTATTATGGCCACTTTACAAATGAGAAAACAGAGTTGCAGAGAGATCAGGTAATTTTCCCAAGATCACAGAGCTGAAAAATGGTAGTGCTAGGATTTGATCTTAGGCAGAGTGGCTCTAGGGTCCATGCTCTTAACTGCTATTTTCTCCAACCTGCTTTTGAATAGGAAGGAAATCTCACAGGAATCTAAATACCAAAATGAAAGTTAAAAATGATAACACTATTAGAAATTTCACAAAGAAGAAGTCATAAATTTTATAAGAATTTAAACAAGGAAAATAGCTTGGGATAGACCAGATAGAAGATTTGCTCCCTGGAGGGTGAATAGTGAGTGATGATATATAGCACAGTAGAGTATAGTGAAGAAGCACAGTCTTTGTACTAAAACAGACCTGGGTTCAATTTCCAGTCCTTACACATCGCTATGGGACCTTTGGCAAAGAACCTCAGTTTTCTCACCTATTAAATATTAATAATAGTACCTATCCCACAGGTTTTATTTTTAGATGGAAAGATCAGGGATGGAAAGATGGGTGGGATGCTGGAGAATTGCAGGCACAAAAATTGGGAAAGCAGAAATGCTTACGGAATGACTTGAGAGAGATTAAATCATCTGATGTAATGGAAGAGCTAGAATCTATATGGGAATAATGGAGAGATTTAAAAATGTGGTTCGGGACTGGAGAATAGTAGAAGGCTATTGATGAATGTACTGCTTAAGATTTTAGGGCTTGACAGATACATTTGGTTCAGTCTCTTACTACCAACATAATCTGGGTGGGTGTGTTGTGTAATCTCTCTCTGCCTCAGTTTTCTCATCTATAAAATTAGAACTAAGTAAAACAAAGTATGTAAAAATTTAAGCCTAGTTTGTGACACATACCTAATGGTTAATTAACATTATTAATATTACTATCAGTGGTAGTAGTATTCAGCAGGGAATGTGTGTGTGTGTGTATGTGTGTGTGTGTGTGTGTGTGTGTGTGTGTGTGTGTTTGTCCAAAGGAGTTAAGTAATGGAAATTATGTATTTGAATAAAGTGCTATCAGTCTACAGGATGAATTGGAGGGGCCTCTGAGGCAGGGAAACCAGGGTGGTGGTAGCGCCAGGGTATCTATCTGTTAAGTAGGGTGGGCAGGGAAAGCTGAGCACAATTGAAAAGAAGGAAGTCTGATGAGATGCCTTTAGAATCCTGACAACTACATAGGAAAGCTTTTTAGCCATCTAGGTGTCAGTTACTGAGGGCCCAGGTAGGTTGTCTACAGTGGGAATGAAATGGAAGGGATGAGTGTGAGCAGGGTTGTAAAGGATCTATCTGCTGGACTTGGAGACCACTGTTTAGAGAGGCAGGGAAGGGAAGAAAGGCTGAAGGGAAATATGACTCCATGTTTTGGAGTTCAAATGGTGGTAGGCTGACAGAGACAGAGAAGTCAGGAAGAAGATCTGACCTTTAGGGGGCAATGATTTTATTTCAGCAATATAAAATTTGAGTCAACAAAGGATCAACCAAGTAAAAATATTGAATAGGAGATTTACAATATATGGTTGGAGCTTGAGGGGCAAGCCATGGCTGAAGGTAAAAATATAAAGGCAAATATTAGAAGTGATAATTGAAGCTATAATTGTAAAAGAATTTTTATTAATTAATCAAAATAATTACCTGTCTTTTTACCAGTGTTTAAAAAAATGATAATTACATTTTAAGATCTATGATACTACCATTTAGGTACCATATTTTCAGAGTGGCAAACGACAAATTGGGGTATATCCTGGAAACTGACAACCAGGAAATGTGAATTGGATCACATGAGGAAAAAAGAGTCATAGAATGAATGTAGTGTCTATTCTGGAGAAGATGTAAAGGTACGTTTTGGGCTGTTATGTGGAAGAGGGGGTAGATTTATTCTGCATGATCCAGGGAACAAAAGGATGAAAAAAAAAACAGTGTGTTTTCATTATGAATAATAACTTCTTTAACGAATCATGAACTCCTCCTCTTCACCAGTCACATTCTAGAAGGGTTGAGATGATCACCTCTTAAAATACTGGAGAGAGGAGACTCCCTCTGTGGATAGGAGAACTGAGTGATTTACAAGATCTCTGTAAACTCTACAGTATGATTAGGCTGGCTTTTGGGCTTATTGCATGGAATGAAGTGAGGGAGAGAGTATTCCTAAAGTAACTAAACAAGTTTTTGAAAAAGATAAGAAGAGGATAATGGAAAAAAGATATTCATTTTCAGTTGAGACACAGTGACTGGAGTGGTTTCATTGAGCCAAGAGAGGTCAATGAAATGAGGTGCAGAGAGTCATAGTCTGTTCATGAACGACTTCAGAAAGGAAAAAATGGAGGCAGGGAAGAGGCATTTCTCGTAAGCTTGACTTGGTGGTGACTTTAGCCCAGGTTGGTTGTTGTCAAGTGACAGGGTAGGTGGGAGTTAGGGTAAGGCTATTTTTTGCATGAAGCTCAGAAAAGGGAAAAGAATCCAGCTGAGGGCTTCCCTGGTGGCGCAGTGGTTGAGAGTCCGCCAGCCGATGCAGGGGACACGGGTTCGTGCCCCGGTCCAGGAGGATCCCACATGCCGCGGAGCGGCTGGGCCTGTGAGCCATGGCCGCTGAGCCTGCCCGCAAGGGGAGAGGCCACAACGGTGAGAGGCCCACGTACCGCAAAAAAAAAAAAAAAAAAAAAAAAAAAGAATCCAGCTGAATTGCATGATAGCTTACCAATGTTCCTAATTTGGTGACTGCCTGTGGTAGAGGTAGCATAACAGGGTAAAGAACTCCCCACCCGTTTATTCAGTAACCACCAAAATGCCAAATATTACATTCTAGGTGCCCTCTCTCTCTATGTGTGTGTGTGGTGTGTGTATGTGTGTATTTATAGAGATACATACATACATATATATTCATAACATATATTTATATGTGTATACATATACACACATTTACCCATTTATGTCTGTGTGTGTGTGTACATCTATCAGCCTATTTAATCCCAATATCGATTTTGAGAGGAGGATATTGCCTGCATTTTACAGATTAGGAACTAAAGCTCTTTAATGTAGTCATTTGCTCAGATTCTCATACGCTAGTAAGTAGATACTGATAGTATCCAGGTGTTGGCCAGACTAATAACAAAACAGCATGTTCTTCTAAGAAAATTGGATATCTAGATTGTGATATCTGGTTTAAAATCCTGAATTTGCCTCTGCGTATTGTGCAACCTTGGGCAAGTCATTCTAATTGTGTCTCATATCCTCCTCTGTGAAATGATGAAAAGGCCCTTGCCCTGCCTTTGGGTTCCTGTGGAAGAGAGATGAAAGTTTCCAAACCTGGAGCCTGTAAGGGGTTTTAAACAAGGGAGAGATCTGATCAAATTTACATTTAACATAGATCTGCTAGATAGTGTGGAAAATGTAGTTGAGGGAGACTAATATATTCCCAGAGAACCTGTGAGAAGTAATGTTCTTGATAATAAATAGTTTACTCTCCTAGTGTAGTGGTATAAAAGATATAGAATAGAGGGCATACTTAAAAAATACTTAGTACAGTGTTTCTTCACTATTTTTTCATTATCATCCCCCCCACCCCCAGGAGACTAGGAGACTCTTTAGACATTTTATCCTAACTGACTCCCTGCTCAGTGAAATGTTAATACCACAGGTATACTGCATATCTATTTATGTACGATATGTATATCTGTGTTTTATATAGAAAACATTTTTTATCCCTTTTATTAGGTAGGTGGAGCAAGAAAGAGAGAGAAGGAGAGAGAGAGAGAGAGATCTATTTATTTAGAGAAATTGGCTCACAGGATTGTGGAGGCTGGCAAATCTGGAATTTGTAGGGCAGGCCGGCAGGCTGAATGTCTGTGTTGCAGTTTTGAGGCAGAATTCCTTACTTCTTCAGGCTTTGCTCTTAAAGCCTTCAACTGATTGCATGAGGCTTATGCAGTATGGAAGGTAATCTGTTTTACTTAAAGTCATCTGATTATAAACGTTAATCATTTAAAAATACCTTCATAGCAACATCTAGACTAATGTTTGACCAAATGATTGGGTACCATAGCCTAGCTAAGTTGACTCGTAAATTTAACCATCACTCCTCCTCTCCCCAAGAACCAATTTTCACTCCCCTGGGGGTGATATCATCCCTGCTGAGAATGCATGATTTAGGAGGTAAGATAGCAGGATGTACTGTGTATTAGATTAAGTTATTGATTGAATATATGAGGCAAGGGATAGAGAGACACTAGAGATGATTTCCAGATTTTTAACTTGAGCATCTGAGCACATGATGGTGCCATTCACTGAGACAGGAGAAGCAAAAAAAAAGAGTAGATTTGATGTGGAATATAATGAGATTTATATAGAACCATGTGTGCATTTTACATTGATATTTTAGCATGTTCATTCATAAGTCTAACTACTTACACCTGGAATTGAATAAAATTTATTAGAAAATCTTTTGAAAAGATAAAGTGCTTTATATATAAAGTCGGTGATAGTGTGATTTACTCACTTTTAGCATTCAGGTCTGAAAGACCTTCTGGAAATATTTGGTATCATTTTCTTGCTTATATTTCTACTACTTGGATACATGCAATAGAATATATCTGCTGAGAACAAAAGTGTTAATTATGTGACAGACATTTAGTGTCATCCTTATATTTGTATTACTAACAAATATACGCATACACTTAATCAGTGTCTGCCTTCTATCTGTATTACTTTTTATTTTGCCTTTCTTCCCAACTAAGTTGTGGGCTCATGAAGGAAAGGAATAGTGGCAATTGAGTCAACAAATATTTAGGGTCTAAAATCATCTTATTTGTCTCCAAAGAACCCAGATGAGTAACTTATACGTAATAGGTAGTAAATAAATGTCAAATCTTCATTGAAGTGAAGGTTGTAATACAATTAAGTAAAAGTTCATCTACAAGTACTACAAATCATTGCTTCTTATCAAATCACTTTTCAAAGATTTAGGAAGCACTGGGGATTATTTCCATAACACAACCTAGATTTTATATTTCATTCAAGAAAGAATGGTAAAAGCTCACTGAACTTCCTGTAAGTTAGAGGGTCATATAGTCTGTTGGTGCTAAAGTCTGTTCTTCATAACTTAAAGCTATTTTGTTTTGTAGAAACAAATTTTCTAAGCTGATAATCATATAAGTCTTTAAAAAACCTTTGGTTGTAAAGTCTGACATTTTTCAATGTGATGGCCTCATTATGTATGGAGTCTATATTGAATTTTTAGGAATTCCACAAAGTAATGTCAGCCTCATGTAGAAGATTTACTACTCCAACACTTGATATTGAGAAAATAGAAACAGGGTGCATGTTTTGTAATATTAGTAAGAACCTTAAACAGTGGACTGGAGGAAAATTCGGGATTAATTGTTGTCATAGGCCAGGTTCCCCAGAAAAGAATCTCAAAAACTCTAAGATTTGTATGCAAGAGTTTATTAGGGAATGCTCTAGGAACTCTACCTGGGAGGGGTGAGAGACCCAGAATTAGGCAAAGGGAGTTGAACCAAGATCCAATTGTAACAGAGGCCTTGGCTGATCCTACAGGGAGCTTTGATCCTGGAATGGTTCTTCAGAGTTGTTCTCACTGAAGCAAGGTTTCCTGAGTATTTGTACCACCACATCAACTAGTAATTGGATGCAAGTTGCCTAGGGGTGGGGAAATACTTTTGGTCAAGGTAGCTTCCTGGAGAGAGGGGCTCAGCTGTGACCCTTAGCAGCGAACGCTCCTGTCAACCGGGAGAATGAGGGTGTTCATCCTGAATTGAGAATGGTATACATTGGTGCTTACTACAGATCCTTAAGCTAAGGTTTTGTTTAGTTATCATTGCTTTAGTACCTTAGTTCTCCATTTAGAATTTCCACTTGTTGAATGCCTACTTTTATTAAAATACCTATTGAGTTAATTAATCTATGTATAAGTGAATTTCGTGATGTGTTATTCCAGTTCCGTCTCTGCTCCCACCCCTTCTGGCAGAGTCATTAAAAAAAAATTAAATGTTGTATACTGCTGTAGATCTGTTATTAGGGTCCTTATGTTTCTGTGGTATTGATTACTCAGATCAGAAGCCACAACTTAGTTGTGATGAGAATGTTAACTCTTTCCAACTTCTGGCTTCAAGTGTTTCAAAGGCAGGTCCATGTAGATGCCCTTTTACTTTGGCATATTTGCCTCTTCAAATAATTTAGTGACATATAACCTTCAAAGCACTCATTTCTATTGCCATATTAGATCTCTATGAAGTCATAGTTAAGATCATGGATTTCCATATAAAAAATGCATAATTTAAAAGTCTTTCCTTGCCCCTAACAAGCTGTATGACTTTGGGTAATAACTGATCTTCTCTGAGTCTCAGTTTTCCTATAAGTCTGTAATATTACTTATCTCGAAGAAATAAAATATTTAACACAGTATTTAGGACATAATAGGCTTTCAATAAAATGTGCCTGTTATTATTATTATTATCTTCTCAACAACCCTGTGTAGTGAGTAAGGTGGGAACCACTAGCCCCAATTTGCAGATGCATCTTTAAAGGTAGAAGATACTATTTAAATACAAAACGTTTTCATGTACTTTTATAGCTGGAATGCAGTAATCAAACACTAATTAAACTTAACTTGTTCTCTACATTTTTCAGTTGTTGCATTGATGTAGAATTTCATCCATAAGTGACAAACTTTACCTTTCTCCATGACATGAAAGAGCCTCATCCTATTTTCTAAATTGCTCAGAGAGCGTTATAACAACAGTCTGTACTCTAATTTTAGATAACTAAATTGAAAAAGGCACAATTTCAGGTTTTATCAGTACAATAATGGGAAAACCCTGCCTACTTACTATATTGTAACCTCCAAAGTGACCCCTCTTTTTACAAGTTATGCTCATCTTCAATCATCTGGTTGTATTAACCTCATATCCTGCAGCTGAGTCATCTAAGCACTGGATGGGGAAATTTCTAGAGTCACGTGATATGTTAGGAGCAAAGTGACTGAGGTACTGGAGCACTTACCTGAGGAAGAGATTATAATATGGAATGAATTGAAATGACAGAGAGCAAAACTGTTGGGAAAGTTAATGGGGTCAATGCCTAGTTATTTTATGCTTTATAGTTTGTAACATTTTTATCTACTAAAACAAAAATGAGAAAAATACAACACAGAAAATGTTAGATAACTTACTGATAGTATTTGTAGCTCACAATTTTTCAGAATTTGACCAACAGGATTCATATTAGTGAGACTGAAAATTATATATGTGTTCCTAAGAAGGCCAACAAGTAAAATATTTACATCCTGATCAATAGCTTTTCCTTTGGGAGGAAATATTAAATTTCCACAGCTTTTACTGCCTTTCTCTTTTGAGGCTTGACTGACATGTCACCCTTCAAACAATACGACACTTGCCTCCTGAGAGATATGTCCTCAGAAGCTGCATATTTGTTGCTAGGGTCAAAAGTTAAGTTGCTAATTTTGTATTTGCAGCTCATCAGATCAAGTAATTTGTGAAGAAAACACATAGCAAAAGAATTCATATCATGTATATGTAGTCTTGAAAATATTTGTAGAAAAAGGATGCCATTACAGAAGGAGAAGAGTCACAGTGAGCCGGACAGAAATTTCAATTAAGAAAGCACAGGCAAGAAAAGCAAAATAGACAAATAGAAAGTAGCTTCTACATAGCAAAGGAAACAATCAACAGAGTGGAAAAAAAAACCTACAGAAAATATTTGTAAGCCATGTATTTGATAATGGGTTATTATCCAAAATATGTAAGGAATTCCTACAACTCAATAGCAAAAAACCAAATAACCTGATTGAAAAATGGTCAAAGGACTCAAACAGACCTTTGTCCAAAGAAGACATACAAATGTCCAACAAGTACCATATGAAAAGATACTCAACATCACTAATCACCAGGGAAATCAAAACCACAGTGAGATATCACCTCACACCTGTTAGGACAAACATTATAAAAACACAAAACAGGGCTTCCCTGGTGGCGCAGTGGTTGAGAGTCCGCCTGCCGATGCAGGGGACACGGGTTCGTGCCCCGGTCTGGGAAGATCCCACATGCCGCAGAGAGGCTGGGCCCTTGAGCCATGGCCGCTGAGCCTGCGCGTCCGGAGCCTGTGCTCCGCAACGGGAGAGGCCACAACAGTGAGAGGCCCGTGTACTGCAAAAAAAACCCCACACCAAACAAAACAAAACCCCCAGGAAATAACAAGTATTGTGAGAATGTGGGAGAAATAGGAACCCTTCCTTGAGCACTGCTGGTGGGAACATAAAATGATGAAGCCAATATGGAAAACAGTATGAAGGTTCTCAAAAAATTAAAAATAGAACCATAATATGATGCAGTACTGCTGTGTACTTATCCAAAATAATTGAAATCAAGATCTTTAGGAGATATCTGCACCCCTATGTTTATTTCAGCATTATTCTCAATAGCCAAGAGATGAAAACAACCTAAATGTCCATGAATGGATGAATGGATAAGGATTATATGGTATATTCATACAAAGGGATAGTATTCAGCCTTAAAAAAGGAGGAAATTGTATCATATGCTACAACATGGCTGAAAACTTGAGGAATTATGCTAATTGAAATAGGCCAGTCACAGAAGGACAAATACCCCACTTACATGAGATATCTAAAGTAGTCAAACTCATTGAAGCAGAAAGTAGAATGGTAGTTACCAGGGGCTAAGGGGAGGAAGAAATGGGGATTTGCTATTCAGTGAGTATAAAGTTTCAGTCATATAAGATGAAAAAGTTCTAGAGATCCACTGTATAACCTTGAGCTTATAGTTAACAATACTGTACTGTACACTTAAAATTTTGTTAAAAAGTTTTAGTTTTTATGAGGGTAATCTATTTTCAGTTTGCCTCTATCCCTATCCCTAACCGTAACCCTAACCCTAGCCTTAAGCCTGTGATGTTTATCAGTGCATTCCCTCATTGGTGAGCCTTGAAGCCCAATTTTGTCTCCCCAGCATTGTGATTGGTAAAAGTTCTGCTTAGCTTCTCAGAGCCTTCACTCTTCTCACCTGCTTAGTCTCAGTCGCTGCTCTGCTGAGGCATTGCCTTGAGAGAAAAAAATATCACATAGGGCTGACCTTATTTCTTTGTACTTTCTTTTACTGCAGAATCTTCTATCCTCAAGTCCTAGCTTTCTTTTCAACCCTAAACTCCAATTTTTCTTAAGACTGCCAAACACTTTACTCAGCAGATGTTTTCTGCTCAGCTTTCTGTTTAGCTCCTCAGCCTCCTGGTTACAAATAGGAAAATGCTTTGAGGAGAAAAGAAGTGTTGAGCCCACCTCGGTGAGTTTTCTTCTCTCAGGGGTTCTGGCCCCTCAAGTCCTGGCTTCCCTGGTGGCACTTTGAAGACTTGAAACTGTTTTGATAATCCAGCCTTTTGAGTTTTTCTCAGCAGGAGGTTTGGAATGTTATAAACTAGTCCATCATAGTCAAAATGGAAGTTCTATCTCCCTCTGTCTCTCCAATTTAAAAAGTACATAATTAAAAATAAAATTTATAATGAAGAAAATTTTTCTTCTAGAGGTGCTAAGTTTAAGGGTCTGTATTTGACAAAAGAACATGAGAGTGTGATTTGTCCAAAGTCATTCATTCATGTAATTTATGACAAAAATAGTGTTAGAATCCAGTCCATTGTTCTTTGCTCTTCTAATTACTCAGATGTCAAATTTAACTTGTTTTGCTTTTAATACAGTTAAGGTCTTCAAATGCGTATCAGTCGTTAGGGAGATAAATGAATTTCTCCTTTTATTAGCTAATTGATCCATATTTTTGTGACTTTCTCTCAGTTTTACTCTCTAAGTAATATATATTTTTCTACTCATTATCTTTTCCCCTACCTACATCTGCCAGGTCTTAAAAGATTGGTAAGGATAAAGTTTACATTATTTACCAACCTGTATCTTCACCTTGCTGAATCATCTACCCTGTGAGGTAACAGGACAGGCATAATTATGCTTTTCTGATGAATGAGCCAAATTAGTCTCAGAGAGGTGACACAGTTTTTCCAAATTAGAGCCTGTACTGCAATCTGCACCTCTTGCTTGAGTGTCTTTTTTCCCCTACTACTAAAGCAGATGGTAACTCATCAAGCCTTATGCAAATCTTGGAATGACAGGATTGAAAGGCATCTCAGTTATAATTTAGTCTAATTCTGTCAATTTACAAAGAAAAACCTGAGGCCATACAGGTGAAGTGGCTTCCTCAGAGTCACATGGCTAGGAGATCACTGCATTGGTACTAGATCTCATGCCCGATACATTCCCTTATTTTCTGATAGGAAGAAAGCCAAGCAAGAATAGAGAGGACAATGTAGAGAAAAATTTTAAAAGCACAATGTAGTGTAATCAATAGGGCCAAATAGAAGGTAATTTAGAGTCATAAATAAATTGATTCAGGAAGGGCTTTACTTAGATACAAGAGAGTGATTCTGAACTCCGAAGATGACTAAACACAGGACCATACAATGAAGGAAGTTTGTTGGATTTCCATTTACCTGACAGGTCACAGGCAGCTAGAGGAAGTGTATTTCTGAGGACCCTTCCAATGTTGCAATTATTAGATCTCACAAATTGATGATATAATGGGAAAGCTTATGAATATTTTTCTTTTTTAAAAAATTTCTCACAGCAACACAAAGTAATGATTCAAAGGCGTGCTTCTTGGTAAGGAATTTGCATACTAGTAAATAAATGTTATTCATTCTAGTTTTTAAATCAGTCATTATACTGCCAAACCATTTTAACAACTGTTAAGTAATTGTAAGTAAATCAAAACATTCACCAGTATATCTTATAAATTTATTAGCAAACTTCATTTTTGCTTATTTGGTTAAAATGAGCAAATATGTTCCACATTTTTTAAAGTGTATAAAAAGTATGTCTCTTCACATAGGCCTATATTCCTTTTTAAAATTATTTGTTTTGTCAGTTAATATTCAATTTCTTTGTGAGTATTAAGTTTCAAATAAAGAGATTACCATGATTTCAAAAACAACCATTTTTGGTTAGTGAGATTCATTGTTATATTACAGAATGTAATTTTCATATTCAGAAATAAACTATGAACTCCCAAGGAAAGTGTTTGTTCATTTTTCCATTCATTCCCACACTCATCTGATTTTCATCACTTAGGAACCTTCATTATACTTCCTTGGCCTTTATAATGACATTTTCAACATTATGGAACATTTTCTTTGCTTTTTTTGCATATTGATTTTCAGTCCTGGAGCAAACATGCTCAGTCTTTTCTTCTTGATCCCAGAGAGCAATTTTCTAACCATTCTTTATAAAATTTCTTCTGCTGAGAAGTATCTCTTTCTAGCTGTTGCAGCATTAATTATTTATAATTTTAAATATATTGCTTATTAACCATTTTGATTGATCTGATATAGCACAAAAACTACTGAGTTCCCAAATGATACTCAAAAAGCATGAGTTACCAGATGGTTTTATGGACTGGTAACACTTATTGGGTGTCTATTAGGAGCTAACTCTATCTTGGGTACTTTCACATACAATATAGTATATTCTTTACTGTTACCGTAAGCTCTGAAGAAGATATGATTAGCTCCATTTTAAACATTAGAAAATGGAAATTTAGAATGACTAGCTAAGTTTATGTAGGTAGTAAATTTTGGGATTAGAATTTGAACCCATGTCTAATTTCTCAGCCATACCTTTCTGTATTCCTTGCTATAGCAAGAGCAGAGTACTGTGTCTGTTTTTTTAATTACTGCATTCCTAGTACTTAGCACAGTGTTTGGCACATAGTTGAACCTGCATACAATTTGTAAGATGAGTGAATTGAATTAATGAATTCACATTTTTAATTATTATACTTTATATTAAGGGGGAATTTACATGGTGTATGTATCTACAACTTTGGGTGATTTGATAAGTTGTTAAGCAGTTTCCTTGGGAATGCTAATGACCTACTTTTTTTCAGAGTTAGAAATAGTCATCTCTGGCTTTGCTGCAAATATGTATTTCTTCTAGTAGAGTTAAGTCAATATTGCTGGACCAAAACTGGTAACAAAATAATGATTATCATTGTGTTCTAACATCCAGTTAACATTCTAAGGTATGATTGAAGGTCCAGAAACAGCCCTCATTTACCTGCAAAATGTAGAAATAATAGGAACTTAATGCATTTGCCTTGTTTAAGAATCATGACAGTTGCTTCAGAGTTGACTTTGAAATCTCCTGTTGTTCTTCATTGTGCACTGGTGCTTGGCTATCTCACTTAATCATTGTGGCATTAATGATGCCACTAATGGCTTGAGGCTTTAACTGGGTACTTGGGCTCGGCTATATAAGTAAAAGGGAAACCTATTAAGCCTTGCAGTAATACTAATGCTGAACAAAAAAAGGCCAAATGCCCAACTTTATCCCAAGTTTACTGGGACAAATAGAAAAAGCATGAGTCAGTTTTAGACAAAATTGAAATCCAGGAGGATATTGAGTGATGATCAGGTTTTGACATAAAAATGTATTAAGGACATAACAAATCACATTATTTCATATGTCTATTGTTTGTTAAACATCTTTCATTCCTTCTTGTGCTTTCTCTGAGAGGAGGGTTCCCAAAACACATTTCTTACAAATAGTGATGCCATATTGAACAAAACTTCACCCACCTCCTTCAGGGAAAGTTTGAAACCTTTGGTGAAAGGAGTGGATTGAGAAGGCTTTGGAAATGCCATCTTCTTGCTTCTTGTTCCTGTCTCTCTGTAATTTTGGTAGTGAAACGTAGAGCTGGGTTAACATTCTCTCGGGAGGTACCTTTAACTCTGGAAAATTTGAGGGTGTAGGTAAGGCCTAAAGAAAGGGAAGACAAGGACTTGTTCTTTAGGTCCTAGTACTGTTTTCTGCTTTAGGAAAAGAGGAGTCTAGATGTTTTCTTCTGTGTGATCTAGCCTCAGTGACTAGAGCATGAGGGCAGACAGGGATTTAAGATAGAGTTCTATTAGGAATATTTTTAAACATGCCTTTTTAATTCCTTCTTTGTTCTCAGTAAAGACTTCTTGAACTTTTTTACCCTCAATATTTGTATACTCTGTGTGTGTGTATGTGGTATGTGTGTGTGATGACATAGTAGGTTTGTTCTCTTTTCCTGAGAAGGATGGAATTGCTGAAAGATCCTCTTTATCTGCCAAAATTTAAGCGTTATGGGCACTAATAATTTGGAAAGACTGAACATCTAGCTAAGGTGAGGAGAGGCTCCTAACAATTCCCCATGGGTAGAGGTTCCCACCATAGGTATGCAGGTTCACAGTAGGTGAATTATAAGAAAGGTGATTAGGGTGATTAGATACCTGCAGTATATTGGATATTAGTCAGTTAATGATTTTTTTTTGCCTTGTTATAATCCTTAGTTTAACTATAATCCTTTGATATAACTAGGTTTATTCTAATTATATTTTCCCCACCTTTTTTTTTTTTTCTCTTAAGTTACAAACTTTACTTCTCTTTAGATACTTTAAAGTCTTTGTAGAAACTGTTTAAACTCTGGGTACTTGGTGGGATGGCAATAATTTTTATTTGTGAATAGTAGCTCACTATCCTGCGTATATCATCCGACACTCCATGTCATGAGAAAGTACTGGTAGCACTTCTACAACCAATCAGTTATCACAACCAAATATTTTCGATAATTTTGACAATTACTACATGTTTATTGAGAACCTCATGGCATATAGTGAATAGAGGCCTGAGATGCTGCTAAATATCCTACAATGTACTGCCCCCTCCACCCCACACAACAGAAAATTAAAACATCGGTAGTGCTCAGGTTGAGAAATTTTGATCTCATGGTACAGCAAATACTTATGGCCAGTCTTCCATATTGCAGACATAGTGCTGGATGCTAGAGATAGTGTAATCAATGCAGTAGATATATCTCTACCCACATGGAAATACAGCTTATTTTGGAATATATACATTAAACAAACAATGCTGTTAAAATATGCTAATTCCTTTTTTAAAGAGGGTTATGAGCTGGCTCCTGAGATATGATATGAATTGGTATCAGGGTACTGGCAATAATTTGACTCACCATACGATGGATGCTGCAAATCCTGAATCTCTAAATCTGTTAGCTTTCTATGTGTGCTCAGTCCTCAACAACTAGTGTTACAGAGGATTGAAAGGGGGTAAAACACATGGATTTCTTCTTTAAGATTGTTACAATATATTCATAGGGAAAGACCAATGTACACAAAATACTTAAGTATAGTTAATATATATAGCTAACCATTGTATGTATGCTCATCATTGTAGTATAGGGTAATGGAATTTTAATCCTAATCATAGTAGCTTAACTTCTTTATTTAATTTTACTGGGTAAGGGGAAGATCTTTAGGTATTAGGTATTATAAAAGTAACAACAGAGAGAATGACAAAATATTCATTTCTCCATGTTCTTCTTAGATTGTTATTTGTGTTTATGCATTTATACCTAATTCTAATTTTAATATACAAGTAATTTTTATCCTGATTTTCTCCCATAAAAGTCTGGTTTCCATTTTGTTGGGGTTTTCACCTTTATCGCTTTTAAAGGATCCATAAAATTCCACTGTATAGATGGACCTTAACTTACATAAAACTTTTTCTCTATTGATAGATATTTATAACCTCTTTATATTTACAGATGACAAAACTGAAACCCAGAGATGTGGAATGGCTTAACTAAATAATTACCAAGAAACACAGATAGGTGTCTAATGGTTTTTTAAAAAGTTGATGTATAATTAATATAGAAAAGTCTAAATGTCATTTTTCACATTTCTGTAGAATCCACAGAATAGAAAAGACAACGTGTGATTGCATATTCCCGAGGCATCTTTAAGTCTCTCTCTGGTCAACCTCATATTAAGTATAGCAGTAGAATCCATGATAGTAAGTGATATTTTCTTCTCCATCCTTCCTTTAATTTGGTGGAATTTCCTGGGTACTTCCTGTGTTGCATATGGAATATACTCATTTTTGAGGAATTTAGGCTTGTGGTTTGTCATGTTGTAAGAAAGATTAATATTGTAGAGGATGATTAAGAGGAGAAAGACTGCTAGTTTTCTCATTAATATTCATTAATCTTGGAATCTAGTCATTTTTAGTCTGACAGTTTGACAATAGGTGCTTTTACATTGAAAAAGCAAAAACTAATTGCTTTGTGTTATGTACTGAAGGTCAGAAAAAGCTATTGCTTTATAAGTGAGGAAACACTATGGAAGCTGAGAAAACTATCATCAGTCTTTAGTAAAATAAATTAGTAGACTATTAGCAAAGCAACTTTTGCACATTTTACTTAGTACGAATGAAAGCGAAGAGGGACCTCTAAGGCAACAAGAGTAGAATGCTCATGGAGATAATAGCAAATATCTCACTTAGTGGAAACTACATTTTCACCTACTAATAATCAGAATATCTTTCAGTTAGAGAAGAAATGTCTGTCTGACATTTACTGGTGATTTTTTGCAAGACTATACTTTGGACATATACTTAAGACATGCAAGTGTTGCCATGAGGCATTGCTGTTTTTTTCATTTAGCTTTTTCTGCCTGATATTAAAAGGAGAGGATTTTTCTTTTAAATAATTTCTGTACGGAATTTTGTACTTCCATTTACAAAGCATTTCCACAGAGAGTTATCCCATTTTGTTATTTCAGTAACCCTGAGGCATGAGTGACCTTGTTCCCATTTTGCAGATAAGAAAATAGATCCTCAGGGAGATTATGCAATACATTATATTCTAGATCACACAACTGAGAAGTAGCCCAGTTATTCAATGAGGCTAAATCTTCTCACTCCAAAAGCTGTGAAGTCAGAATTACAAAGCCTCATCCTGGAAAAGTCAAATTGATCTTTCTTTAGTATAATGACTCTATCTATAGACCCTTGGATTTGAATTTTTAGAGAAGTCTTCAAAGCAAAATGCCCTGCTTCTGTTTGTTAGCATTTCTTTTTTTTTTTTTTTTTGTGGTATGCGGGCCTTCCTCTGTTGTGGCCTCTCCCGTTGCGGAGCACAGGCTCCGGACGCGCAGGCTCAGCGGCCATGGCTCACGGGCCCAGCCGCTCCGCGGCATGCGGGATCTTCCCATACCGGGGCGCGAACCCGGTTCCCCTGCATCGGCAGGCGGACGCGCAACCACTGCGCCACCAGGGAAGCCCTGTTAGCATTTCATTGTACTCGGATTTCAAAATGTTTACCATGAGAAGTGTTATGAAAATGATATGTTCATTGTACTGATGAAAAGCCCAAGATACTCAATGAGGAAACTAAGATACTAAGATCCAGGGGCAGAGATATAGGGATAACAAGCACTTGGCAAATACAGTCTTAGTGCCATTAGCCTTTTTTAAAAAAAAAAAAAAAAGAATGATTTATCTGATTGTAAAAATATGGAAATTTAAGGTTTAGGGGGACATTACGAAAAAGACAAAAGCAGAAAATAAAAATCACCTACAGTTCTGCCACTAACCATTAACTCTTCCTATATTTTAGTGTCTTGTTTTCTACTATGTCCTATGGAAAAGTAAACAAGGAGATATTAAAATAGAACTTCTTATAAAATTTAAACAAACACAAACACAAAGAGCCATATTTCTTTACTATAGAGCATCTCAGAGCATTTAGTATGCTAAGGTACACTGTGAGTCTCCAAGAGAAGAAGATGACATGTAGGTATTTTGGTAATACTGTATATAAAGGGTGGAGTAGAAAAAATTAAGAATTTAAAGTGATTTGAATGCAAGTGGGTAGCCCTTAGTCTATATAAAGTTTAGGGAAATAATTTATATTAATATGATGGTCACAAGTAAGCCACCTATACATCATAAAATAATAATGGGCATATTGGGGTCTTTTCTATTAGGTAAGCACCATGCCAGCCCTCTTTAAAATAGTTACCTAGTTTAAACCTCACTCTGTGAAATATTATCTCCATTTCATAGATGATGAAACTGATGCTTGCTGTCAAAATGCCCTCCTTGATAGATTATATTAGGGATGGTCTACCAGATTAATGGAGCAAAACGGTGAAAATATAAAATTCAACAATCAGGGTATGGTGTATTTTCATAATACTTTTCTTTTTCTTCACCAGTCAAGAAAATCTAATCACTTGCCTCATCTGAAAGGTTTATACCCTATTCTCATATTTCTGTTGCTGTGCTCAAATTTATCTAATTGTATTTCTTCTTGTATCAGAATGCAAAATAAAATTGCTGGGATTTAGTACATAAGGAGTGTTGTGTGGCAACGGTCAATATACTGCTAAGCAAACTTCACCTAAAGCCCCTTCCCTGTGGTAGATACACAGCTCTCAGGAGCTAATTTCCTTTTTAACATGGAAGGAATTACATTGCACTTTTGTAAATTCTCTTTGAGATCCTTTGAAATGAAGCTGTCAAATTTTTAAGACACAGAAAGGGGGTTTATGGGAGCTAGAAGACAGAGGAAGCAAGGGAGCTATAGGAGATAAAGAGTTCTAGGGTGGAAGTCTGGCTCTTCCACCAGACCTGAGCCTCAGGGAAGCCAAACTGCAGGTCTGGTTTTAGACCAAACTTCTCCTGCTATCATTTGCTTCATTTGGGGACATATTTTCCAGTGACATATTGGATACTTTCTCTGCCAACTAGTGATAATGATATTTAAAATCCTGTCGAGAAGAACAGACATCTCTAGAGAAGTGGTCCTTTTCTTCCAAAGCGTCTTGCCTTCTGGAATTGTTAAAAAGAGTCATCACATTTCCTCTTCCCTTTTGAAAAATTGAGACTATCCATAGCACCTAGGTTCATGCCTTTTGAACTTTAAAAGTAGGCACGTGTTTTTGCACTTTTAGTATGTGTTGAAAATTTTGTGTTTTTAATATGTTGTTTTACTTTTGAAATTCAGCTTAATTATTTTCAAGCAAGTGTGATAAAAGATTAAATTGATATGTAGTACAGAAATAATTTTTGTTTGTTTTTTTTTGTTGTTGTTGCTTTGGCCTTCCTACAACCCCTATTTTAAAAAAAATAAAGATATTATAACACAATAATGAAAGTTTAGAAAAATAGAAGATAAGCATCACTTATAATTTCACTACTATAACAGTAAAGGTATCTTCACTTTTGCATATTCCCATCTGTTGATCTCTGAGGGGAGCCAATAAATGGCATTCCTCTTCTCTGCCTGGGCTTTGAATAATTTGAGAAATAAAACAAAAGAGTGGCAGATGGAGCCAAAATATTACCTTTATTACTGATTAAGCACAGGTTGGAACACGGAGCTTATTGTGAGAGCCAGATGGGTCTCTCCCTACACCTTGCAATTAAGCAGACTCTTTCCTCATGCTACCCCCTCCCCAACTGCAAACAGTAATGGACCATGCCTGATCTCAACAGTGATGAAGATCATACCCTCTGGGAGCAGATGTTCTCTATGGCCAACTTGCTTCCAAGAGGAAGAAGGGTGCAGGTGGGCTACACATGCCTGGTTTATTTTGCCAAAACTGACAGTCAGGTATGTCATCCTTCTTCCTCGTTTAGGTTGGAGTGAATTAGTAGGCAGAGAAAGGCCAGGACTTATATCGAGTAGGATCCTACCACGGGAGGAAAAATACTGGGTGGGAAAGAAGTTATTTCCTATGTGGTTAAGCTTTAACCATTTTAAAAAAGAATAAAATATTAAAAACATCTTCATGAAAATAGTAGTCTATGATTTTTAGATTATGTTTTTAGGAGAGATCTGAGAAAAGGCATTCCTGAATATGGGGCTTTTTTGCTCCTTGGAAAATGTTAAGGAATTGCTTTTCTTATGGGTTATACCATTTACCTTGCTGTCAAATTCCTGGTTCTTAGAGAAGAGTTTGAATAGTGTTATTATATTGCCAGTAAACTGGGCTTCAGTGATGGTTGTATTAGAGTTGTGATTGTGTCCATTGTGGCCACTCATGAATAATTAATTAATGAGTATTCTTTTCTAGCACTCTGGAGGTTACAGAAGAAGGTTAAGACAAGAAACCTGACCCCAGGGAGCTTTCAGTTTAATCAGAGGAATAAATATAATGCTTAGGAAACTAGAGCCAATTATAATTGTGAAATTGTGCCATATATACCAGCTAGTCTCAAGACAGTTGACATTTATAAGCACAACACACTCACAAGAGTGTACATTATCGGGATAACTTGAATCCTCTTAATTTATAAGAAAGGTAAATCATCTATCCTCTAGGCAGTTATAGTCTAGAGGAGGAGACACAAAAATTAATAGGCATTTATGATATAATATTATAAGAAATAAGCACAGGGTTTGTAGTAGCGCAACATGAGGGGCATCTAACACTTTCTTGGCGTGGAAGGGGCAGCTTTGCAGTGGAGATAACATCTAATGGAATCTTGAAATAGAAGAAAAGTAAGAGTTACCCACTTAAACAAGAGGAGTGGGGCAGAGTAACAGCAGTGCATAGAGGTCCAGAGGAGAAAGGGCAGGGGACATTTAGGAACTTGCAGTTCATTTAGAATAGTTTCTAGTAGCCTGGAATATGGTCAGTATTCATTAAAAATATTCTGAATATATGACTGCCTTACCAAACTTTGAATTTAAGATTAAAACATTACATACCAATGAGAATGTATTATTGGTTTGTGAGGAACTGGTAGAAGGAGAAGAATAGATTGGAGCATAGTATTTGGGAGAATTGAATATTCATTTGCACTCTGTATTAAACCCATACTTTACATGAGATTTTTCCATTAAACATAGAGCTTTTAAAATTAGATTTTAAAAACGATTTTAAAGTATTTCATGAAAAGCAATTCAATTCTTTCTGTTATTTCAAATGCTTGTTTTTTTCATTGATAAGGGATTGTAAAGAGTCTTAAGATTTCTGTGTTGCGCTAAACGTCTATGCACTGGAAATTAGAGAACCAAACATCTAAATAACAGCATTTTGTGTGCCGATAGTTCATTATACTTCTAAAGTATTTTATTGTGGACCTTCTTTTCTTACATCTTTACAATGACGTTGACTTTGTGAATTTGATTTAATATACTAATAGATTAAAACAGTGTGCCAATAATTATTTGGTGAAGTTTTCCCATCTATTCTATTAGTCATTTAAACAATATATATTTATAAAGCACCTACTTTATGGGTGGCATTATATTAGGCACTGTGGGGAATAAAAGTAAGCTCGATATAAAATGTGGTACAAGATTCTAGAAAACGTTAGAAGACTTTTAGTTAGTATTTAGAGTTTTGAACTCTCTCTTGAGTAAATAATGTGAAAGGCCAAAAGGGGGTGGGGAAGGAGAGAGAGAGAGGTGCTGGGGAGAGGTGAAGAGAGAGAGAGAGAGACAAAGTTATTTATAACAGAATTATGTATAATGTTCTACAATTTTGAATAGCCTAAATGTTCAATAAGAAAGTAATAATTTGGGGCTTCCCTGGTGGCGCAGTGGTTGCGCGTCCGCCTGCCGATGCAGGGGAACCGGGTTCGCGCCCCGGTCTGGGAGGATCCCACATGCCGCGGAGCGGCTGGGCCCGTGGGCCATGGCTGCTGAGCCTGCGCGTCCGGAGCCTGTGCTCCGCAACGGGAGAGGCCACAGCAGAGGGAGGCCCGCATACCCCCCCCAAAAAAAAAAGAAAAAAAAGAAAGTAATAATTAAATAAACCAGAGACATCTGTTAGTGTAAGAATGAAAGTCATTATGTTGTTGCAAAGACTGTAATAAAATAGAAAAAGGCTTATCGTGTAATGTCAAGTTTTAAAAAGAGAATATAAAATTATATGTTTTATATGAGTTCCAGTTATTCTTCAAAAAAGTTTTATGTATACAAAACAGAAAGAAAATGTACTAAATATAAAGAGTGGTTACAAAAATGTGATTTTGCTTTAGGACCTGATTGGTTATTTTCCTTCTTTGTTTTTCTGAAATGTCATACCTCATCACAGTATTATTTGAATCATGCATATTTTTAATTCACTTTAAATCCATCTTTAAAGTATTTAGCAATCTAATTGGGATGATAAAACATTTACATACAGACAGGTAACTAAATATACAGTACATGATAGATTTCTTATGAGCATGGTCAATCTATTTTTATTTACTCCCCATCTGATTAGAAAAATCAATTACAATAACTATAATTTACAAGTACCTTATGTGTGCGAACCACTCTTCTTAGAGATTCACATACTTTATTTAATGTTTTCTCAGTTCCTCTCATATTAGACTAAGTCATTTTTCAGAGAGCAAAGCCCTGCTCTTCCACGTATAAGCTATGTGACCTTAAGTAGATGAGTACTCTTTTTTTTCAACATCTTTATTGGAGTATAATTGCTTTACAATGGTGTGTTAATTTCTGCTGTATAACAAAGTGAATCAGCTATATGTAAACATATATCCCCACATCTCCTCCCTCTTGCATCTCCCTCACACCCTCCCTATCCCACCTGTCTAGGTGGTCACAAAGCACCAAGCTGATCTCCCTGTGCTATGTGGCTGCTTCCCACTAGCTATCTATTTTACATTTGGTACTGTATATATGTCCATGCCACTCTCTCTGTCCCAGCTTACCCTTCACCCTCCCTGTACCCTCAAGTCCATTCTCTACGTCTGCATCTTTATTCCTGTCCTGCCACTAGGTTCTTCAGAACCATTTTTTTTTTGATTCCATATATATGTGTTAGCATACAGGATTTGTTTTTCTCTTTCTGACTTACTTCACGCTGTATGACAGTCTAGGTCCATACACCTCACTACAATTAGTTCAATTTCGTATCTTTTTATGGCTGAGTAATATTCCATTGTATATATGTACCACATCGTCTTTATTCCATTCATCTGTCGATGGACACTTAGGTTGCTTCCATTTCCTGGCTATTGTAAATAGAGCGGCAGTGAACATTGTGACTCTTTTTGAATTATGGTTGGCTCAGGGTATATGCCCAGGAGTGGGATTGCTGGGTCGTACGGTAGTTCTATTTTTAGTTTTTTAAGGAACATCCATACTGTTCTACATAGTGGCTGTATCAATTTACATTCCTACCAACAGTGCAAGAGGGTTCCCTTTTCTCCACATCCTCTCCAGCATTTGTTGTTTGTAGATTTTTTGATGATGGCCATTCTGACTGGTGTGAGGTGATACCTCATTGTACTTTTGATTTGCATTTCTCTAATGATTAGTGATGTTGACCATCTTTTCATATGGTGGCAATCTGTATATCTTCTTTGGAGAAATATCTGTTTAGGTCTTCTGCCCATTTTTGGATTGGGTTGTTTTTCTTTTTTGATATTGAACTGCAAGAGCTGTTTGTATATTTTAGAGATTAATCCTTTGTCTGTTGTTTTGTTTGCAAATATTTTCTCCCTTCTGAGGGTTGTCTTTGAGTCTTCTTTATGGTGTCCTTTACTATGCAAAAGCTTTTAAGTTTCATTAGGTCCCATTTTTAAATTTTTGTTTTTCTTTCCATTTCTCTAGGAGTTGGGTCAACAGGGATCTTGCTGTGATTTATGTCATAGAGTGTTCTGCCTATGTTTTCCTCTAACAGTTTTATAGTGTCTGGCCTTCATTTAGGTCTTTAATCCATTTTGAGTTTATTTTTATTCTTGCCTCCTTTATCATAAATAAGGTAACCATATGTGCTTGGGTTTATCTCTGGGCTTTCTATCCTGTTCCATTGATCTATATTTCTGTTTTTGTGCCAGTACCATACTGTCTTGATTACTGTAGCTGTGTAGTATAGTCTGAAGTCTGGGAGCATGATTCCAGCTCTCTTTTTCTTCCTCAAGATTGCTTTGGCTATTCGGGGTCTTTTGTATTTCCATATAAATTGTGAAATTTTTTGTTCTAGTTCTGTGAAAAATGCCATTGGTAGTTTGATAGGGATTGCACTGAATCTGTAGATTGCTTTGGGTAGTAGAGTCATTTTCACAATGTTGATTCTTCTAATCCAGGAACATGGTATATCTCTCCATCTGTTTGTATCATCTTTAATTTCTTTCATCAGTGTCATATAATGTTCTGCATACAGGTCTTATGTCTCCTTAGGTAGGTTTATTCCTAGGTGTTTTTTCTTTTTGTTGCAATGTAAATGGGAGTGTTTCCCTAATTTCTCTTTCAGATTTTTCATCATTAGTGTACAGGAATGCAAGAGATTTCTGTGCATTAATTTTGTATCCTGCTACTTTACCAAATTCATTGCTTAGCTCTAGTAGTTTTCTGGTAGTATCTTTAGGATTCTCTATGTATAGTATCATGTCATCTGCAAACAGTGACAACTTTACTTCTTCTTTTCTGATTTGGATTCCTTTTATTTCTCTTTCTTCTCTGTTTGCTGTGGCTAAAACTTCCAAAATATGTTGAATAATAGTGGTGAGAGTGGACAACCTTGTCTTTTTCCTGATCTTAGAGGAAATGGTTTCAGTTTTTCACTATTGAGAACGATGTTGGCTGTGGGTGTGTCATATATGGCCTTTATTATGTTGAGGTAAGTTCCCTCTATGCCTACTTTATGGAGGGTTTTTATCATAAATTAGTGTTAAATTTTGTCGAAAGCTTTTTCTGCATCTATTGAGATCACCATATGGTTTTTCTCCTTCAATTTGTTAATATGGTGTATCACATTGATTGATTTTCATATATTGAAGAATCTTGCTGGGATTATTCCTGGGATAAACCCCACTAGATTATGGTGTGTGATCCTTTAAATGTGCTGTTGGATTCTATTTGCTAGTATTTTGTTGAGGATTTTTGCCTCTATGTTCATCAGTGTTATTGGCCTGTAGATTTCTCTCTTTGTGACACCTTTGTCTGGTTTTGGTATCAGGGTGATTGTCGCCTCACAGAATGAGTTTGGGAGTGTTCCTCCCTCTGCTATATTTTGGAAGAGTTTGAGAAGGAATGGTGTTAGCTCTTCTCTAAATGTTTGATAGAATTCTCCTGTGAAGCCATCTGGTCCTGGGCTTTTGTTTGTTGGAGGGTTTTCAATCCCAGTCTCAATTTCAGTGCTTGTGATTGGTCTGTTTATATTTTCTATTTCTTCCTTGTGCAGTCTCGGAAGGTTGTGCTTTTCTAAGAATTTCTCCGTTTCTTCCAGGTTGTCCATTTTATTGTCATATAGTTGCTTGTAGTAATCTCTTATGATCCTTTGTCTTTCTGTAGTGTCAGTTGTTACTTCTCCGTTTTCATTTCTAATTTTGTTGATTTGAGTCTTCTCCCTTTTTTTCTTGATGAGTCTGGCTAATGGTTTATCAATTTTGTTTATCTTCTCAAAGAACCAGCTTTTAGTTTTATTGACCTTAGCTACTGTTTCCTTCATTCCTTTTTCATTTATTTCTGATCTGATCTTTATGATTTCTTTCCTTCTGCTAACTTAGGGGTTTTTTTGTTCTTTCTCTAATTTCTTTAGGCGTAAGGTTAGGTTGTTTAATTGAGATGTTTCTTGTGTCTTGAGTTAGGATTGTATTGCTATAAACTTCCCTCTTAGAACTGTTTTTGCTGCATCCCATACATTTTGGGTCGTCATGTTTTCATTGTCATTTGTTTGTAGATATTTTTTGATTTGCTTTTTGATTTCTTCAGTGATCTCTTGGTTATTTAGTAGTGTATTGTTTAGCCTCCATGTGTTTGTATTTTTTTACAGTTTTTTTCCTATAATTGATATCTAGTCTCATAGCATTGTGGTCATAAAAGATACTTGATATAATTTCAATTTTCTTAAATTGAGCAAGGCTTGACTTGTGACCCATGATATGATCTATCCTGGAGAATGTTCTATGAGCACTTGAGAAGAAAGTGTATTCTGTTGTTTTTGGATGGAGTGTCCTATAAATATCAATTGAGTCCATCGTGTTTAATGTATTATTTAAAGATTGTGGGGCTTCCCTGGTGGCGCAGTGGTTGAGAGTCCGCCTGCCGATACAGTGGATATGGGTTTTTGCCCCGGTCCAGGAAGATCCCACAGGCCACGGAGTGGCTGGGCCCGTGAGCCATGCCCTCTGAGCCTGCGCGTCCGGAGCCTGTGCTCTGCAACGGAAGAGGCCACAACAGTGAGAGGCCAGTGTACAGCAAAAAAAAAAAAAAAAAAAAAA
>NC_041229.1:48018483-48019488 GCF_002837175.3 Physeter macrocephalus
AATTGTTATATCTTCTTCTTGGATTGATCCCTTGATCATTATGTAGTGTCCTTCTTTGTCTCTTGTAATAGTCTTTAAAGTCTGTTTTGTCTGATATGAGAATTGCTACTCCATTTGATTTCCATTTGCATGGAATATCTTTTTCCATCCCATCACTTTCAGTCTGTATGTGTCACTAGGTCTGAAGACAGTCTCTTTTAGACAGCAAATATACAGGTCTTGTTTCTGTAATCACTCAGCCAGTCTGTACCTTTTAGTTGGAGCATTTAATCTGTTTACATTTAAGGTAGATATTGATATGTATGTTCCTATTCCCATTTTCTTAATTGTATTGGGTTTGTTATTGTAGTTCTTTTCCTTCTCTTTTGCTTCTTGCCTAGAGAAGTTCCTTTAGCATTTGTTGTAAAGCTGGTTTGGTGGTGCTGAATTCTCTTAGCTTTTGCTTCTCTGTAAAGGTTTTAATTTTTCCGTCAAAGCTGAATGAGATCCTTGCTGGGTAGAGTAATCTTGGTTCTAGATTTTTCTCTTTTATCACTTTAAATATGTCCTTCCACTCCCTTCTGGCTTGCAGAGTTTCTGCTGAAAGATCCACTGTTTACCTTATGGGGATTCCCTTGTATGTTATTTGTTGTTTTTCCCTTGCTGCTTTTAATAGTTTTTCTTTGTATTTAATTTTTGATTGATTGATATGTGTCTTGGTGTGTTTCTTCTTGGATTTATCCTGCATGGGATGCTCTGTGCTTCCTGGACTTGATTGGCTATTTCCTTTCCCATATTAGGGAAGTTTTCAAGTATAATCTGTTCAAATATTTTCAGTTTCTTTCTTTTTCTCTTCTTCTTCTGGGATCCCTATAATTCAAATGTTGGTGCATTTAATGTTGTCCCAGAGGTCTCTGAGACTGTCCTGAATTCTTTTCATTCTTTTTTGTTTATTCTGCTCTGCAGTAGTTATTTCCACTCTTTTATCTTCCAGGTCACTTATCCGTTTTTCTGCCTCAGTTATTC
>NC_041229.1:48021339-48028367 GCF_002837175.3 Physeter macrocephalus
CTCTTCTTCTTCTGGGATCCCTATAATTCAAATGTTGGTGCATTTAATGTTGTCCCAGAGGTCTCTGAGACTGTCCTGAATTCTTTTCATTCTTTTTTGTTTATTCTGCTCTGCAGTAGTTATTTCCACTCTTTTATCTTCCAGGTCACTTATCCGTTTTTCTGCCTCAGTTATTCTGCTATTGATTCCTTCTAGAGAATTTTTAATTGCATTTATTGTGTTGCTCATCATTGTTTGTTTGCTCTTTAGTTCTTCTAGTTCCTTGTTAAACGTTTCTTTTATATTCTCCATTCTATTTCCAAGATTTTGGATCACCTTTACTATCATTACTCTGAATTCTTTTTCAGGTAGACTGCCTATTTCCTCTGCATTTGTTTGATCTGGTGGGTTTTTGCCTTGTTCCTGCATCTGCTGTTTCTCTGTCTTCTCATTTTGCTTAACTTACTGTGCTTTGGGGTCTCCTTTTCACAGGCTACAGCTTCATAGTTCCCGTTGTTTTTGGTGTCTGGCCCCAGGGGCTAAGGTTGGTTCAGTGGGTTCCGTAGGCATCCTGGTGGAGGAGACTAGTGCCTATGTTCTGGTGGATGAGGCTGGATCTTGTCTTCTGGTGGGCAGGACCGCATCCTGTGGTGTGTTTTGGGGGGTCTGTGACCTTATTATGATTTTAGGCAGCCTCTCTGCTAATGGGTGGCATTGTGTTCCTGTCTTACTAGTTGTTTGGCATGGGGTGTCCAGCACTGTAGTTTGCTGGTCATTGAGTGGAGCTGGGTCTTAGCACTGAGATGGAGATCTCTGGGAGATCATTCACTGTTTGTTATTACATGGAGCCAGGAGGTCTCTGGTGGAACAATGTCCCTCACTCAGCTCTCCCACCTCAGCAGCACAGGCCTGACACCCGGCCGGAGCACCAAGACCCCGTCAGCCACATGGCTCAGAAGAAATGGGAGTAAAGAAAGAAAGGAAAGATTAAAGAAAGAAAAAATAAAATAAAATAAAATAAAGTTATTAAAAAATAAAATTAAAAAATTATTAAAAATAAAATTTTTTTGAAGTAATAAAAAAAGAAAGAAAGAAAGAAGAGAGCAACCAAACCAAAAAACAAATCCACCAATGATAACAAGCACTAAAACCTATAGTAAACACACACACACACACACACACACACACACACACACACACACACAAAATGGACAGACAGAACCCTAGGACAAATGGTTAAAGCAAAGCTGTACCCACAAAATCACACAAAGAAGCATACACATACACACTCACAAAAAGAGATAAAGGAAAAAAATGTATATATATATTTTAAAAAAAGAACAAATCTACCAATGATAATAAACTGTAAATACTAAACTAAGATAAACATAAAACCAGAAACAAATTAGATGCAAAAAGCAAACCCCAAGTCTACTGTTGCTCCCAAAGTCCACTACCTCAATTTTGGGATGATTCCTTGTCTTTTCAGGTATTTCAGAGATGCAGGGTACATCATGTTGACTGTGGAGATGTAATCTGCTGTTTCTGAGGCTGCTGGGAGAAATTTCCCTTTCTCTTCTTTGTTTGCACAGCTCTGGGAGTTCAGCTTTGGATTTGGCCCTGCCCCTGCGTGTAGGTCTCCTGAGGGCGTCTGTTCCCTGCCCAGACAGGACAGGGTTAAAGTAGCAGCTGATTAGGGGGCTCTGACTCACTCAGGCCTGAGAAGGGAGGGGTACAGAATGCAGGGTGGGTCTGCGGAGGCAGAGGCCAGCCTGATGTTGTAATAGCCTGAGGCGTGCTGTGTGTTCTACCGGGAAAGTTGTCCCTGGATCACAGGACCCTCGCAGGTACAACTTCCTGGCAGTGGAAATTGTCCACTGGCCATGGCGGGCTGCACGGCTCCCGGAAGGAGAGGTGTGGATAGTGACCTGTGCTTGCACACAGGCTTCTTGGTGGCTGCAGCAGCAGCCTTAGCGTCTCATTCCCGTCTCTGGGGTTGCGCTGATAGCCGCGGCTCATGCCTGTCTCTGGAGCTCATTTAGGCGGTGCTCTGAATCCCCTCTCCTTGCGCACCAAGAAACAATGGTCCCTTGCCTCTTAGGCAGGTCCAGACTTTTTCCCAGACTTCCTCCCAGCCAGCTGTGGTGCACTAGCCCCCTTCAGGCTATGTTCACACAGCCAACCCCAGTCCTCTCCGTGGGATCTGACCTCTGAAGCCAGAGCCTCAGCTCCCAGCCCTGACCCGCCCTGGTGGGTGAGCAGACAAGCCTCTCAGGCTGGTGAGTACTGGTCAGCACCGCTGGCACTAGTACTCTTATACTATCTGAGAGACAGGCTGTAAATTTGCTTCTAAACAGTTAACAGTTACAAGATTCATAGCGTGCATAACACAGTAAGGTTCGGAAAGTTCACAATGCAGAATGATAGCTGTGGGATGTGTTGAATAATCTTTGTAGCTAGAAGTATGTGTCAGTTGCTTCTCATATTTTGATTTTCCTCTAGAGAAAGCATCATTTCCTGGTCACCCTCTGAAATGCTCTTTTGGCAAGATCATTGCATTGCTGAATTATCATTGTGTCATGTTAAGATATGCTGGCTTGAACCATAGATAGTCAGATGTGACTTGTACTTCTGTCTTGCTGTGAGCATAACATGATATTACATGGTGTGGTGGGCAATGAAATAGGTATTTGTGTTATGTTTGAGCCACGTACTATTGTTTGTACTACTGCTTCATTGTACTTTGACTTCAGTATGTATAAGAAGTGGTTAAAAAGTGTATTAACATTGACATCTTTTGGAGAATTCAACAACTCTTTTCATCCTTGGTACATTCCAAAGGGAAAATTCTAACCAGTTTTTTGAGGATTAATCTATCATAGGGTTAGAATGTATGATTTTTCCAAGTAAAATGGCCTGTGGAACTTCCTCAGAAACTAAAAATTGAATGAAATTTCAGAACAAGAACAGTTATACAGCACATATTGGATTGGGGATATACAGCAAGATTTTGCTATAGAACCCTGATTCAGCTGATTTTCCCCTTTCTTATTCCTTCTTTGGGTGTTCTCATCATCTTCCAAAGGGAATTCACAGAGGCTTAGTTCTTGTTCTCTGAACTGCTAAGTACTGCCAAGGTGAATTAGACAACACCTATGAGAATTTATTCATTCAACCAACGTTTGCTGAGTGCCTACCAGTTTCCAGGCATTGTGGTAGATGCTGGAGATACAAAGTCAAATAAGAAACGTCACATACCCTCAGTGAGCTTACAATATATGATAAAATGAGATAATATAATTAAGAAGCTCACATATTTGTATTTTTTCCATTTTCCAACATTCTTTTCGCGTCTGTTTCTTATGCTAATTTAAACATCATCATCACCACTATGGTTAACACTAATTTAGTACTTACTATGTAGCAGATCTCATGCTTAGGGCTTTATTATGTACAATATGTTATTTAATCTTCAAACAACTCCATGAGGTAGGTGCTATTAATATCCATAATGATGAGGAAAACAGGCTCAGAAATGCCAAGTAGCCTGTAAAAGTTTATACCATTAAGGAATGATGGAAAAGGAATTAAAGCCCAAGATCTTGTTCATAATAACAGTGCTATATTGCTTCATATTTAGATATATATAATGAGTAAAGAACTATTTCATCATTTGGCTGGTGCTGATTAACTTCCTAAACTAGATATAAGATATTACATGTTAATTCTGGGAAATGGCAGAGTTTCCCAAATTTGGGGGAATCATGGCATTTGGGTGGAACTTGTTTAGAGATGAGGATGGGTTTTTAAAAAATTTTTATTTATTTATTTATTTATTTATGGCTGTGTTGGGTCTTCGTTTCTGTGTGAGGGCTTTCTCTAGTTGCGGCAAGCAGGGGCCACTCTTCATCACGGTGCATGGGCCTCTAACTATCGCAGCCTCTCTTGTTGCAGAGCACAGGCTCCAGATGCGCGGTCTCAGTAATTGTGGCTCACGGGCCCAGTTGCTCCGCGGCACGTGGGATCTTCCCAGAAAAGGGCTCTAACCCGTGTCCCCTGCATGGCAGGCATATTCTCAACCAGTGCACCACCAGGGAAGCCCCTCAGATGGGTTTTTGACTGTGGTTAATGAATGCCTTTAAAGTCTGATAGAACCAATTACTGGGAAGAAAATCCCCATGCTAAGGCCCTTTGCTGTGAATAAACCCAAACTTGACAGACAGCAAACAAGGGAGTAAACAAAAATTCCAACAGTTTTGTTTTGGGGCAAACAATATCTGACTATTAGTGGAATGTGAAATGATTATTTAATTTAAAATCACTCTACAGGTGATTTTTAAAAGAGTGAAAAGGGACACAAAAGGGAGAAAAGAGTTATGTAAATATATATCTAGCCTTATTTTTTACAGTGATGTTATGGAAGTAACAAGTATTAATTGTCAAATTCCACACAGTTCCCAGGTGTTCCAGGGTGCTCTGAGCAAAGCACATGCTATTTTTTTTTTTTTAATTTTATCATTGGAAAGCTCTGATGTTTTAACCCAAAGGACACACTGGGCCTTACTTTGTTTTTCTAACCGTATGGCAAATATCTAATTTAATTGGACATTGTCCAAGTAGGTTCCACAACCTTCATTCAACCTGAAACTTACAGAACAATAACATCCACTTTATAGAAACTCTTAACATAGTTCTTTTGCTAGTTGTTTTCTTTAAATTTTTACCTCATTGACATCTTCCTCTTGAGGTATTAAAAGAGTATTTTAAATTAACTAAAGCAACACTTAAAAGCAACAGTAACCCCAAGCAATAATTTGTTGGGGCTTTTTTTGGGGGGGGTTATAGTGACTCTAGATAATGCACAATATAATCAGAAGCATGATACAGAGAAAGACACAAGTGGATATAAATCCTGATACTTCCTTCTGCTTAAATATCTTAGTACCTCAGTTACCTTATCTGTAAACTGAACCTAGCAATACTTCCCTCACAAGGTTGTTGTGAGGCTTAAATGAAATTATCTGAATAAATGCATGTATATAATTCAGAAATAAATAAACAGCAACTACTATTTATAATAATTATATTTCTATTAAAATCTTGTATTTCTTCTATAACAAAAATTGAGATTAGGTGATTTTACATAAAAGTACTTTCACATATCTCAAGGATCTTCAAAAAGACAAGATCCCTTGTTTCTGTAGCTCCCTGAATTATCAGTAGATATAACTTTTCCTTTTTGCATGAAAAGGGCATCTTTTACTCTTCTCTAAGATGTGGCTGATAGTTATCCCGGTTTCTCAGGCTATTCCAAGTGTGAAATGAATCATGAGGTCTGAAATCATCATATCCCATGAGCATTCTTGTCCTTGAATTTGCTTCTTTGTCATTAACATGCAGACTTTACACAGAAAACATTTACCAGCCTTGGCATGATTTTTCACTGACTAGTAAGGAAACCCAGGCTCCTCTTTGGAGGGGTTTAAATCAGAGCCTAGAGGTTTTGTTTCATGTATGTTTGTTGACTGAGAACCCGGTTTGACTCATTAACCAGATTATATCCAAACCACCATATACCCAGACATGACCCATATCATTGTTTGACATTTTCAGATCTATTATGTATTCAGACAGAAATATACAGTCTATACTAATGAACAAGGTTAACATGTCTTTACTTATTTTAGAAACTCTTTTCCCTCACTGGTAAATTTAGGTTAATTTCAAGATTATCATATATTTTAAAATGGGTTGAAGTTATTTGTCCAAACTGCTTTTGTCAGGAATGAATGAACTTCTTTAAATAAGTGCCAAAAAATAACACACTTTAATTTTAATTCTGGTAGGTGGGTTTACATTTTAAGATACCACCCAGATTAGTTTTTCCTGGATACATTATTCAAGCAATATTTATAGTAAGAAGACCTAATGCTCACAATTCTGTGCTGTCATCACATTCTCCTGAGATCATATCTGTATAGATGAATCTTTTTCTGAAGCAATGGCAAAGCACCCGATGAGGTTCCATCAAATTTAAGTCAGGCATCAGACCCGTATTTAACACCTATAACTGTTTGAGTTAAGCATGTTAATCTCTAATTTACAGAGGAAGAAACTGACTCTCAGAGAGTTTAAAACTTTTGCTGATGGTCAAATGAGTGATGGAGCCAGTACTCAAATCCAGGTTTGTCTAAGTACAAAGCCTATTCATTTTCTACCATACCAGGATTCTAGAGACCCAGCAAAGTGATATTTTAAGTTGCATAATTGTTTACCAGTGAAGTCAGGGTAGCAAAGACCAGGGGCTGGTGGCATGTAGATGCATGCTAAAACTATTGCTCAGATAGGTTGGTTGATAGTAACACAGATCTTTTATTCTAGCTGTAAAGGGCTGCTAACAACTTTCCGAGGAGCCAGCAGGCATGCACCACTCTGCCTTCAGCCTTTCATTTATTAAGAAACTAAGTCTTAAAAATGAAATATCAGAAAGAGAAATTAGGGGGAAAACAATCCCACTTACCAGTGCATCAAAAATAATAAAATACCTAGGAATAAACCTACCTAAGGAGGCAAAAGACCTGTACTCTGAAAACTATAAGACACTGATGAAAGAAATTGAAGATGACAAAAACAGATGGAAAGGTAGACCATGTTTGGATTGGAAGAATATATATTGTTTAAATGACCATACTACCCAAGGCAATCTACAGATTCAGTGCAATCCCTATCAAATCACTGATGACATTTTTCACAGAACTAGAAAAAAAGTTTTAAAATTTGCATGGAAACACAAAAGACCCCAAATAGTCAAAACAATCTTGAGAAAGAAGAACAGAGCTGGAAGAATCACATTCCCTGACTTCAGACTATACTACAAAGCTACAGTAACCAAAACAGTATGATACTGTCATAAAAACAGACATATAAATCAATGAAACAGGATAGAAAGCCAAGAAATAAGCCCATGCACTTATGTTCATTTAATCTATGACAAAGGAGGCTAGAATATACAATGGAGAAAAGACAGTCTCTTCAATAAGTGGTGCTGG